>NC_091930.1:44502964-44817964 GCF_041260155.1 Ptychodera flava | reverse complement strand
TTTCTGTGAAGAAATGAAAATCAAACGTGATGTCTACTTCGAGGACACTCACTTCTGTCACGATGCGCATATCGATATTGTTGTACGTTTTATTCGCATGCCGGTCGTAAACTTTTGTCAGCTGTCATTGCGCGTAAACACACAAGGAAGTGTGCAGTTGTTTGGGTGTCTCTGCATCCATTGTGTCGAAAGAATATCATATTGCACTTTTGTAATCAAAAACTTTATCTTTTGAATGCATGGAGATTAAGCAAGACACGTTGGAATTCCTACACAGCCTGTCTTCGTGCCAGAATGGTCTGCATCTATCTCTTAGCACTTACTATCACTATCATGTGAAAGGAAGAGATAGTTTATAGCAGGGAAAGATTTCTAGTGGATTAGAAAAACAGGATCGATTGCTGGAACACTACAGTCAATAAGGAGATACATATTGTGGCAGTGGTGTACAATTATAGATAATAATGCACGCAGAAATATTTCATCCCTGTACCTTTGAAACAAGCATTCCCGACTCAAGTTAACAGCATTTTCTTTATATTTTCTGATCAGCAGATTATTCTTGTAATGAGGACCCGTAAGTCTCGTCAATGCACTATTATTCCGGTAGAACGGGAATCTTCATTTCAAAAATATCATACAAAAACATTTTAGGCAGAGAGAGACAATTTGCACGATATGGTTGAGAAAAGAAACAAATGCAAGGGATATGGGTAATAAAGACAATATAGAGAAAATGCGTATTCATGAACTTCTTATTATTTATTCAAATATATTTTAATGGAAAAAGTATAGCTTCTCATACAATTGTTCAAAAAACAAACAAACAAACAAAAAACAACTATACTCATTATAGGCACTGTTTACCGAAGGCTTTTTTCAAATTATGTTGTTCTTCGGTATCATCCCTTGTTCCAAAGATACCTAGTTGTAGAAAATGAAACAAACGATAACAAAAATCAAAACTCAGAGTTCAAACATGAACAACGTCGAACAGCGTCCAACCTCATGCTTCAGGGTCTCAGGAAAACATGATAATATGAGGGAGCAACATTTAACACTGATTACGATCAATCGCGTGGTATCATCGGCACATCCCCTGCTTTCCCCTCAGTCACTTGTGGTTATGTATATAGTGAAGACCTATGTTTTAACCTACCTACTACGTGGGACCTTCGCTGCATACCTAACCGTAAGCGTCTGTGGTTTCTCCCATACAATAAAATGGTACAGGAAAGTAGAGACGATCGTTTGGGAAGAGTCCCCATCTTTCCCCGGAATTTTAAGGGTATTGCGAGAGCATGCTTTTGTTCACCTAAAATTGAGTTGCCATACCATTTTAATCCACACAAGCTTAGAGATATATTTGACTAAAAAGAGCTGTATAGGACTTAGTAGGTTTTCAAAATCTGTGCGAAGATGGAAAGGGTCGTGCGGTACTATGAATAGAGTAGCCAAAAAGATGTCAGCTTTAGATATTACCTGATTCAAGTGACTCCATGAGGTTGGCAAATGACTCCAGGGCATGGTTATTCCTGAAATTCCCCACAGTTCATTCGCTTCAGCTTACAATATAAGCTGAAATCAGCCGATGAGTCCCGAGCGAAAAAAACGCTTCTGCTCTTGCAGTACAAAGTGCAAATAAGGAACAGAGCGTGCGCAGTACTAAGGTAGCGAACCTCCAGATTGTAAGGCAAGATGAAACTTTTCGAAACCTGAAGTGCAATACCTTCACGCATGCCCGTTCATAAAGACAGCTGTTCCGCCTGGCCTACGAGATGCAAACTTTACAAACTGCAGGTTGTCGGGTTTGTGCGACTGAATTTCCCACAACACCGCGACGCGACATTTAATCTTTGAGCGAAATGCTCACCGCAAAGCCGATAGTAGTTTCTGTAATCACCGATAACTTTTAGGGAATCTGTACCATTAGTTTAAATTCAGTGCAGGCTGAAGAGAGAACTTTGGCGAAAAAAAAGACTATTCGAATTCCATTAAATGCTTCGTATAGGTGTTAGCCAATTTGTTTTCAGACAACTCTCATTCACGCCGCTCACAGAATTGAAAATCGAGAGTGACACTTTGTGCGTAGGTAGAAATTAGAAGACAAATAATAGACTTCTTATTACCGTTAACATAGGAAAAGAACTGAAGAGGGCACATTTTATATGTAGTACACATCCAGTCATTCAATGGCATAGGAAACAGAATTTAATCGATATGCACCTTCTGTAACTGGAATGGTAACATAAAGCGTATGTTAGACGGTGAAATGTAGCATTTGAGATACTTTTTGATAAAATTCAAACGCTTACAATTAGAATATTATCTGACTCATAGTGACGCTTCAATTGACAATTTTTTTTCGGTTTTCACAAAATTACATTGTAAAATTTCACCGAGCAGAAACTAGTGACACAATTTGCAGCAAACATTGCTGACAAGAAATGGCAAATACAATTACTAATATAAATATCAAATATAACGATATGTAAACATGGATATCCATAAAGAATGAGACTCTGTGAGACATCATTGTCAAAGTGTCTGGGTATAATATCAAATGTTAAGTCAGGCCTTGTCTTTTTCTTTGTATAGGTATTCAAGCAGATCTATAGAGCTGACTGGCGAAATCCAATTCATAGCATTTAATACAGATACGTTGATGTTAAAGCATGCAACGCAGTTTCATTTCCGATGATTATAGAAATGGTTGTAGTTATACAAAAGATCCGTCATTTGACGCTAACAAGAGCTGCATAATGATAACATGATATCTTTGTACATCTTGATATGAGTTCCCTTAATAGCGGTCGTGTCAATTTAAGGATTCAGTACCTCTCAACGTCCCTTTTTAACGCAAGAACCGAGTTGATTAGCTGTCCCAACGGTATTCTAATCAATCGGTTATAAGTGCTTTACGGAATCGTGGCTGGGTCGTAGACCTTTAAAGACTGCACTAAATTGAATCGTTTTTCATGTCGAGACGTCTTCGCGGAAAACGTCACGATCAGAACAACTGTTCTTTTGTGATGCTGCTATAAACTATTTTACAGTCGATTCGTGTGCCTTTTAGCTTTCTTGAACTTGAACCTTTTTGCAGTTAATGCATATGCCTCTGAAAAATTATGATAAAGGAATACCCATATCTGACTGCACAAAAACTTCATGGCCACATCAGAAATGTTTCAATGCTTGCGTGTTGCAGATTACCAACTACTATAAGTCATATTTCGAATATTTGCTTGATTTGTACGGTAATACAATGTAATAGAATATTGGCGTTCTTTTCTTCGTTTAAGCATTTTGTTTTTTTCATAGCTTGTACACATTATGATATTTGGGTTTCAACGGTAATTTGTTTTCACCCATAGCCATTGCTAAATATAAATTAATTTGCTTGATTTGTACGAATACATTGTTCGAGAATAAATGATGAATTGTCGTTGAAATAAAAAATCTCTATTTCATTTTAGGTATTAATTAGTCAACCCTCACATCTTCGATAAGGTTTTGGAAATAATTTGGGATTTTCATTATCGACAGAACAAGGGGTGAAACACT
Organism: Ptychodera flava; assembly: GCF_041260155.1. Classification (NCBI taxonomy): domain Eukaryota; kingdom Metazoa; phylum Hemichordata; class Enteropneusta; family Ptychoderidae; genus Ptychodera; species Ptychodera flava. The sequence continues at coordinate 44,814,400 of NC_091930.1, read as the reverse complement.
CGGTAAATTCTCAATCGGATTCGAAGTCACAATTTAGGGCATTAAGTCACTTTGCTAAGACAGGGTGACAGCTATAACTGCTCGCCTAAATACGTAAGCTTAAAAAGAGTGGTTCAAAAACTGTGACAAAATGTTAGGAAATTTCACACCATTACCCCCACAACATACTGTCGCTGGTACAATATGAAGCACTCGCATACACATACTTGCTGCCATACAATACACACAAACTCAACTTTTGAATACGTCGCTAAACCTATCCACGCTGTACCGTGAGTTGACGAAGTACTCACACACACGTACGCTCTAACACACAACAATCACAGCCCCTATCAGACTTATGAATAAATCACTAATGTGGGCTTCAGGCAGCCTGGTGAAAGTGTATGACTTGATACAACATAAGTGTTGGTTCTCGTAAAAGATTTTCTAGTGGATTGCATTTCTATCAGGCTGTCCCTGTTGTATCATCAGTCAAAAAATGCCATTTTATTTTCCGTAGGGCGTCGTGCAGACAACGCTCTGCTGTAAATACTCAGTGATACAAATATTGCAGACCTGAGGAATTTCTATTACTTGCCTCTCTAGAGATCAGCAAAATCTATTAGGTGAAATTTATCCTAATAGATTGTGTTGTAAAGGACGTGGCGGTAGAGTCAGCGTAGTGGCTGTCTTGGTGACGTTTGATTGAGCACGTAACGTAATAGGTTAAGCTTGGGGCAAAACCAAGTCAAGTGACTTTTTAGAAGAATGATGCAACCCGGGCAGGGGGAACATTTGTCCATGACGTGTTTCACGAAAATGGATGGCGATTGTCATTCAATATTAACGACAAAACGTAACTTTGACAGACACGGTAACTTAATGTACATTTACTTCTGCTGGCATATTTAGCGATAAAAGATGTCGTTTGAATCATACGACATAGTTGATGAAGACTCTTAGGCTAAGATTGGAAACGTCAGACATGTCAAGATCAATTGTAACACGAGATCGAATTTTTACATTCTACGCTACTTTGGCAATATTGTCTATAAACATCAAGAAAAACCTAAATTACTGAGAACACGATAATAAATGTACCTCTGTTATTTTGTCGCCTGTAAGTTAACCATGGTGCATATAAATCAATGACAGGTGTAACGTCTGCCAAGCAATGACAATTGAATACAACCACCCCCCAAAACAAACAAGAAAACAAACAAAAACAAAACAAAAACAATAAAAAGAGCCAAACAGAAAAAGAGAAGAGCAAAAACAAAAAACACAAAAAAATCTTCAAAGCAAATGATGGGGCTTTCTTGCCAAAGGCAAATTCATATTAAAGAAGGCAAGTATGCTGGAGAGAAACAGCAACTGATATAAGGTCTCCTGTGTAGTGTGTACATGATTAATACCTTTTTCTTAATCATCAAACTACATATTTCACATACTTAATAATGCGTTTTCTGGACAATCGATCATACCTAGCGGTAAGTATGGTCGCAGCTAGTCGGCCTAATCATTTTTTGAGTAGATATTATAACTAGCCAGGCTGTACTTGCATTCGCTGATGCTGAAACAATTGACGTTACCTTTCCTGTACACATGTACTGCGCCGTCGTTTGGAAAATGATATTCCAACATTGTGTCGTTCTGACAAAGGGCTACAAGCAATTTTCCGAAAATCTTCACATGCAATCATTAGGTCATCTCTATGACCCACTAAATCTTTAGGTATGATTGTGTCTTCCCATCAAGGGCCCATTGTAGAAACGGACACAATGGCAACAAGGCTAGTATATTTCAGTAGGAATTGCATGAATAAAAAGTAACGTATAGACAAAAATGATCTTGGATAATTATTTTCGCGTTAACTGGCTCAGCTTTGGAGAGCTCACGTTTCAGAGCTATTTCACATTTTCAAGGATCTAAATTTAATCAGAAATTTGACTCATCAGACGCGTTTTACAATCGGCTTTTTGTTCACGTAAGGAGAACATTTCTTGAGAAAATTGATTATATGGATTACATTTTAAAGTTACTTAAAGACGTTCTTTCCTGTTTTAATTTTTGTGTGAAGGTCTTTTGAAACTATAACATGACTTAATAGTGGAGGAAACACAACCCGCTCTGGTCATGCACATGATTATGTCTCACTCCGGGATGGCAAAACCAGCCGATTCTGGTTTTGACCAGCCTGAACCAGTTGCGCCAGCAGGCTAACTACTCTCGATTAAACATAAGTCATGAGTAGAGTTTGAACTACACTAGTGATGCTAGGCTGAGAAATTATTCAAATAAACCTTGAAGTGGGTTGAAAATGTTTATGATCATTAATATACTTTTGAATTTCGAGCTAAAATAACGTCAAAAATGTATATGTTAAATAAAAACATATAGACTGACAGGAACAATGGTGTTGACTTAATATACCTTTACAAATTTTGCTTAAACTGTTTGCCCATAAGCGAGCAAAAGTTCCACAGCATGATTATGTAATGCATAGTACATGTATGTTGCGTCAACCAACATTAATGTGACTATAGCAAGCAATATTGTCTTTGACTTGGTACTAGTACGAAAAAAACATTTAACCGTATAGCAATTCTACATAATTTATCAGAGTTGCTTGGTGTAGGCAATGACGTCGCCGAAGGAGACGAAGAACTGCTTACCATCGGAACAAACAGATGTCACAGATGCAGCAGGTGCAATCGGAACTGGCGCCACAAGTGAAATTGATAGAAAGTCTTTGTGACCCGACCTGTGACGGATGGTATACAGATACATATGTCCGCGTGGGAAATTAAAGTGTTGGATGCTAAGGCACACTGATTTGAAGTAATATATATATATATATATATATATATATATATATATATATATATATATATATATATATATATATATATATATATATATATATATATATATATATATATATATATATATATTTACACATACTTGAAGTAATAATATATATATTATATATATTATATATATATAACATATATATATATATATATATATATTATATATATATATATATATATATATATATATATATATATATATATATATATATATATATATATATATATATATATCTCGAACAGGTTTCCTTCGGCTATCAACATTTTAGTTGAAAAACTGAAAGTTATACGTCACCATTCTGCCATGCTAATTTTAGTGGTTTTAGTTACAAGTTTGTTTACAATGTTGGGCGTTTCTTCGATCTCTTCTTGTGAAGGCTTATTTTTCTTTTCATTTTCATATTCAAATATTATTGGCAAAAGTGTTGAATTTTATCAAAACAGCACAATGCATCTTATTTACGCAATGACGCCGTCTTAGAAGCTTACGTCGTTGGAGTTTACATGAAAATCGAGATCAGGGTACAGTGCATGATATGTTGCGCAAACAAGTGCTTTATCGAGCAAAACTTATAAAAACCAAATGTTTACTCATCTATTGAGATGCTGGTTGTAGCTCATATATGTAATATAGCAATAGGCTTTTTTAATGATCAATAAGGATTTCTTGACAGAAATATATTGAGTATGACCAGGCTTTGCAACCAAAGATTATGGTGCGAAACGGTATCGCAGTCTAAGTGATAACACCATATCATTTTTTTCAGAGTAAGGCACGTGCTAATTGTACAGAACACTACTAATATAACAACAACTACTACTACTAATGATAAGGATGAAACAAAATTGATAATTACCTTGTAATTATATTAAAAGAGAAAGAAATCGCTAGGCAGGCATCTATCAAATGTCATATCATTCAACTCATATTCACTCAATAACCATTGTCCAGAAGTGTTCGGAGTGCACATCGGCCCCATTTCTATTGATGCGAATTCCCTAGGCAATTGTAGCCGGTCTGGCGGGAAAACCGATACACACACAAATGTTATCCGGATATTTCCCCTTGGGGATAAACTCAATCATAGACTCTCGTTTCTCGAGGGTCTATGACTCAATATAGCGGTTGAAAGCTTCTTTCAGTGGGTTCAGACGTTTAGAGCTAAGAGTTTACAACCCGTGCTAAACGACATAGCACTAGTTTCACAAATTACATAAGTTTTCGTAGTCAGCAGATCATGGTACCAATTGTATCAGTATCTTTGTATGGCATCGCCACTTCTACTCATTTGATCAAGGTGAACAAAACTCACTGGACAAAATGCTTGATATGCGTAAGTATATTGACGTATATGGAACACAATATTAATTTCATACGCAACGTATATCTTTGTATATGAAACATCCCAATACGTAGATATGCGTAGCGTATTTCTATGCAGATCATGAGTATACCGTACACTGTACTTATGCATTTTATAAATATACGTACATGTATACTTAACATATATGACACATGTACAGAATCAGTATCCGTGTATACATTGTTGTATATCGAGTATTTTGCCCAGTGACTAAACTTATATTTAAAGAATTTGCAGTCGGGATTAAGAACAATTAGTGGTACGGAAATAACGAGCTCTAATCACTATGGAAACTTGAGACAGAGATAGACTGACACTTTAATTAGGAAATCACAGATGGTCCCACCAAACTGCTTCACGTTTGGAGTGGCCTCAACTCAAAATCTACATCATAAAAAGTTAAAAATCAAGCACTGTAAAAAAATTGAATACCTACATAAGTTTACTGTCCATGCAGACACACCGACAACGTCGTCTTGGTTACGAGAAGAAGAGCTTATTCACTAGCAAATCTTCCATGCAGTAAGCGTGTACTGTCTAACAGTGCATTGTAGATGATAATGGTATAAACAGAATATTATCTGATTAATGAACTCTGAGATAGGCAGGATTCAAGTCCAAATCAAGTTGCTTACTTCATAAACGGGGTTACACATTCTTTTAAGGAGCTTACACTCAAAATGTAAGTACACTCCTTGGCGTCAGGTTTTCTATATTATTCTATTTACAAGGTGTAAAACTACTACTACTACTAATATTAATGATGATGATAACGATTAAATGTAAACGATTGACGATGATTAGCCGGCAATGCTATCATAGGAAGGAAAATTCTAGTAGGCCGTTTCTGATTTCATCCACTAATGTTTAATCCATAACCATATTTCTCAGGCGTTCAGAGTCCACGTTGGTTCTGTACCTATGATTGCGAATTCCTTAGGCAACTGTGGCGCTGCGGGAACACTGATACACAAATGTTATCAAGACATTCTGCCTCGGGATTAACTCAACAGCGACCCAAAAGCTTCTTTGAATGGGTTAGTATGTCAGGAGCTAGAAGTGTACAAGCCTTGCAAAAAGACCAATCATGTCGTCTTGGTTACTCCAAAGAAGTACCTCTCTAGACAGATTTTCTTGTAATCAAGACGGTGATGTATCATAGCCTTCAGGCTAGCCGGCAATTGTCAAGCGCACATGCGATCGCATCGAAATCACCTTGAAAAACTGTGGTCTCCTAGCCAAAAAGTCTGCAGCCATACGGATTAATTGCCAGTTTACTGACATTTTTTTCAATTTTCTTAGTATCAAGTTTGGCGAGATAGTAACCGCACCTGAGAAGTCTTCAAATAAAATTTGTACACTACAGACACATTGCAAGTATGATGGTGTTGCATAAGTATATGTAGAAGGTAGAAAATTGCTTCTTCAGTATTCCTATGTTGTCAGGAAGCAAATTGTAATGAGTCTTGACACGGTTATATTTGTTAACCCAATCATTTTCGAAGGATTCTTTTCATATATTTCTTTTGGATTGACGTGAGTGGAACAGGTCAGTAGTTATTAGTAGATTCTTTAGCTTCGATACTTTTGGAACGTGAACGATACTAATTGGTTTCAAGTAGCAAGGTGCAGTGTAACTGACAAGTGACAATTGAAAGAGTTTAGTAAAAATTGGCGCCAACTCGATACAGTAAGTCTGTACTAAAGCGAACATAGTAGAGTGTACGTACATAGTAATATGCTGATGATATAGCTGATACATGTAAGTAAGTGCAGTTTTAACAATTTTGAAAAACATGATCTACCTGAAAATATAAGCGCACATTGTTAGCATGATTTTAACAATTTTGAAAAACATGATCGACCTAAAAATAAAAATATATTGTTAACGTAACTTTTGATATTAAAAATATGACAATGTTAGCGGATGAGTGACAGCTGGTTTGTTATATAGGCTGCGTGCACATCTCTACCACAAAGTAAAGCTTTGTCAACGATATGTATAAAACGTACACAATGATTGAAAGTATTCGTGTCGAAGGAATTGCCTGAAGACACTGCTTATCTTGCTTGACAAACATTGTTTTCTGTTTTATCTTTCATCTCTAATTTCTAGGTTGGCAGCGCATCGGGCATTGCTCCTAATTACAACCATGATTACAGAACTTTATGCGAGCAACCCATATGAAGACTACAGTCGGAGGCCTGTCATGACAATCGGTACCTCCTTTCGCATGATGTGCCATTCGGTTTGATGATACAGAGAGAAGAGACCAGTTATTCGGTACAATTTATGTATTTCCATCAAAGAAAACACCATTCAAGTTGCCTCAAGTTGAAATGCATATGCATAGTAAAAATAATTATGTCAGTTGGTGTACCATGACTAGCCTCACAAATAATGATATTGATCAGAATAATCTTACCTGTTGCAGATACAGGACAAACGGACACATTGCAGCCCCAAACGGCCATTGTTGAAGCGCCAGGGCAATAGTCGTGAACGGCATACACATGATCGCCATCACAAGGTCCGATACGGCTAGATTTATCAGATAGGAATTGAAATGGGTTCTCACTCGGTTTCCAAAAGCCAGGATCGTTATCGCCAGGGTGTTTCCGCACACAGAAAGGAACACAGTTACTGAGAATACAACACCGATAACCAGACGTGTAGTCAGTCCCACGGTATGGGCTCTGTAAGGCTTTGGACAGTGTTTGTCCATGAAAGCCTCATCCATTTCTTCATAGTCATAGTAAAATGACAGATTAGAGTCATAATAGTTGCCAATATAATCAGACTGAGCTGTGTCGTTTGGACAAATGCCACACAACAGGCAATATAATTGACTTACAATTTCAGGATCTGTCGCAGCGTAGTCGTAGGTTCCCATTTTCTCCTTTCAAACCGTCTGGTAAGGCAAAGCACGTAGTGAAATAGGCAGCTTTGTGTTTGGGTAGCGGATGAAAGTATTGTCCCTGTTCTCCTATCGAAAACTGTTCAAGAATTATTAGTCGTCATGCTTTTGGCGGCCAATGAGAAAGTCACAAACAAGTGTTCTTCCAAGTTCGTTTCTGAGCATCTGAACCACCATGTCCGTACTCCGTCTACACATGCCGTCGTTGTACATGTTGTTGGTCACACGTGAGCACATTTTAATCAGTATTTAACGAAGGAATTGCTAGCTTTTAAGACGTGACAAGTGTGGAAAGGCTTCTTAGAACTCCCCAGTCGCTCATTTAATGAATAGAAACCAATCAGGGCGTGCCTCATTGCGTCACTTCGACAAGGATTGGCAACTGGTGTCACCTTGCAAATACGATTGTGCATTGTCGAGTTTAGGGTGAACCATTCTGTTTTGGGGTAAAGTCGAAGCAGGAATTATAAGCAACTGGGAAAAGCACAGACATTTGAAACCAAGTAAATCATGTGGCTGCTGGACAACGATAGAACATTATCCTCACTGGAATTACGATTTAAATAAAACAATGTAAAATATTTTGGATGCTCTGCCACTATATCTCCTTCAAAATGAATTCAAAAATAATGAAATACCAAATAACTTCATTCTTTAATGCACAGGGATTTGTCTTTCTAAAGATGACTGTTAATAAAATGATTCAAAGGCAATAGTTTTTTCCCAAGACCAGTATATGATTTTTTCTGTATTCAGAAATACTATCTCATAGTTTTGATATCTGCCCTATAAAGAGAAAGTGTTAAACGATAAATGGTTTACTTAATTGACTTATTGTAATAAATAAAGATGAATATGCTTACATTTGATAGTTGAAGGAATTACAACAAGCAACGGAAAGAGTTAAACGGTAACATAAGGGCTATTGGACAAGAAAAACATAAACTTAAAATGTCATCAAGCTGACAAATCTGTATAGCAGAGAATGTCCTTTATAGATAAAGTAGACTCCTGTAAAAGAAGGTGCAATATCAAGAACAGACTGCCTCTGAAGTATTTCCTGTGGCCATTTTTGTAAACTCTCACTAGAAGTGCAATATAAAACAATGCATCCTGCGAGTTTAAATCAAAGTTTTGACAAATTTACAGGAGTGTTGTACTTGCTCCTTTGAAAAAAAGCTCTGGAGCAGTTGATGTGTAAGATATGTGTATTTTTTTTATAAATGTTGAATATGTCTTCTTACTATCTGGTAGTTCTGTGGACTGTGGACTGGACAATGTATTACATAGGTCATTCATTTTGACGTCACTTTGCCATTACTATATAATATGTATACGCGTGTTACATTTCGCCCACTACTATCGTTACGTTTTTCCCAATGACCAATTAGTCAAAGACACGTAAACAAAACCATAAAATGGTAGTTCTGTTGAGTTAGTAGAGTGAGAGTGTCTCATCACACAAGATATCCATTATATAGAGAATGATATGAGGACCTTACATTTTAATCGTATGCAAATAACCACCGTATATACTAGGAATGCTTACGAATACCGGGGAGGAAGGATACGACATGGCAGTTTGTAACGCCCACGTAAACGAATTAAAGGGTCTTATCTTAAACCATTTCGAGCTACTACTACTCATGTATACCTTTGTTCTCTCTCTCGCTCTAAAATTCCCAAATGGAAAACGGTGAAAGACAAGTGAAATGTCTGTTCATGATTTTTTGTTTCTGTAACATGATAGTATTCGGTTCCTTCTACGTATCACATTTTGTGGCAGGAAGCACATCTTATCAACACTTTAATACTTACTGACCTAATACTGCATATGCCAATGCTGGAGGGCAATATAAAATCCTTAGAGAGCATGCGCGCATCTGTACTTGAGGATCCGTAGATCCGTCATTAGCAAAGTGGATAGCATACAAAAACTTCATATTAATTGTTCATGTTTTAATGCTATATTTACAAATAATATTTGAGTGAAACATGACAGATGTGTACAGCGACCAATACATATATAGAGAGCTAAGTTATTCCAGCAAGGCTTTCGAAATGTCGCACACAGGGGTCATGCATCAAGGGGTTGATGACACCAAAATGTTCAAATTAAGTACCAGGATCATTGATGTTCACTCTAAGTAGACATGCTATGTATCCCCAAAGACCAAAGACGTCCTTATTATCACGTTTTCTGAAGCTACTATCCTGTAAGATATCGTACGTACTTGTTTAGAACAAACTTAATTGAACATCAGAATTTCACCAGGTGGTTTTGCGACATGTCAATTACGAGTAACTAATTGCAATATCGATATGGTAGCACCCAAAGAGATATATTTCAGTTTAAGATTGAATATATTCTTATATCTTGAATGCATCTCTATTTTATGATTGAAGCAACGCTCTCTAGGCATTGTTTAAAACATTGGATTACAACGAGACGAGACGGGACGACAACAACGATACAGCTTTGAAGGCACACCTTGACACGAACGGTATGTCCTCGTGGTTACCATACGTTGAATAAAGATGACTCCGAGTACCTCTCAGCTAACACTTCGATTAGGAAAGCACAGCTGGTCCCACCAAACTGCTTCACGTTGACTCACGTCAACTCAAAATCTACACCGTGAAAAAGTTAAAAAATCCATCACTGTAAAAATATAACTACCTACATACGTTTCCTGGCCATGCAGACACACCAACCACGTCGTCTTGGTTACTGAGAAGAAGAGCTAATTCACTACCAATCTTCCATGCAGTAAGCCTGTACTGTCTCACAGTGCATTGTAGATGATAATGGTATAAACAGAATACTATATGATTAATGAACTCTCAGATAGGTAGGATTCAAGTCCAAATCAAGTTGCTTACTTCATAAGTGAATGGGTTTATACATTCCTTTCAAGAGCTTATACACTCAAAATGAAAGTTCACTCCTCGGCGTCAGGTTTTCTATATTATTCTATTTACAAGGTGTAAAACTAGTACTAATAATAATATTGATGATGGTTATGATTAAATGTAAAGGGATAGACGATGATTAGCCGGCAATGCTATCAATAGGAAGGAAAATTCTAGATAGGCCGTTTCCAATTTCACCCACTTATGTTTGATCCATAACCATATTTCACAGGAGTTCAGAGTCCACGTTGGTCCTATACATATGATTATGGATTGTTTTTGCAACTGTGGCGCGGCGGGAGCACTGATACACAAATGTTATCCAGACATTCTGCCTCAGGATTAACTTAACAGCGACCCAAAAGCTTCTTTGAATGGGTTATTATGTCGGGAGCTAGACGTGTACAAGCTTAGCAAAAAGACCTATCCCGTCGTCTTGGTTACTCCCAAGAAGAAGTACCTCTCTAAACAGATTATCTGTAAATCAAGACGATGATATATCATAGCCTAGAGGCTAGCCGGCAATTGCCAATCGCTCATGGGATCGCATCGAAATCACCTTGAAAAACTGTGGTCTCCTAGCCAAAAAGTCTGCAGCCATACGGATTAATTGCCAGTTTACTGACATATTTTTCTATTTTCTTTGTTAGTTTGGCAGGATAGTAACCGCACCTGAGAAGTCGCGATATAAAATTTGAACAGACACATTGCAAGTATGACGGTGTTGCATATTAAGTATATGTAGAAGGTATATGTATAATCATCATATACTCATGCCCATATTGCTACATCCTAGCGACGTTCAACGTAAAATATCAGCCGTGATATTTCACGGTAAACGTCGAGATATGCACGATGAACGTCATCAGTTTTAGAGTTTTCCCGAACTACATTAGCAGTTTGTTAGTAAACAACGTAAACAACAAAATGGCGGCCGCTCCCCGCCTGCGAAGCGATGTCGCCGACGTAAAAACTTGAAGGGCTTCGAGGAACACGGGTATTTCTGGTTGCAAAATACGGAAATATCACGTTGAGTCTTGAAATGTTTTCCCATGGTATTTTTTCGGTCAAGTTCTAGCAAATATTCTGCCGTTCGCACGGCGCCGGCACTGTGCACGGTCTCCACCGAACAGGTAGTGAGCGCGTGGAGTGACAGCGATGTCGCGCGCGCGACGACTGTTGACATGGCAACTCTAAAGGTAAACTAACAAAATGGCGTCCCCTCTCCGCGCGAGCTCCGTGCCGTACGACGATCGAAATCAGGATAGATTTTAAGCTGAGCAGTTTTTGATCGGTTACAGTTGTAATAGCATATTGCACCTTAAAATGTTCCTTCTGTATGACGATTTTTGTATCCCGGTGTCTTTCTTCTTGGGTTTCATTGAGATATGGACGACTGGCAGCGATGTCGCGCGTGATGTTGACATTCTCGTCGTATACTTTATGAATGAAGCCTGTTCACATAAACATTCTGATATTTATGCGCAAGGCGTAATAAAGTAAAGCCTCAAAATTAAAGGATTTTCGTTCTATTAGTAAAAATTCCCTAAAATTATGGACATGGGTATATGATAAATCGGTTATTACCCAATATCGCCTGTTCCTTGTGTCGTATCAGCATTCGTGTCATTTGTGCTGGGTCAGACACTCGACTTCGTCTCGTGTCTGACGCAGCACAAATGACACTCATGCTGATACGACACAGGAACAGGCGATATTGGGTAATAACCTCTAAGTATATTCTTCTGCCAACTTGGTTTCAAGTAGCAAGGTGCAGTGTGACTGACAAGTGACAATTGGAATAGTTCAGTAAAAATTGGCGCCAGTTGGATACAGTGACAGTGACTAAATCGAACATAGTAGAGTGCACGGACATAGTGATATGCTGGTGATGTAGCTGATACATGTAAGTGCAGTTTTTAACAATTTAAAAAAAAACATGATCGACCTGAACTAATCTAGAATATCTGTGCGCAAAATAATCGCAAAATAGTCTAAGGGAGGCGGTCTTTCAGAATAATGAGGTGGAGTTAAGATGAAGGAAGTTCAAGGGCATAGCCATGAAGAGAACAAACGCACCAAAAACCTTTCAGCGAAATTTGTACATTATCGACCTCTTTAGTAAAGAAAGCATCGAGTACTGCATTGAATTCAGAAGCACCAAGGACTCTGCAAAGTGTAATCATCAATAAACTCCCGATTAACTCAAATAAGATCTCGCACAGAACATTTAAAATGGTTCATACGTATACGACGGTCTTTTGTATTTATATTTTTACAGTTACAGTTCCTTTTTTTGAATTCGACGTCGATCTAGTTACATGGTTATACCGTTGTACAATGATAAATGGCATATATAGTAAAGCATTTTTTCAGGCGTTGATCTAATTGCATACAGAATGGCTAGAATTCAATAAAGAATTGACGCTTACTGTAAGAAATTTTTCACATAGTCTGAAATCCGATCGAGTGAGAAATTTTCCTAATCACGCGCCAACGATTTCGTTCCGTAGAGCGAGCGTACACACGTTAAGTAGTTCAAAACCTTGTGAAATGTGTCTCTTAAACCATCATACAGACAGATTTACAGAAATATTGTCCTTTTGAGACAACGTTATATTTTTATTTATTTTTTTCAAGTTGTAACGCAATGTGACGTATTTTCAATTAATCAAAGTGGGTCGATCGTTCTACCATCATATTATGAACACAATAGAAGGCTCATCCAGCATGATAAAAGAACAATCGACGCAGTTGAATTAATTGAAAATACATCATAATTGTATGAGTATCGAAATGAGTGTTTCTTTGTCATGGAACTACACTGTAAAGTTAAGTGTTAAAGGATAGAACACCAATTAAACGCCTTTTTGTAACACTTTTTGAACGCCTCTAGACGTTCAGAAATTTAACACTACGTGTTCAACCAACGTTCAATTTTTGAACATGCGTGTGCAGATTTTGAACGCTACGTGTTCATCAGACATTATATTAAACACCATAGTGTTCCATATCTGAACACACGTTGCACAGGAAATGTGTTCAAAAAATTGAACGCTTTTACGCGTTCAAAGGGCTGTAACACTTTTTGAACGCATGGACGCCGTTCAACGATAAGTGTGTTAAAGGCTAGAACACATGATGCGCGCTTGTTGAACACCTTTAATTTTGGGCGTTCACAGGGTGTTCAAGCCTTGAAATAACATTACAGACCATTGATATCCAGTAGAATTATTTTATTCTAAAAATACACGAAACATTTCTAGAGTAAAATACAATAATTTACTGTAAAATGGGCAAATAAACATTGCAACTTTGTATGTAAAGTTTGTCACAGGAAAAAACCAACAGTGTTAACACCTTCCTATCAAAAACATAAGCAATAAAAATCACCATATTGTGGATGACGTTTTATGTTCATACTTGTTTAAAATGTACAAAAAGAATCTGAAAAAGCTCAAAATTTGGCATATTTATTGTGTTGAAAAGTATATGTATGAAATGCATACTCCATTTTTGTAAGATGGTTTCTTAAAGGACATTTCCTCTTGTATAGACAATTGTAAATTTTGAAGAAAGAAGAAGTTAGTCAAGGCTTCTCTGGTGCACATGGTATATAGTTGTCCACACTAAAGTAAACACAACATGTCAAGTTGTCAAAGTGTCACAGTAAGGCACAACATGCAGAAAGTGGGGAAAGTGGGTCCTTGGCAGGGTAAAACCTAATTCCTTGTCCAACAAAGTCCTTCATAAACAAAAAGGTTTGTTTATTTGTAATATCTTTAAATAAACCCTGAAATAAATGGGTGAAATTTCAAAAAGATACTTCTTAGAAATTTAAAACATATTCATAAAGACCTTTCAAATTCTAGTGTACCCTGCTATTAATTTTTATGAAATCTTTTTACCAAAAATGGTAAAAATCACCCTTAAAATGAAAAAATATACATTTCATCATAACTTGCATATATCACATTCTGGTAATCCCTAATGTCTAAAAATGTCTGAAATGTCTTTAATGTCCTAAAATAACAAAGTTGCAAATTTCTGCATAATTTGAACAATCTGAAAAAGACTATCAGTAGAGATCTATGTCCTAAATATCAAAACTATTCGATTAGCAGTTTTGAAATAGATTTTTTAAAGATTTTTTGACCAAAAAATGACAAAAATTGCCATATTTCATCACAACTAGCACAAATTTGACTAAGGTCATTTTTAGGGACATGTTTACCAAATATTGAAGACGGCAGAAAAGTAGGAGAAGATTTTTGCCAAAGAATAGCAAAATTAGCCTCAAAAATATAAATTTGCATATTTCATCACAATTTGAACATATCTGATTAGGGTAATCCCTTGGGACCTGTAATCCACATATTAAAAGATTCGTACAGGCTGTTTTGAAGAAAAACCTTTGGATGTACAAATTTGAGGACATTGCTGCTCATCCACCTATTTAGCTGATAGCAAAGCTAAAAACCAGTGTTGAGAGACGTGTTGAGCTACAATACAAAATAATCTACGGTTTGGTAGCACGCTATGATCAACTAAATGTTACAAGGGCATAAGCTTTCAAAGACGTGAATTCTCCTTCATCAGATGCAAGGGGGGGTGAAAAATTGAAGCAGAAAGTGACAGAAAATTCAGAGTGAAAATTTCAGAAAAATCAGTAATTCAGAGTGGACATTTTTACTCTGAATGGTCTGTCGCTTTCAGTTTTAATTTAAGGGAGACTACACGTCTGTGAAAGCTTATTCTCCGACAACATTTAGTTGATCATAGCATGCTACCAAAGCTTGGATTAACTCAGAACAAAAATACAGAAATTTATCAAAATTCAGTTACTGACCCTTGGAAGTTTAAATCTACATTAGAGATGAACTGAGGTTCTCAAGCTTGTTTCCAGACAGCTACCTGTACACTCATCTTCTTCGTTATCTGTACCACCAGCTTCTATAACAACTCTTCGATTTTCAGTTAAATCCAACTTTTTACATCCTGAAAAAATGCAACAATAGGTAATATGGCGAGATGAAACTTTAAATGAAAGACAAGGGGCTGATTAGGTTAAGGAAAAGGGGAGACTTTCATATACAGTGCCTCTCTTCAATACTGTTACAAAATATTTGCTGCTTCTTGTCATCAACTGATTAAAATAAAAAGCCAAACTCCCATATGCTGAAACAATACATTGTATACTCTATGATGTTCAACTGATGTTTTACATGCGATTGTGTCTACTAAAAGACATGTGTTAGCAGTGATTACGCAGCAGTACTATGCAAGGCGTATCGATCGCGCTCAGGTCAAGGGTTATCGCTACAGATGTGTTTTGATGACCCTTGACCCGAGTGAGATCGATCGATAGGCTATGGCAAAAAGTACCACTGCGTAGTCACAGCTAATTGTTGGTATAGCAGCCATGAAAGAAAAAAAGGTTTCCTCACGTAGTTAAGCTATTTCAAGGACAATACAATTAAATTCAAAGAACGATAATATAGATGCTTCAAAAATCTAATACCTTTTACTATTTTGGAGAGGAAACTTACCCTTTCTGCTCTTGCTTCGCACGATCACGACTTCAGGGTGCGCTTACAAGAAAAATGTCGCAACTTCCGTTTTGATGCATCATGGGATAGGAAAGGCACCAAACTTGAACACCAAGTGTTTAGAAGTAGAACGCCTCTTGCACGCCGATGTTAAAATTAAAACGTTCATGGTGGTTTTCTGATTTTCTTTTCTAATTTTTGAACTTTCAACCCGTAATAAACGTGTAAAATTATTTTGTATACTTCCTTTTTAGAAAAAACATGCTTTCAGCAATTGTAGGCCGGAAATATTTTTCACTTAGTGTGAAATTCGTTACACCAAAATCCGTGTACGTTTACGGACAGTGAAGCAATAGTAAATTTCATATAGCCACTGTAAAGTAAAAAGCACAAAAGACTGTCAATTGTTTCACAGTATTGTAAAATTCTGTGATGCAGAGTTTTTGAACACTTGAAGGAGATCGTTGTTAACACATAGTGTTCAGATTTAGAACATCAATGTTAATATTATGAACACTGGTGTTAACAATATGAACACTAGCCGTTCAAATTTGAACACCGACATGTACATTTTGAACGCGTAAAGACGCGTCTAGCGTCCGCTATTTTTACAGTGAACTACGTAATTGATGTTTTTATCCCAACCTCCGGACCCGCGAATCTTACACAAATATAACAGAATAATATATGCCATCGCAGAAGTGCAACTAAACCACCACACAGAATGATGACGTAGACATGTCAGAGAAATGCACAAAGTTTTGACTTTTGGCCTGACTATCAAATTTAACAGGAGCCACTTTACAGATCTTCTTTGTTACGCCCATCTTGGATTTAAAAATGGCCGTCTTAGAAACCCCATCCCCTACCAATGCCAATATCGCAGCTTCAAAATCCCTTTGGCGTCTAATGATAGTGCCGTAATCTACATTTGAGGTCAATATACCTTAATATATAAATGGAGAGTTGAATGTCTGTTCCATGTGCACCATTACTTGATCTTCGCTGAACATTTTCTGTTTTTTGCTTTGTCTTCCAACTATACTTTTGATCGTTTTTAGACAGATTAGAAATATTAAATGCAGCAAGTGGACTATATACCTAGAAAAGACATCAGAGCTTCTTAAATTCCTACTCAATGCAGAAGAAAGAATGGAAACGTAATACCCGTACAGTTTCTTGCTCGATAATGCTTGGACTTTTTAAATCTTGTACTAGTGCCCTTTCCATTTCGAAAACAATACTTGTTATTGAAATGACTCCAAATCGGACTGCACTGCAGATTACGAACCCTCCCAAACAAAGTATAAAATTCTCGGAAACAGCCATCTATACAAAGAGAAATATTCTTCCTTGTATTCTTTGTAAAAGTTAAGGTTACGTTGGCATAACGGATGGATATATTATTGTGGCTTCGTTTAAATGTCTGGTACACCGGTGCTGCTATATTCTCTATGTTATCGCTGTGTTCTACATACTCTCCCGGCAAGTTTACATTTTGCTGAAAAGATATTACAGAACTTGAGAGACTGACAGCGTGTTTAAATATATCTTGGCCGTTCTTCTCGACGGTTCAGAAAGAAGATTCGTCTACGGAAAAAAAGGCCAGACAACGTTGAAAAAATGTATGCATACACTGCAAAAGGACCCAATGGGCTTCGAGCTCGTTTGTTTGAAAAACTGCTTTTATGTATAGAGGTCGACTTCAAAAGTTGATGTACAACAATTACGCTGTTGAATGGATATCACTTTACAGCATTAACACGAACAAGAGTTATATATATCGTGTAACCTTGAGATGGCAGTCGCTGTAGATGTACGATCAGAGCGTCAGATACATACACAAGTAAATTAGAAAGGAGTGCAAACTGTCTTCGTCACAATCCCAAGCTCTACAAATGCAAAGCAATTGTATATCTGACTTAATTGTCCTTGCGTCAAAATGTGTTGTGTCCGGAGTTTGCTAAAATGCCATTTTTCTCATTATTTTTTGAAACACCTTACATGATACGTAATTTTGGGCTAATGATATTCCCAATGATAGTTATTTATTTTCGATTTATTTGCATTCCCCAACAATGCACACTTTCCAAGAATGACTAAATGTTTAAGGAAATTAAGCATTGCATTTAAACCATTTCCATGTGAATTGGCCCATACCCTAAAGTGCTCCAACAAACCGCTTTGTTCTTTGGCGACCCGAAACCAAATGTTAAATATAGAATGCAGAAGGCTATCATAAATTCTTCTTAGATAATCATACTACAAAAAGACGCGGCAAGCAGGGTCAATAGTCAAAGAAGCCGCATCAATTGCACGCTCCTTTTCTATGTTACGGATTCAGTGACTTTCAAAGAGAAATTAATTGAATCCCAAATGAGACAAGCGTGACCGATCGCTTTGAGAGATACCGCTTAACCGGCCTAGGTGTTTGTGATACGCAAAGGAATGACACAATTAGACCGAAGAATGTTAACTGTGCTGTGACCTGTGGAAGTGAGACAAAGACAGATAAATGAGAGAGAAAGACAGATAATTGAGAGAGAGAGAGAGAGAGAGAGAGAGAGAGAGAGAGAGAGAGAGAGAGAGAGAGAGAGAGAGAGAGAGAGGGGGGTGAGGGGGAGCGAGAGATATTTAGAGAACACTTTTGTGCCCAGGAGACGTCAAAGACTTGGTCCTTATGAAGAATATGGCTGGTATAATCAAGTCGCATAATAAGAGCGTAATCACCGGAGGCCAGCGTAAAGATCGACCACCTGATTGTTATTGCCGGGACAAGTCTTGATGCCCATTGAAAGGTAATTGTCAAGTCAAATATGTCGTATGCAAGGCCAAGGTATCAACGGGAGTCAACAAGGAGAAGGTTTACATCGGCCTCACTGATAATACATGACTGATAAGACGCGCTTTGCTAACCACATAGAGTCATTCCGTGACAGAGAATACTGAAATAATATAATTGTCGAAGTTTATTTGGAACGTAAAAGACAAGGACAAAGTTTTTGACGTCTCCTGGTTAATTATTGACAAAGCATCGAGCTACTTTAACATTAGCAAGCGATGCAATCCTTTTATATCAGAAAAGCTGCACAGTATCAATGCTGTGTTTGAGACCTACCATTGTATTTGTAGGTGATGTTAAAATTTTATAAATAATATTTGTTTTGTAGCGACATTTTGAAACCCACTAAGCGTATTTTTAACAGCGTAGATTCGTCAGCATTGACAATGTGCAGCTTTTCTGATATACAAAGATTGCATCGCTTGCTTATGTTAAGGCAACTCGATGCTTTGTCAATAATTGACCACAGGACGCCAAAGACTTGATCCCTGTCTTTTGAGGTCAATATTATCTTTGACAATTATGTACTGTTTCTGTGTACTGTGAGGCCGTTGTAAGCCTTCTCCGTGTTGTCGTCCGTTGATATCTTGGCCTTGTAAACCACGCCTTTGACTTGACAGTCACCCTTCAAGGGGCATGCCGACTTGACTCAGCAATTACAATCAGCTGGTTGATCCTTACGCCGATCTTCGGTGATTACCCTCTTATTATGCGAGTTGATTATACTAGCCATATTCTTCATACAGTAGTAACTCACTTTTATTGTGTTCCTATTGAAGATCTTGTGAAGTTTAAACCCCTTTGGAGAGTGTTTGTCAACAAGTTGAATAAATTTCTTGCCGATATTAATTTCAACATCCTTGCTGAAAAGGGGGTGTTGAACCACGTGATGTAACGTTTCCTGTTATTGTTTCTCCTCTCTGATTGGTTGGTCTTGACATATTCAATTTGTTCTATGTATCCGCTTGTTTTCAGAGCCATCTTGTAGTCACCTTGTATTTATCAAAGACGCCCTTGTCACAGAATAATGTTGAGATGCGTTTGCTTATTGCGTCAGGTTTGTGTTTTGAGTGTGCGTGTGTGGATGTGGGTGTGTATAGATAGATAGATAGATAGATAGATAGATAGATAGATAGATAGATAGATAGATAGATAGATAGATAGATAGATAGATAGATAGATAAATATGTAGATAGACAGACAGATAGACAGATAGACAGACAGATTATACGGAATCGGACATATATCCACAGATGATTGAGATAAATATATTATCACCCACGTTCGACCATATGTGTACAAGCTATTCATCTGCCATTGACAATAACAGAAGTTTGCTCGCATAAAAATGTATACGGAATATGCGTTTAGTAATGTCGACTGTTTCTCGGAGCTCAAAACATGGTGTTTTCTTCTTTAGCTATGTGCATTTCCTCCTAGACGGTTTCAAGACGCCCCTTTACGGTTGCCAGAAAATCCCTTTCCCTACATGCGAAGCTGCACAAGCTATAAGAAACGCTACCAATGCATTATTATACTCATGCACTAAAATTTGAAAAAAATTGTTGACATTTCACGAAAACGGTCACTATTCAGTTCATTTGACGCCTAAAGCATGAATGTAAGATGTAGGCCTATAGTAATAATATCGCAATCGGATATTAGTGTTGGTCCGAGTCGGTACGCTGTGCTTCAGTCCCCGTGCATTCTCTGCGGTATTTTCGTAATAACCTCATATGTCAATATTAATGCATATTGGCGTATATGTGTAGAAATTACGATTCATATTCTGTATAAAATAAACATTATCAGTCAATTACACAGTATGGTACATGCGTATAGGCAAGGATCATAAAGAGACAAGCTCTGTAGAGAACGGTCGCAACGCCAACGCGCCCCTAAGGACGTTACAAGACATATACTGCGCCTATCGGGAACATAATCTCTGCAGCGGACTTCCAATATCGGGCGTCTTCTGCAGACCCAAACAATCCTTGACCTGGTATACGTTCTTAAGGGATACCAGCATTATTAACAGCCAAAGGCGGTCGGATGAGAAAATCCGGCCAAGAAAAAGTAGCGTGTTTGGGGCGGGAATTTCAGAGTACCATAGGTGGGGAATCTTTAACTTAGTAGTACATTCATTGCAAATCATAATGGTAAATACTGACTGTCAAATTATGGTAATGAGAAATAATAGAAACAGTTGCTGACTGCCATGGTGGTACTAAAAAGTACACAATGGGCTTGGGAAAAGGCGTCCAGGCAAATAATTATGAATTCGAACAGTTATAGCTAGTTTTATATTGATGTTTCAAAAGTTTGCCTAGTGGAATAACCTATAAAATGTTGATATTTGTTATGAAATTTGAATATGTAATTTTTGTTGCACACTTCTTATAACTTGTCAAGTCAATTGTCAAATATGCTAATGACCAAGGAAAATAAATTGTTCATAGTTTCTGCAATAGATTGCATTTGAAAGTGAAATGATAATTTTGGTCAAAATTCAAAAATCAATTTTCTGGGATACAAATGCCCTTATAAGTATATATTAGTTGAGTACATTCATATCAGTTTCCAAAGATATAATAGATACTCAGATTTGACTAGTTTTTTTTAGGAAAAAATGTTGTCAGTTTGTGCAATAGACAACCATGTATAGCGAAATGACACTTTTGGGTAAAGTCAATGAAAGATTTCCTCCTCATGCCCCCTGTCCTTTATTGTGTTCCTACCCTCAGTTAGTGGAAGAAATGACATCCAGCCCCAATTTGGGTACAGTTGTAGGCCTACCCTTTACGGCCAAACTACAAAGCACAAACTCTGCAGTTTTTCGTGAAAAAGGGAGACAAATGTAAATAGTTTTCCCAGGTCGTCATTACATCTTCAGGGCCACTCTATATAACTGTTACGAGCGACGACAGAAAAGCTGATATAGGGCATGTTGTCCAGAGATAACGACAAAGACACATCCTACCAGGGTTTATCTACTAAATTAGAGACATTACGAAAGGGTTGAATAAGTCAATCTACAAAAAATGGCAAAAAGCAATGCTGTAACTGTTTAAGTACCATTTAGAAAGGGGTCCTAAGTCCTGTAAATTTGTATCAAATATTTTCGTTTGGCTGATGTCGAAAATGATTGCTCGGTAATTTAGAAAATAACCCTTTGTTTGTTTTGGAAAATTTCTGCAGCACACGCTTTATTTTTTTGATAACCCACACGACTCCAGGCCACATGAATTATTCAGCGCTAACAGTACCGACTACCATTATTCGTGTTTTAGCATCATAACTGTGTTTTGGAAGACGTTTTTCTTTCGATGGCCCCGTAAATAGTCACTGTGACTTCCAAAACGCTAATGTTCGTCTCTGACTCTTTTGCGAAAAAAGAAAAGGGACGTATGGTGGCATTCGAAAACAAGTGAGAGTACTTTCCTCTCTAGAGGGCGCCGTCAATGGTCTTAATCAGAGACGCGATCGAGCAATCTCCACGCAGAGATTGTCGCGCGGTAGGTTGGTCCCCTGCCCCATTTCTACCGCTGGCTGCGTTGCTAACGAAAACAGGGTCATGTATGGGCTAATTTTTCAGTCAGAATTTTGACGTCATATTAATAAGCACAGTCACCTGACAAGATCATATGATCAGCACATCTTTACAGTGGCAAGCTTGGAAACATCGAACGTTGAAGTTGTTTGCGCGACTTCACTTTTAAGTTTCCGACTCTGTTATTCCACGATGGTATTTAATGGTTGAATGACGATTATCGTCTATGAGTTTTAGTCTCAGACATGACCTGGTGACAATGATGACCTTTGACATGTACGAAAATGACTCATAAATTAACGATTTATCGTTTTACATTTAATGGCGATATAGGGTGCTTGTTTCGGGAAACTATTGGAGGTAAAATTACTCCATAGGCATACGAACTCGAAACTAAAAAGTAGCCGACAGTTTGAAATGAATTCAACGCAATCAATGCACTTGCATTATTGACCAATGGTAGCCATACTACGATAGCCTATACCTGACTCTATTTTCGTTAGCAGCGTAGCCAGCGGTAGAAATTGGCAGGGGACCAGACTAGTAGCGTGGCGGCAGCAGCGCGGCGTGAATAATTTTTACTTGTCTAGAGAGTCTCTTAGTCGTTGACAGCGCGTCCAACCAACGTTTGATGTAGGCAGATTTAGATATTCCAGACGTTGACTGGATATTGTTTCAGTCCTGCGCGTGCCCAGTTGGCTCAATAAACTTGGTGGTCGTCTCGAATTTTGAAAGTAGTTGTCTAGCTAAAGAGAGCACTTTCAGTACACCAGTAAAAATAATTCATAATTCATAATCTGCCAAAAATTTGACAATCGCGTTCGCAATTCTCACAGCCGTAAGGGGAGCCATCTTGACTCGTTTATTCACATCTATATAACCCCTAAGCAAGGTCTATGGTTTGCAAGCGTTCATGGATTCGAGGATCGATATTGAAACTGACGCAGTTTTTCTTTATCCAGAACATTTGTTTTGAAGTATTAATTATCAAAAACAAAAAATATATAAAATGCGCAACACCCAAAAATGGGTGTAAAGTGTCGACTGTAGTCGAGATTGGCGTGGCTATTGGTCAGACTCCCTAGCTAAGCTATAATTGTCCATGCTGCGCTCCATTGTCTGTGTGGAAATTTGCGATTGAGATCCCGGCCGACATCTCTCGAACTCACTTCAAACCACGACTTGAGTGTCTATCAGCACGGGGGCGCCGACATTTGTGATCGGCTAATAAGAGCAGCAGAATTGAAACAAGTTCGATGAAAACTACCCCTGGTTCTAAAGACTATAGATAGGACTTGCTAATTGACAATTTGTTTCCTGGCTTCTTTTGAGAAAATCTTTGCTGTAGCCATTACTCTATACAATGAGCGTACGCTTCGGTATTTTCCTCGACAATACCTTTTCTGCACGATGTACAAGGACATAAATCCCGGTATTTTGGGAATAACGTTATTATTATACACCTTTTTAGTCCACCTTTACAAGAAAAAAGTTGAAATTGAGGCGTCTTTTGGATGCCCGTCGTGCACTGTACTGAGTGATCGCGAACAGACTGGAAACGCGTTGAGCGGGTCCGCTATGCGTACAGAACGAAATTGCAACCCGCGCTGCGCAATGCACGTGGTAGAAATTGTACGTCAGCAGCATAATTTCACTCGAATTCACAGGTTTTGGACTGACCATGATTTAATTTGTGATGACAGATGACATCGTAGGAGTAAGTTTGAGACTGAAGTATGTTGTTGTGCCTTTAAGCAAGGTAGGTCTTACGTTGTCATCCTTCGAGTGTTCTGTGTAAACTCTCCAACAAGTGATCAAATGCAAGCAGCCACTCTTATAACATGATGTAATGCCTTAAATTAGTTAAGAGCGAGTCATCTGCCTCTAGATGCATCTAGCGAATGACATCTTTATCAGACCACCAGAACCTAGATACAAAAATTCAAAACACCATATTTAACTCCCTGTTTTGCGAAATTCGGACGTGGCTTTGCGTTCTCATTATTATGAAAAGTGGTCACGCCGCGCCACTCATAGTTTGATGTCGTAAATTTTAAACAAAAGACGCTATAGCAGTTGTCATGACATTACAAAAGCGGTGAAATGGACAATTTTCACGTGAAAGAGATTTTATTAAAATGAATAAATATTAACAGGGGTTTAAATTCCAAATTGATAAGAAGTTACGAAATAATAAAGATAACTCGCATTGCATGAGTGTTCCTCTCCATGAATTTCTAAATGATACTGAGTCAACACAGACATGGATATTAAATTAGCCCCTTTTAGGCATATTGCTTGACTTAAGCTCTCGAGAATGAAGGCTGATGTCAAGAGAAAATAAAGCTGAAAAGTGTATTTACTTTAATCCAGGTCTAACGAATAAACAGAGCAGACCCTAATTTATACAGCCGTTTTAGAATATTCCAACTTTTACTTATCAGGTGTCTAATAAACTTATAAATATGCAACTTGCAATGGAAAAATCATCAAATATTGTAAGAAAAGAAACGTGACTTTCCGGATCATTTAACGCTTTTGAAAGTGAACTCTTCATTTGACGACAGTGACCTTGCCATCAAAGAGTAGAACATTAGTTTGGCCAATAAAATGTTAAAAATAAAATAGCTTTGGTACGATTCTAAACACTATATCCCTTTTTATCGGGCAATTTCATTGCCGACTGACCACACACAAATCTATGCCGGCCGTCGAAATTATGAAAAAATACACATCATTGAAATCAGTGAAAGATTTACTACCCTGCGTCAGATGTAAATTTGTATTTAAGCAATGGGGACAATATAAGGAACAAAGATACTATTTAACCTATGAAAACAGTAATCAGATTTCAATGTCGGTGAACACTTTAACCCGCATTGATTTTAGATTGCATCTTCTGAATAAAAATAAAGACGAACAAATTATAGGAGACATAGAAGAAAAATAATATAGTGTCGTTGCCAAATGCAAAATGACTAATTTTTTTGTAAACTACATGCAACCGACACTAGTTAAGTTAACTGCACCCGTTGACTTAATGTAAGACCAGGCAGCTGGTAAAAGGATAGTCTGTACATGGGATTTATGAAAATTACGTATTCTGAGATTTCAGTGTGTAGGTTGTCCAATTGACATTGGTCTTTTAAATATTGTCTATTACAAAACACACTCAATGTGTCCTTCAAGGAACTATGACTTTACATGTCCATTAAATTGAGTTGCATAAATGTAGGTTTTTTGTTTTTTCCATCACTCTCAATCAGCGGGTGTGACGTCGCCTAGATGCGCAGGGTACCATGGTTGGATGTATTTTATTTAGTTTAGTCTTTAAGTCAACCTAAGGCCTACGCATAGATGTTCAAGATGGATATCTCCATGAAAAAGCAAGGATTCTGAACTGATACACAATTAACGCTTTAGCGTAGGGGTCGATTCAGGGCACAAGAGTTGAACAAACGGTTAATAGTTCGGCATATTATTTGCAAGGTAATTTGAAAGATGATTAATTATTCTCCGAATATAACTTTGATAAAAAATAATGAAAGGTTCCTTATTAATATTTTCCTCACGGATCAAACCATAATAGTTTCGATTCCGCGGTACATCACGATTAAATGTGCTATATATTCGTTTCCAAAGTTGAGATTACCCTCAATAGCAACAATACCTGTCCAAATATCATTAAAATCGGTTGTTTATTTTACTATTCAAACTATGTTTGCCAGTCCCAAAACAAACTACCTCTGTTGTTTTTAAGGTAATTAGGTCGAGAAATTAGTATTGGCAAAATATTCTGCTATCATTCTCGGATATTCATTTGTTTATTTTAATGTTTAGTAGAGTGATTGGGTCGAAGAGTAATAGAGTCAGTACAATATACCAAAGAAAATTTTTTATAATGCAAATTGTCAGGCATGACACTTGAAAACATGGACTGTAAACTGTATATTTTAGGAGGGAAATTTCACAATGTTGTTACATCCTCCTCACGTGAACATCATAAAAGTATTCTTCGAGGACAACCAGAACTGTTACCTTGATTGGCAAACTGCCAACGTAGCATATACCCTTTGTATAATTACGTATCGTATGAAGCGTTTTATTTTATTTTTGAAGAAAAAACGGAGTGCAATGTGTCCGCACAGTCTTTATTGAGTTGAAGTCATCTAAAAATAACACAAGATGTACATTCATTGAAGCATGCACACGAAAACAAAACACTATTGGAACTAATTTGTGACAATTGGATAGCGTAGTAATGTTAGTTTTATAATTATGCTAATGTAAGCTCATCGGCTTTTCTAGTTTTCAATACACGTATTTTAATGGGCGATTTAAATTTGTAATAATGCAACTTTCAACAATAACTAGGGCCCCTAAGATTTTGATAAGTTTGAGCAACTGAAAGATGCAGTTCTCCTAAATTAGTTCAAAACGTGGTACAGATGGAAGCGTACAAACAGTACTTAAAAAATAAGGTCTGAAATTAGATCAGTAAAAGTGTATTTCAAAGAAATTTGACCTCTAAATTTTATGTACAAATCCATTCGACCATTAAATTTTGCTTCCAAAATGCAGCCCTACCTTGCAAATTGATTGCCAATGTATGAGAGGTGCGTTGTTTTTTTTTATATTTCCCCTTTGTTCACAATAATAGGTCTTGTCTGTATTCCTACATAAATGTATTAAGGCAGTGACCAGATCGTCAACCCCAATAACAATGTCTTCCAATCACTTGGTTAATACCGTCATTACTCATCAAAACGATCATGTTTTATGAATGAGGCGTGTGTTACTACTATGTGTAGGACATGAACGCTAGTAGTATATAGCCATTTGCCATCGGATCATCGTGTGCCCATTTGGTGACTTGTCGCTTTGTGGACATGGCTAAAAAACACAAGTACAAATCCGACTGCAACACGACAGGAAGTCTTTTCTGGACAGCTTTATGTTGCTGTTTTCTCACGTACAATGTGCTAGCTTACGACAGTAAGTCATTTTTGTAAAATGTAACACATTCATCTGTAACAATCCATGTCATTCTACTCAGAGAGAGAGAGAGAGAGACGAGAGAGAGGAGAGAGAGAGAGAGAGAGAGAGAGAGAGAGAGAGAGAGAAGAGAGAGAGAGAGAGAGAGAGAGAGAGAGAGAGAGAGAGAGAGAGAGAGAGAGAGAGAGAGAGAGAGAGAGAGAGAGAGAGAGAGAGAGAGAGAGAGAGAGAGAGAGAGAGAGAGAGAGAGAGAGAGAGAGTGCATTATTGCCGTCTTTGCTGTGGTGACAAAAAGATAACATAATTGTATAGATGCTGTATTCGTAATCGGTACATTCTATGTATTTAATCACTGACTGATGAAAGGTTCCCTTTTCACTGTTCTTCACTCACGATACAGGCAGTAAGCGTTGTCTGTTTGATGACTGCAGAACAAAGAACATCCCAATTAGTAAAGTATCGATGTATGGCCCTCCGCTGTACGCCATTGTCATGTCTCCTGAGAAGTTATAAATGAATTATTAACGTCAACTGAAAAGGGCAACTGACAATGCCAGGGGGTATTCAATATGTTTGTGGACTTTAATACAGGGTGTCTTTTTATTAATAGGTTTGTGATTTTATCTTGCTCAGCGTGTTAGATATATTGGTTTTACATGGCTTTAGAGAATAGAATAGCAAAACTAAGACTAACCAAGTTCGAGTATTCACTTTTGTGGTGTCGTATATAACAATCACTCCATAACAATCACTCTAGCAGGTGTTCTATTTGAGTAAAT
Source organism: Ptychodera flava (assembly GCF_041260155.1). Taxonomy (NCBI): domain Eukaryota; kingdom Metazoa; phylum Hemichordata; class Enteropneusta; family Ptychoderidae; genus Ptychodera; species Ptychodera flava. The sequence continues at coordinate 44,786,635 of NC_091930.1, read as the reverse complement.
TATGAATCTTCGTAGAACTTTAGGCGTACTTACTCTTTTTGATCAATATTAATGATATAGCCAACCTCAACAAAATATCTTAAGCAATTGGACATTGTACCTCTTGATAAGAAATTAACAGATTGAGTAATATATGTCAAAATAATCGCACCTTTATAGTATTTGAATTGCCAACCTTCGACATTTGGTATCAGTTAGGTTTTCAAATTGGTAATTTACAAATTACTGCTATAAACGAGCGACATTGTAATCAACAGGATACCTCAGTCTTGAAGACAAATGAAGAACGAACAATTGAATATTATAATGACAGCTACCTTTGTGCGATAACAACTGGCCAAAAGTTTCGTTTAGGATATTGGAATCGTCGTAAAGAAGTTTACCGGTGTGCATCATGCGGATAGGTCTCAATTTTTCTTTTGTGTGTGAACAAGAACGTCATGGCGCACTGACAACCTATTATACATTCATTCTTTCAACTCGAGAGACGTATAAGTGCATGGCAGTTAATTACTGGTCATGTTCCCATCGGGAAGCTATCTTTGTTCGCTAATGAAGAAATGAAAAATGTTCATCTGAAAAATTTTATGACAAGCATTCAATGGCTAGAGGACGAAACTAGACATGCAAACAATTATACCTATTACCCTCGCCCTTCCGTCCGCGAAAATCCGCCAAAACTCTTAAAACTGTGTTTGGACAAAGTTAGCAATGCTGATTATGATGTATAGAAAGCGTGAAAGAGGCTCCCTGAATTATTTGTCTCTTTTTCGCCGGATCTATAGTCTAACAAATGTTCACGTTGTGATCCTTTGATCCCTAGATTTCGAACATGAGAGTAGTTTCTCATCAGTCAGACGACAACGTTTGTGTTTGTTTTATTTTTGTGTAGTATTGGTGTTGCTGTTCTACAAGCAATGAAACTAGGATAACAATATTTTGGTCGATCGTTTTAATTATTTACGAATGACCTGTTTTTTTTTCTCGTTTTGTTTATTCTGGCACATGTTTTACGTCTGGATTGCTTTCTTGATGTTATGTTTCATTTTTACATCTCTCCAATGCTTGGTATTGCTCTCCCTAAGGTACTTTCGTTTGTCTGTGTTGAGTGTATATTGGTGTGAGGGTTAGTTCTTTATGTTCCGTCTTTGTTTACCTGTCTGTTTACCGCTTGTGTTCTACTGATATAGTGATTGTGTTTGAGTTCCCATTTCTTGTATTTTCGCTCATGTATATTATCAGTAAAGAACGACACTTTGGTGTCTAAATGTTATTTGATGTTGTCTTAGTGAAAGTAGCATGGGATTTTTTCCCACGCTATTTTTAATAGTAAACATGGTATAAACATTATTGTCACATTCATCCATTCATTCACATTATAGAGGTGTCCGTAAGGTCATGTTTCACTGTATGTAATCTGTTATGTTGACAATGCCGGCACCTGGTCTCTTGACATTTGGTTTATTATGTTGTGTTTAGTGTTTGTATGTCGCGACTCTACTGGTCTATTTATATACGTAGGTTTACTGTACCTTCTGCTATCACACAAATGACACCCGAAAACCAAAGGTTGGTTCTTACGTTAGATAGGTGACCACTAACCTTTTAGATGACATCATTTTCTCGTTAAAACTGAAATCATCTTTAAATAATGGACGTTCCTTTGTTTAGCAAATTAACCTGTGTGAGCCTGCGTTACACAGTACTGCGAGGTCAACAGCAAAATTATGACAAGCCAGGTTAGAGAGAGCTTGGTGCAAACTGAAATCTGAACTATGCTCTTTTGTCCTTCTTACACTAGCATTGTGATTTTGTCCATACTGCTATGCGACAAGAAAACGCCGCAAACAACCTAAAGAGCCCAGATTTTTTTTGCTGTTTGCAACGGCCAGGGGTGGAAATGCCGTGAGATGCTTGCTTTGCATACTTCACGTAACTAATACTGGCCCGTATCGGATTTTCGTAACTAACTTGCTCGTGTGTAGTTCATGAAGTAGTCAGGAATAAGTATCGGCTATTGCGGTTTCCGCGACCGCTCAAATAACATTTGCTTCACTTCTAAGCAACCGAGCCAACCTGGCGGTGCCTCCACTTGCACAGACAAATGGAGCCCACGATAGGAAGTCAGTACATTGTCTTAATTTTGCTCAGCTCATAGGTGTTTATAGCATCTAGCTTGCCATGTCGTCTCAAACGAGATTTTGTAGTAGTGTAACCGCTTCTTTTGTAGTTTGTAAGTTATTTATTGGTAACAAAATGTCCAACATTAACAACTGACCAGTACAAAGGCGTAAGGGTTATACAAACGGTTAGAGCAGCCACTTTGACCAATAAGGCGCACGCTTCAGGAAAGGTGTCAAAAACATTGGGCTAATGAAACATTTGTTGCTAAACAACGATAACTGGGTGTGTAATAATGTCCACCTGGCCAGTTTCTGTGTCGGCAACATTTTGAATGTACGACGTCCCCATTGAGCCGCAAGACTGGAGACGTGATGCTTAACTAATAATAATAATGATAATATTGGGTTCTTACATTGCGAACATATCCAAAAATTGTGCATGGAAGTAAAAAAATATAGAAGGATACAGGAAAGTTCTTTTATCCTTTGTTCAAGGGACAGTTGCCACCTCTTCGTAATCTCGTAATCCCGAAACGGGATTAGCATGTTATTTCATTCATAGCGTGCCTTCGGTTTGTCATCAGTAATCGTCGAGTCTTTAATTCCGTGCATTGCCACAGACAGCCTCTACAATAGCGTCTTTCGCGCCAGTATTGCAGTTGTCGAATGACTACGTCCTTTTGCTCCCTTAACGATGGTTTGGGGCTCATCGAGAGGAAACAATCGATTTGCTAGCCCCTGGCTCACGTTCTGTCTCTCATAAACACAGTATAACAAGAACTGCGCATGTGTAGTAACTTTTCCCCATTTTGAATAATGCCTCATCCCGAGCAGAAATAGTGACGCGACGCAATGAACTTCGGCGAAAAAAAATCACCAGGAAATTTTCGGCCAGGTACTCAGATCGCCAAAGATGACCAGACAGAAAAGTCAACAGTTCTGTCAGCGGCATCTTTGAAGGTCTGGAAACGTGACTTCAACCGGGTGAACCATGACATGAACGACAAACGCATTTGCATCCTATGGGGACGAACTATCGGCGTATCGTAAATATAGCCCAACTTTAAAATACGATAACTTCAACAGCCGGGCGAACCAGCACTTAGGACTAACACTTTTTAAGAGTTCATACCTTGAACCTCCTGATATAGAAAAAGTCAGACTCCGCTGCTAGACACTTTGTAAGTTAGAGTAATTTTACAAATAGGGGAGCTTATCCACGTCACTTCAAAATAATAACTTGGTCAATATGCGTCGATTTTTTTCAATCTTTGCCTTGTCTGGGCATTCAACGCAAGCAATTTCACAAGTTTGACAGTTATTTTTTTTATGAATTTGGCAACAATATTTAGATTTACACAATATTATGAGCGAGGCTGGTGTGTCTCAGCCGTCCTGATCGCGGCAACCATGCCACAGCTTGAAAAACCAGCATAGACAAAGAGATAACATTAGATTTGAAGGGGATTATAGGGTTGTTCTACCAAGCACCAATCATTCCTGGTTGAGGAGAAGCAATGAAGAATAAAGTGCCTTGTTCAAGAACACAACACCATAGCCATGCCGGGGCTCAAACTCACTATCCTGAGATCGTGCGTCAATTGCTCTAGCCAGTGGCCCACGATGCCTCATCGTCTTAAATCGATCGACGGCTCCGCGTTCGATCTCGGAATAGCAAAAGTTCCGGCTACTCGAAATTTCGTTAGACATGCCTTCCATCTTCCGTATCTAAATTTATCATATCACCTTACCTTGGTTATCTTGAGTATTCAGGTGACTGAACTCTAAGTGGAGTTGCAAGCAGCGCGCATCATATGCAGACCGCCGTGGTCTGCCTGTGAGAACATACTAGTAAAGAGAGACATCGACAGTCCGGGTTGATGACATGCGTAGAAAATGGTAGCTGTGATATCGCAGCGGTACTTGCACAGGCGGCCCAAAAACTATTACTGAGTTTTTCTCACCGTTTTCTCTATCATTTTCTCTCCTTTGCTTCATGCTCTGACTGATCGGAGTACAATAAATGCTTATATAACCTAACCTAGCCTCTGTGATGTTGCAAACATTTTTGATATCATTATATTTCGTAGAATTTGCACCAGCGCAAGAAGTACTTGCTGTATGATTTCCTTCCATGAACGAAATGTTGTTGTCTCATTCAACTTGTTATCTGACACCGCCCAAAAGATTTCTCCAAACCAAATATTAAAATAACTGTATCAAAGAAATCGACCGATTTGTTTCGAGAATGCAACAAGCTAGAACATTCCCGTCATAGATAAATTAATATTTCTTAAAACTTTAACGAATTACCAATGTTTCTGAGAAAACACACAGCAAAATTATCGAGAACACCCAGCTAAACTAAATGGCTGACAAAACCTTAGCAACACCATCCGATTGAGAGAACCACTCTTAACTCTGTCAAAATCATACTTGTCCCTGGGAAATGTTTACAAGTTTGCCCAATTATAAACAACGTAAAGGTCAAAGGTTTCAACCTCCGACTTCCTGCTTTACGGACGTCCTCATGCTATGAACTATACGCAAGGCACTGGCAGGGTTTGCACTGTTCGCGACCATATACACGTTTTAAATTAGAGTAGCTGGCTCTCCTCGACCATCGAAATACACTGACTGCAGTAAATTCTTGATGAATGGTCATGACTGGCCGCAATTTAGTAATTTCTGAAAACATTTTAGGAGAGCTTCTTACCTTCCAATTTGAGTAACCTTTCCTATCTTTCGCGATGTTGACCGACCCATAAAATCCCTGATAAGTCCACGGATTAGCATAATTAATTGTGTTGACTAGTTAACAACAACATGTGTGTATGAGAGATATACGTCCTTGTAATGAGGTGTAAAATGAAGAAAGAGTCAATCAATTTATAATCAATATAGGGGTTTACATAAACGACAAAAGTAAGCTCATGAGTTTTAACAGACGCGGGGTTATGGCAAATTCGCCAAAAATTGGCCAAACCCATCACATATAAACCTGTGTTTGGACAAGTTGTCATGGTGCAATAAAATATTATAGTCAATTTTGAAACGTTACAATAATATAGAGAGTCTGGATATGTGACCTGTTTGGTCGTATATCAGTAGGCCATTAAAAGATAACTCGAAACTGACAAATTCAAGCCCTATCATAGCTGCAGTAAAACCATCTCATAATAGGCGCCAAGTATTCGTATAATGTTTATGACAGAACTAATTTAGTGAAGACATTTGCTCCAAGGGTTTTTTCAAACCTGTAAAATACCAATAAAGAAATTCAATTCACCAGTAAGTTTGTCAATAAGCACCTAAGTAAGTACTTCACCTGAAGCAAAATTAGGGCAATAACCAGTTTGATTTTAGCCCGATGTTTAAAAGACCACACGACTGCTCTAAAGGATTTAAGATTTTCAAAAGCAGCAAATTTATATTGAGTGGTTTAACACAAAAGCAGAAATGAAATCATTAATAAACATGGTTTGCTTTCACCAATTATATTGAAAACGACAATATTTGACTACAAACAAAGCAAGCATAGTCGACTTTCAGTGATTCTCAACTAATTTGTGAGTGCCCGAAGGAAAACAGTCATTACCAAATAAATATTTCTCTGTGATAAATTGATTACTACACAATTGTTGATCAATTACGCCTTGGTTTCTCCTGATTAAGTCTGAACCTTCATGCCTTGCTATTCAAAAAGTTACAATGAGGGTACAACCTTCCCGTACGACGCGACATAAATCAACCTGACTCTAAAATGTCAAATGTTTTTTTTTTTTTTCTAGCGTGTCAGATCTATCAAATGCCATGTTTGCATTATGGACATTGCTACAGGGAAACAGGTATTTGTGATGGTAATGTCGATTGTGCGGACGGGTCGGACGAGTTAAGCTGCAAAGGTCAGTATAATTTTATTGCATAAAACAACTTCTTCATCGCAGCTAGCCGGCTTACCATACACGCGTTGCGGTCGATATTATTTAGGAATGTTTCTACCAGCAATACGAGGAGGATGGTTTGATGTTGAAATTTTCAATTCAGCCTAAAAGTTTTGATTCGTTTCGATCAAATTTCTTCATTGTGGCTAGAAAAAGTGATGTAACAGAATATGAACCGGCTACATGACAACTTATTAAACGGCATTGATTGGTACATTTTTTCGAACCGTGTAATCCCTGTGATTTATTTAACAGGTCCTCCATGTCAACACGACGAGTTCCAATGCAGTACAGGTGAATGCATACAAGAAATTCAATACTGCGATGGAAAAAGAGATTGTCTTGATGGTGACGACGAAAACAAGTGTAGGGGTAAGAGTCATTCTTTATTATGGCAACTGTTGCATGCGTTTAGTAATAGACAAAACTCCTATGGTTGACTTAGAGAAGCTCATTAAATCGATATGGTGGCTACGCTTAGTGATTTACATTTAAAGAGGCACTCCCACTTGGTAACATTTTAAAACACTCTTTTAATGCCAACGGTCGATATTTGACGTGGCGACTCCGCGCGGATCGAGAGATATTGATAAAAACATGTCATTTCCTGAGTGTATTTTTCACATCCCGAAGTTTTACGATCGTTTCTGGTTATGACCCGAAATCCCCCGAAAGTGTATTGTTTTGCTGATTGACGATATTCTAAGGAGTCCAAAAACGTTTGAATTATGCAATTAATTTACCTCCTACTGCGATGATTTTATATACATCATTAACAATGCCTTTACCTCTGGTAATTATTTTTTAAAACTTCTCCTTAGTTTTTGTCGTTTTCATTATTCTCAATAAGTTGTATTAAATCTTTAAACAATACCACATAGATATCAGTTTTTACGTGTAAAATATTAGTTGCCTCTGATGACTACATTTTGTCGTCTGCCACACAGTTACGCGTGGTTCGATACATAGCGGCCGCCGCGTGTGGTATGCGCGCATACCACGCGGCGGCCACTATGCATACTGTGTATCAACCGCACCTATCTGTGCTAGTCACATATGCGAATTCTGGTGGAATCAGCAAACTTTGTTTTTCGTTTTTTTGCCGAGTCAGTAGGACTCGGCTTTCTCCCATGGGACATGACCGCTCACCGACGCGAGTGGTACTGCTGTGGCGTACAGCAGCGTTAGCGTAGACTCGTACTCCATAGCTTAGTTGACAATGGCCCCAGTGCCGAACGTTCTATGTTCGGAAGCTGAATTCAGGTGGGCCACCGGAATTCAAACTTTAACTTTTTTGAGAACATGTTTTTATCGATATCTCGTGATCTGCGCGCAGTCGCAATGTCAAATATCGACCGTTGGCATTAAAAAAATATGTTTTGAAAATGTTACCAAGTAGGAGTGCCTCTTTGATATAAGGGCAGTAGAGCCTTGTCCCCAGGAATGCAGCTTTTGCTTGTTTTCTCGCCTAAAAAGATTTTGCAAACGAATAGAACATATTTATATCAGAACATATTTCCATCTCCTGTATCAGGTATTGTCTATAATATTTTAAAGCATCATTCCAGCATTTTCTCGAATTTTTTCTACGAAAAATAAGACCGTTTTCTCTATCATGCATAAATTTAAGCATGGAATAATTTTTTCAAGTAATCGAACTGTTTACTATCATCAATGCACCAAAACACACATACCCCCCCCCCCCAAAAAAGCTCCCAGTCTCAGGTTTAACTTGCCTTAAAGTTCAATTAGGGTAGAATGCACCAAAATACCCGGCAAGTACCATTTTCGGAAATTGCCCATGCAGGCGTACTGATGAGACCCAGAGAAGGTCCACCACTCTTGCCGACCCAGGCAGAGCAGTGTACTTTTTAACAGGAAACATTGGTGGAAATCTAGATGTCCCATTAGCATAATCATTATTTGATAAACTCATTAGACCCATTCTTGTGTTTGGTTATGAGGTATTGGGACAGACGTGTACACCCAAATCAGCTATAGAAGACGATCACCTAAGGTATTGTGAATTTCAAGAAACACTTCAAAACTGGCAAATATACAGCGAACTTAGTCGATACCCTATCAACATATTCATTCGAAAACAGATGGTTTAATACTTTAATAATAGCCTTATTAATAGAGACCGCTGTCTGTTAAAGGAAGCATCCCCTGTTAACAAAATTCTGAAAAGCAAGTGGTATGATAAGATTGAATCAATCCGTACTAACATCGGGGAAATGCAACTGATTCATTCAAATAAAAATATCACTAGGTCTGAATCGACCAAAATTTATGGCAAACTTAAAGGTACATACGATGAAGTGTGGGAAAGGGAAATCCAAGATGATAAAGGAACGAATAAAGACGCAAAAAAGAAATTGAGAACACACAGAATATTTAAACAAAGTTTCCAGCTTGAAAATTACATTACTGCTATCAATATTGTTGATTTCCGAGACTCTCTTGTCAAAGTAACACTGCATGAAAACCCAATAATTCAGATAAATTCACATTAATGAGTTGCCTGTATTATAGTGTAATACACGTGAATTCACATGAATCCACATGAATACAGGCTTGCTGAATACAAAAAATGGATTCTTGACTGTATTCATCTGTATATGCACTCTTCAGCTAAAATACAGGCAATAATCCATGTTAATACAGTAAGTATTATAGGGTTTTCATGCAGTGTAAAATTGAGTAATTATTTATTAAAAATTGAAACAGGACGCCATAATAAAATGCAATTACATGAAAGAATCTGCGAACTCTGCGATGTGTAAAAGATGAACAACAATACATCATTTCTTGCAAAGTTTACACAACCAGAGAAATTATTATCACTTATTTGCTGCAGCTGCAAAATATAACGCCACATTTTACGATATGCCTAACAAATTTGAATCCATAATGAGAACTACAAGCACATCAATTCCTCTAGCACAGTACATATCTACACGTATGAAATCGAGAAGGGAAAGTCTATCAGCAATGTAATCATTATTTGTTTTTTCTTGCTATCTGTATAGATAAACCATGCTTTTGGGGTTTTTTTTGTGGTTTTTGTATGAATTTATTTCTTTTTCTTATTATTACTTTGAAACGCTGTTAAAGATCATTGGTAACGTGCAGCTCCACCTCATTCATATAAGGAAATGGAACCTGCAACTCTATCTTTCATCAATAAATATTTAGTCGATTAGCGATGAAATTCGGCGACATTTTAAATATGGTTCTGAAAAAGGCTTTGACTCTAAATACGATTACACGACATACGTATGGAAGAACGTTGACACACTAGGAACAAAAAGTGGTGGTGGGGGGCGGCCTTTGGCTCTGCAGTGAAAAACTGTCTGACGTGAGGGAAGCTTTCAATGCAGAGAGAGAAAGGAATTATTGGGTGATGGAGAAATGCAATTGAGAAGGCATTCAGCGTTGTCCTCCCTCTCCTCCTCCTCAGGATCTGGCCATCTTTTCGGGGTAACTACCTTCTTGAATATCTCGTAAGTCTTCTCATGGCCGACAGTAAGCAAAACACAAAGTCGTCTAAGGTTTACTACAGCCCCCATAGCTACTGGAGAAGTTAAAATTTGACGTTTGCTTGCCAAACAAGGTCCACCAGGCTGACTTCCTGTTTCTGTCACATGATAAGGTACGCTTTTACCATCATTAATGCCGCTTCCTGCTTCAAGGCCACTCAGCCCCTAAGCACTAAAGAGGCCAAAGTGGTTGGCGAGGCCCTCTCTTACATCTGTAAACGAGGCTTTCCTGTGAAATGGCCTAAAATGCTCGAGGTCGACCCTGCACAGGAGTTTATTAGTGCGGTGACTCAGCTGCTTGTAAGGCATAATGTCGAGGTCAGGAGTGGGAGAGTTGGCGTCCATTGTGATCAAGAAATTGTAAAGCGATACAATCGGATCTTGGCTGAGCGGCTTTTTGGGTACAAGTACGCTTCAGAGATGCACCTCAATTCTAGAATGCGGCCATCTCAGTGGCTAATTGGCTGCTCTTCATTGTTGCCGTTTTTAATGAGGACGCGGACCTGGCTGAATAGGAGAAGGTAATCTGAGGCTGTAAAGGCAAGAATGGTAGCACAAAAGCCCTCTGCTTCAATATTCCTTCTCATCGGTCTTCTTTTGCTTGGTCGCGAACTTTCTGTATCAAGGTCATGATGAGGTCTCCAAGCATCCTGACCTCAACAAACCAATCCCAACCTTGGCAGCTAGGGAGCGCCCTTCTCATCTCTCAGCATCGGACCTTGCTTTAGAGGGCCTTGAGGACCAAATCATTTGCCCTGCTGTTGACCTCGACCTCCTCATTCAAGTGCACATGTGGCACCTCATCAGCTATCAGCATTGGCTGACGCTTGTCACTGCATCAAATGACTTGGACACTCCTATGTTTGAGCAAGTCCAGGAGGGTCTCCAAGATGGACCAGGTCACAGTGCAGACCTCTTGCCAAATGATCATACAGGGACGTACTTTTGGCCCATCTGTTACAGGGTCCACTCAATCTGACCACTCCAGAAGAAGAGCTGTGATAGGTCTGGGAGTTGATTGCTGTCTGCCGCATCTCTTTGGCCACATGATGGGTTTGTGTTAACTCAAGGTGGTCTGTCTTGCAGAACACCTCGATTGCTCTAGTGATTTTGTCACTGCCCCTCCACTTTTCAGGTTGCTCAATTTGTGTCAGGTCAGAGGAGGGTCATCTTGGCGTGGCAGTGTGCTGAGAGGGGGATCCTTTTGTTGCCTTTTGTGTTCAGGATTAGGGAGGTAGGTCAAATATGTTCCGTAGGCATGTACAGCTGCTAGCCCTTTGCACGTCACTGGACCAAGGCAATTGCAGGGAGGTAGTTTGGCCCTACAGAAAGGAGACACACCATTCCACGCCACAACCAGTCTTTTGGGGCAACAAATGCACTTATTCAATCACGCTTGTACAGTGCTATTTTCTCAACATAGATGTTGTCAGTGACTACCCAACAGTCTCCTCTGGACAAAAGTTCAAAAGCATAGAGGGGATATTGATATAAGCATACGCCTACATGCTGGCCTGCAGATGGGCATACTGCAGCTATTAGCCGTCAAAGTAGGAAAGGATATGACCCGAGGCATATTACGTGTGCTCTGACTGAGCTGCCACTCTGGCAGGTATCTGTGCAAGGTCTACTTTATTAGTCACTAGCCATTTGGTCAGTCTTTTTTCATCTGGTTTGTTGCTCTTTGTTATACAGCCAATAATGTTACACCTCTGTTTACTATTTTCTGAGAGCCAAACGTTGTTTTGTTTATCGAAGGCGATGATAGTTTCATAGGCTCTGACAGTATTTAGAAGGCCAATCTCTGTCACAAAAGGCAAGAAGCAAATGATAATGTCTTGGAGAAAAGGGCCGTTGATGGCTACACGGGTCATACAGTTGGTTTTGTTGCCCGAAGCACTTGAAATATGGTTTGGCTTTGCCTTTCCCCAGAAGAAACTTAGGTAGCAGGTTTTCATGTCGATGCTGACAACGTCCCTTGTGTCATAGTCCATCTGTTTGCAAAGCCAGCCCTGAACACGCTTCCAGCAAGCCTCTGGGTGTCTAGAAGGAGGCTCGCTGGGATTAGGTTCCAGCTATTTTTCCTTGGCCACAATGCCGACCACGCGTGTCTCACAGAAAGCTTTCTCGGCAATTGGAGGATCACCTAGTAGTTCTTCATAAAACCTTCTTGACCTCTCATAGGCTTCCTGTGTCTACTAAGTACGGCCATCTCGGAGTACGAACTGGTCGACTTTAAATAATCTATCTTCACCATCTCCCATGAGCCAGACTGGTAACCCTGGGCAGCTTCTAGTATGGCCTGCCAGACATCGCTCTCGTAGATGTGGACCTCTCTGCTTTAAGGAAAGTGCAACTCTTTGAAGCAGGCATTTCTGTTGTGCCACATGAGTTCCCTGTTGCCTCTGATGCTATTGCCATCAAACAGGTACTTTCCACTGTTGTAGGGGCCAAGTTGGCAGAGTGTGGGTGTCTGAGCCAATACATGTCCGTGATGACCGGTAGGCATTCTTTTATTACACCCTAACTTATCTTAGACAACCCATTTACCTTGGTTTTGCTCACGCAGGGACATGAGTTTCAGGATGACTTCAACCCTGGGAGAGCAGCAAATAGCCATGCTGCCCTAGCAGCTGATTACGTCAAAATGTGCGTACTTATGGAATGAGGTCAAAGGTTACATTCTAAAAGGGGCGATATATTTTTTTGGAGAGAAGAGTTAGGAATGGGGGCCTATGTGGAAGCAACGGTTGATAAATGACAGGGAGAGAAGTGTTTGATTTTAGTTACACATTTTCACACAACAATCAAAACTGCTACTGGGGCTCGAACCCAGCACCGCCAGCATGTGAAGCTCCACTTATAACCTGTACTCCGTGAGAACAAGTTGCGAGAAAGGGATGCAATGCTCCATAAAAACGTTAGGATGATAATGCTAAGCAGGAACTAATTAATTTATAATGTTCACTCGTAATTTTGTACCCGCGCATGCGTAGTCAGTAAGTTCGCTCGCCAACATTAAAGTGGACAGGAATGTAGGGAAATCAGTTATCATACAAACTACAAACGCGTTGGACTATTATTGTTTTCTCAAATTTACAGAGCTGTACACATGTATGTACAAAATGATTGACAATAAACAGTAAAAATAGTGTCTGTATCTTCGTAAGGAGGGCTTAACTGAAATTACAAGGGGGTGGCAAGTCTTTTCAGGTGATTCTGCACCAAAAAATAGTGACCTTCAAGATCGTTTGCATCAATAACTTCTACCCTTCCAATTTCCATATGCAAAAGTAGTAACCATCCAAATGTGTTACAGTTCAATGAAAATTATATCTTATTTGACACAGGAATTCTTATTTGACCGTCACCAAATAACCATTTGTCTACACCTGAATGAAATATGATATCCTAGTGAATAAGGAAGAGCTTAAGAGTTATCGGAAAAACGCTTTGAAGACATTATGTGATCAACATTCTCTTAAATTCTTTGCAAACGTGGAAGAGTGTTCATGTAAAAAGAGTAAATTAAAAGTATATCAATATTTCAATATCCTATCTTTTCTTTGTTTATATTCCATCAAAAGATAAATTAATAGGTAGAGAATATGCAAATTGCGATGATTTTTCACTTTTTTTACTTGCAATGCATTCAGCTTTTCAAGTCAGCCTGAAGATGCATGTTTAATTGTACATGTCCATGTGTAGATATTTTACATTAACGCTGCATTCTACATGTATAAATGTTGTGTAGACAAGCTAAAACGTGCACATGCTTGAGAGTGTAGAACAAGAAACCTGTTGACATTAAAAAGAATGTTTACAAAAAAACTTAGTTAGTGCAGTTGGGTGTACATTATTAACAACATACACAGATGTGCATCCATTACCTACCAACATACATACATACATACATACATACATACATACATACATACATACATACATACATACATACATACATACATACATACATACATACATACATACATACATACATACATACATACATACATACATACATACATACATACATACATACATACATACATACATACTGTGACGTAGCCACTCGATAGTTAATATTACATGATATTTTATGACTTGAATTTAGTTTGTATGACTGACAATGACTGTGACCTATAGTAACCCCTGCTGCACGTGGGGCATCGTGAGAACGATTCCCTTGTTTATCTTTGAGACTCTTTTGATGTAACCGTTCATCCGCCTTTATTGTTTTGACAACAGCTTAAGTCATTAGCATTGACCGGACGCTATGTTGACAGATGTACTGATGGGAGCGACCTTCCTGTCTTTCACTTCTGCCGACTCTCTTTTAGTTAATTATAGATGCATACCAAAGGCATGACAATATGCAGATTTAGAGACGATTTAAGTTGTACACATTCTAGACAGAGAGACACTTCTCTTCACTTCATTTCACGTCTTGACGCATTCCTGTACAGAGATGTAGACACTCTGAGACTTTGACGTACCGACTTTAGTGAGAAGCCAGTCTGTTTGACTGTGGTGGACCACGTCTCGGTAGAACCTGTTGGGAACCTGTTGCGACGCCCAGCCGACATTGACGGTGACCGACGCCTATTACATAGAAGTTTTACCGTGTAATTTGTTTTACGCAGCTGAATAAAGTGCTACGACTTATAGTATATTTGTGTACCCGTTGCCGTCTCTACTGCCTGACGTTCCACGCCACAGAGTGAACGTATCCGACAATAGCTATATCACAACCACGCTACGTGACAATACATACAGACACTTGTATAAAGATAAATAATTATGTACATGGACATCCAGACTAGATTACGTTCATGCGTATAAATACACGCCAGTCTATTCTTATGCAAATATTCGTAGACATACGGTGCAGACAAACATACAGACCAAACTGATTGCGAGACTAATTAACGATCAAAACGATATTTTAGAGAAATAAGATTTCCGTACAAATATAGATCGCCTATCGGTAGTCCAAAAATTTCAGTATTGTCGATATTGAACTGTAAATATGTATATGCGTTTGCATACTATCTTGTGTGCCCCGTGTTTGTATTTATTTTACAACAAATGTGCAAGATTTTTCAGAGCTTTGCCTTTACACAGTCCCTCTATCAGTGCCGGTTGATTGTCTGTCTGCACAGCATGTCTAAGTAAATAAGCACATGCAGTTTTTCCCAAAACAGATTTAGACGTGATGGGGTTGGCAGATTTTGGGTAAATCGGCCAAACCACCCACCATTTCTATTAAAATCAATGACTTTACTTTTGTTGTTTACGGATACAAAGATGTCGATTGGAAATGTGGGGATTTGCTATGAAGCAGGTTTACAACTCTTACTCGTGGGCAGTGGATTAAACATACTCTTTGTAAGATGGTTACGATTCCAAACAAAGGAACATGAATTTGTTGGTTACACAAATTTTACTACAGATACGACACTAAGACCAAGAAAAATAACAAGTCTGTTTCTCATCCTGGACATATTGCAAAAATTATGCAGTTATGTTTTTTTTATTCTTCTCATTTTTTTATTCTTCAACAAACAAGAACGTGCAGAATAACATGAAAACACATAGGAATACACGCAGAGATAAATACACAGCAGTGTTGCTTTAATATTTTTGTATCCAACAAATCTACAGTTTGACTTTTAGTGCAGCAGTGCACACTTTAGACAGCTTAATATAACAGTGACATATGTGTACAATTCTGAATGGAATGTTAGTGTTAGTATTTTGTTTACAGTTCTGTTTTATACAGCACCGTGCTATGCACTATCGTTGCATATTTTTTGCTGTTTTTTTAAATTTTATTTCCTCGTGATTAGAAAGAAAGGTTGACGCAGCGGGTCTGAATTGACGCGGGCGGATGAGAAACAAACGTTTTATTTTTCTTGCACAACCGTTCGTTAAACAGGGAAAGCTATGCAGACCTACGAAAGCCGTTTGTAACGACATTAGAAACATAGTGAGTATGAAATGAAAAAGATATACCTTATTGTGTGCCGTTTGGCTTGGAGGTAAAAACTCCACTTCTGGCTCCATGACCGTAGCGAGCGACTAAACATTTGCACACACTGAAAATGTGTACTATGTTATGACTTCCTGTGTTTCATACACTGCCATTGTTGCTTTCCAAGTCACTTACTCAAAAATTTTAAAGGGTGATAAGGTGGCCAGAACAGCCAATCTTGACCAACCAGGTTAAAAACCTGGGGAAAGGTAACAAAACCGTTCGATAGAGATATTGACGAGATAAACGTTTAGAACAGTAGGAGAGATGTGACTGGTCTAACTGTTCAGTTTCTGGTTGGGGAAAAGTTTGAATGCTTGATACTGATGTATATGTACAGCGTATGAGTACACGTATGCATGTGCATTAACATGTACATAATGCAATGGGACTCATTTGTCAATGTAAACCTGGACCGACCCTTTCCACAGTTAGCTTGTGCTCTACATTGATTCCAGACAGTCCGAGCCATACATAAGAGCATGAACGTGACATGCTAAAATGGAAGTCAATAGATGACGCTGTCTGTGTCCAGCCCAGCCAGCTATAATGATCCGTCAAAACATTTGCATGAACCCTTTGTAATAAGTCTTATGTATCAGCAGCTTACTGAGTTGCGGCACTCTGAACATAGCGTAAATGGGTTTTGATATACTTTAAGTTTGACACTATGAAGTTCTACGGGCATCGATTTCCATTGTAACATAGGGTCATCAAATAAGACACCTATGTCTAAACTAACGGCAGTGGTCTACACCAGAACCTGTTTCTCCATGTATGTGGTAATTCCTGATTTGGCATTTGTAGCAGCAGAACTTGTTGTTGTTTTTTGTTGCCTGAAACAATGTTCAATTCACTTATCATTGATGGTCAGACTGTTGTCAATCAGCCTTTAGCAGTAGTCCTTAAATGTGTTACAGCCCTAACCGTCCGCATATCAATGTTAATCTTGGTATATAGAACCAGCCATGGCTTTTCCTTCAACGTATATGTCCGCCGTATAAGACTGCATGCTTGGCTAAAATTGCTTGTAACGTTTATGGTATGTAAAATATAATATTTCTCGCACACAATTATGCTGTAAACGTATATTCATACTACTCGGGGCACTGACATGTTTGAACATGATCAGCAAGACTTTTGTTCGATAGGTCTTGCACGTTTCAACACCATAGAAGAGGTTTTTGTAAGGTATGTCTATGTGTAGCTGATGAGGCATATAAAAGCTTTAAAGCCTGTGAGTAGGTCGTGAATTTCAATTTAAAAGTAAGTTTACTGGATTTTTCTTGCCGAATGGCTTGTGATAGGGTATGTTCTTCGAAAAGTATGCGAGATCTATACTTTTCTACTGCTGTTAATATTTTTGCACCTTTTGCTGGCTGGACGAGCAACGGCCGTTTTCGTTTTAAAAAAAACAGAGTGTATTTGTTCGCCACTGGTTATCTCTCACTGGCAAGATTGTGATAATTTTTTTCCGATGAAGTTAGATGGTAAACGTTTGATGCCAAAGTATTAATTTTTGATTTCGAGAAGAAACTATTTAAACTGCCGTAAAGTGAAAACACTGATCAGAACAGAAAATCGTATGTCGATAATCATAGAGAGCACTTATGTTTTTGAAAAATTATTGTGTATAGAAATCTAAAAGTGCTTGTTCTTCCCTAGTTTACCATTTTGTTTAGAATAGTTTATCTTTTGTAAATATGCGACATCTTTTTTCGGGAACGGTGTATGACATTTTGTAGCGATCTCTGTAAAACTAAATAACTACTTTTTAATGATGCTGACGAGTGTTTATTTTTTGTTTGTCTGCTTTTAAATTTCAGGTGAGCACAAAATCTTGCATTGACGAAGACTGCGGGTGTCTGTGATCATAGTTCCTGCTTTGCCAACTATTCAGGCCCTCAGAGAGCCAATGATGGTAGAATTGACATATGCATAACTATAGAATCATTAAATATTGAAAAATGGTTTGTTGATCTGGGAAAGTCATATCTGATAGCGGAGATTGATATAACAAGTCGTCAAGCTTGTTGTGGTAAAGGAAATGACTCGTCTCTGACTGGTAAGATATAGTGGCTACCTTACTTCTATCTATCTATCTACCTACCTACCTACTTATCTAACTACATTCCTACGTATCTATCTATCTATCTATCTATCTATCTATCTATCTATCTATCTATCTGTCTCTCTCTCTATCTATCTATCTATCTATCTATCTATCTATCTATCTATCTATCTATCTATCTATCCATCCATCCATCCATCCATCCCTCTATCTATCAAATTTATATAGCGCCAAATATCCAAAGTTAAACAATGCGCAGTGGCGCTTATAGTATCAATGAAAATGTTGTCTGGTTCAGATATAAGTGTTTAAGTGTAGTTTAAAAATGCTGACATTAGGAGAGGTTTTTATGTCCAGGAGTAAAGAGTTCCAAAGACAGGAGCTGCTGCAAAGAAGGAGCGGCGACCATGGGTAGTCAGAATTCATCTAGATGTGTGCAAAAAAACCTTATATAAAATGAGCAGAGAACACGTGATGATGCACAATGTGTTGTTCAATTCCTGAGATATTGTGGGGATTGTCCATTCACCGCTTTGTAAGTATAAGCGAAAGTTGGTATACAATGCGATGATGTACGGGACGCCAGTGGAGTTGCATAAGGGACTAATGTGGTCCGATTTCTTTGTCTTTGTAACAGTTCTGGGTTGTGTGTTTTGGGCACGTTGTAACCGCTTAAACTGTGTATCATGCAAGCATTTAATTGGTAGGGCATTGCAATAGTCAAGCTTTCAAGATATAACTGCATGGACAGACGTGGCACATGAATCTGTGGTAGTTGTAGTCGGCAAAGCAGGAAATATTATCACAGACACTGGAATAATTGCATTTTGATTCACTTAACGAACGAAACTATTAGCAAATGCTATGCTTATAAAAAAACGAGCCCAGAATTCTTAATTTTCGCAACAATAAGTAAAGTGTGGTCTGCATATTTCATGTACGACCTCTAGCACTATGGCCGCTAATTTTTAGGGTCTTAAACAAAGAAGGCTGGGGTTCCAACTTGTTTTACTAGAATATAGCTTACAGTTTCATAAACAGGTCCTTCCATGACAAACTTTTAAAAGGCGATATGACTGACTGCAAACCATTGAGTAAAACCAGACATTATCGATAAAAGACTTTCAAATTTGGTTCAAACACACTCATTATATATTCATAAAAATGTGAAGAGGAATATTTAAAATGGTAAAAGTCACTTTCCCGTAGCTCGCCAGCACGCCTATTCCGCTCAGCGCCACACGAAAACAACAACACAAACTTTGCCGAACATATTTTCGCTTAATAATTGGCGATAATCCGGAAACTACCGAAGGGTGCATTGTCGGCACTCTTCGGAAAAGAGAGGCGAGAGATATTTTAGGCGAGGCGAACATCGAAGGCACACGTAAGCGCTTCATACCTTGAACAATACCAAATGCCAGTCTCTCTCTCTATTTGTCTGTGCTGTAAGGCAGAATATTTCATTTCACCCTTTAAGACAGTAATTGTGTTAAAGCTACAAAAACATCCCTACCGATTTTGAACTGGGGCATAACTTTGGCGTTTTAATATTTATATAGTTTGAGGGCAACAGGAGCTCATCTGGATTAAATGTTGTCTACATATCAATATACCTTTTATGAGCATGATCACTTATGAAATTTCCCTTCTAATCATTACATAGAAAGAGGCAGTGACGGTTTGCTACAATTATTGCAGCTAGCCGTTTCACACACATTTAATATACACTTTTTCCGTTTTAGACAGGCATCTAATATGACTAAACTTCCAATTAACGGGTTATGTCTTCAAGCAGAAGAACAAGGAATGATATATTCACCTTTCCTAATCTTCATCTGACAACATCTCAGGAATAACTCTTATCAATAGAGTTCAGTAGTCATCATTCAGAAGCAAGCAATGACTTCTTTTCGTGGTCAATGGAAAAAAAATCAATACAGATCAGAAATAGGACAAGTAACCACATAGATATTGTATCGATAAAGAAGAGATTGGGATTATTGTGTTGTTGAATTAGAGTTTAT
The DNA here is from genome assembly GCF_041260155.1 of Ptychodera flava. NCBI lineage: Eukaryota > Metazoa > Hemichordata > Enteropneusta > Ptychoderidae > Ptychodera > Ptychodera flava. The sequence continues at coordinate 44,766,894 of NC_091930.1, read as the reverse complement.
ATCAAAGTGCAAATTATTTATGTTAATTGTGTGAATATTTTCTTTGAAGTGTTCATTTTCAGGTTGTTAACATTGTACTGCATTATTAATACGCCTACTACAGAAATCATGTCGAACAAGCTAACGTATCAAATTTATGGTTTCATCACATAAAAGGAAACTCAGATTTTGAGAAGTTTTGAAAGCTTTCATGAGATATTAACTCCAAAGGAATTCCGGAGAGCAAAGCGGCTAATTGCATTACAATAAATTTATTTTGTTCATGATGTCTATTGTTTCACTAAAATTATGCAGCAGTGGCCAAATGCTTTAATTGCTTTGGTGAGAACATCGTATGAGATGGAAATGCATAGTTGCATAATTATACTTCTCAGTATGCTGATTGAAGAGGGGCCCTTTTCCATTATATGTTTGCATAATATGAATTCGTCAGATTTGGGGGGGGGGGCTGCATCTTACACCACGTAATGCGCTCAAAAATAACTTTTTCGAAAATATTCGTTTAATTTCAATTAATTTGCTAACCCAAGATTATAATATTGGTTGGTTTCACCATTTAGATTGTCAAGCAGTTGTAAGCTGCGTGGTACAGAAGTGTTAATTTATGCAAATGTATGCAATTCACTCACTTTTTTGTCTCCTTTTTCTTCCCAATTTCAAAATATCTAAAGAATTTAACTCCACTTTTCCTTGGTAAATTTTTCTGAAATTTTCACATTATGTTCTTTAAATGCTACATAACATAAAGGCAATTTTGTTTGATAATTAAGTCCTTAAATTTTGAATAAGAGACATTTAATCACTTTTTTGAGAAAAAGTCTTTCAACCCTGGCCATTTCAGAATTGGAATAGATGATGCAAAATAAAACCGTCGTTTTTTGCTACATATACTGTTCTTTCAAGTGAAATATTATATTTTAGAATATAGTAACCACAGTTTTTTACTTAACGTAGCTTGCGGGTAACGCGAATATTCGTACTGCGCATCGTATCTGCGCACGCGTACGAACGTTCTTTCCGCGAGCGTTCTTTCCGGAAGTGGTCTTTTTGTCGCGATATAGCATACAATTACTTTGCGGTGCGACTTTCAAATCTGGTTTGTCAAAACAGTTCACACCAAGATAGCAAACTCTGTGTAACAGGCCCGTTTTAAGTGTGACAAATGTGGGATTATTTGCAGTATTTAAGTGAACTAAACTTTATTTAATACCTATTAAAAAGTTTCGAATATATCAAACTAAACAGGGATCTGTCGCCAGAGGGCGCTTCAGTGTAGCATTTTTTGTATCAAAAATGCCCATATCTTAAAAAATTGTGCGGTGACCCCCATTTTTTTCGTTTGATTCGAAATCTATATATTGTTGGGCTTAATTTACGAGAGTTTAAAGAAAACGTAGATTTCAGATCATGACATTTGTAATGAAAATATCAAAATTTGGCCAAACATTGCTCTTTTTATAAAAGCACTATTCATGGAAACGTTGCTATATTTTCTGATATTTTCAAAAGTAGACCACAAAACTAATATATTACAATACGGGGACTTGTGTTTTATAAAATCTGTCAAATTGCTTTTACTTTATTTCAGCTTTATTGTTCAATAACACTATTTAATCGAATAATACAACATTTTAACCAATTTCAGCTAAATGTTTTCGCGGGACAATATAGAGGGCGCTCTATCTCCAAAATTTGAATGGGGACCATATTTTTTTATTTTACTATTTAACATATCTACCCAGCTTGACATCTGTACAAAGTTTCAGAAAATCCTGATTTCATTTTTTCTTACCAGCGAGCCACCTTAAATTAATTATCATTAATACCAAAATTGAGGTTCTTAACCCAAATTATACACCCACTTCATCCTTCTAGTAAAGTAATTTTACGATACTAAATTTTAGGGTCTCTCCTTTTAGAAAATATAAAGTATGAGGGGTTTCCTTGTCACCTTTGATGAGAAATATTGCTTTGAAAAAACTGTGTTGACAACGTGCAGCTCCTCATTAATAAAAATCCTACCAACATATTTACATAATGGTTTCGATTTCACAGGAAAACAAAAGTTAGAAACGTCTCATAATCTTCTCACGTACCTTAGTTAATCCTGACTTTACGAGCTAGGGTTTAACAAGTAATAAAACTTGAACTTCTCAAATGTATGTTATTTGGTCTTCAAGGGATCAAAATTTCATCCCTGGGTCTAATGCAAAGGAAAACATGAAAAGGTCATATTATCATAAAATTGCTTGGGAAGAGGCATATCAATGAATTAAGACAAATAAAAAATAAATACGTGTAACAATATAGACATTTCTATACCGGGTTGTTCAAGGAAAGTATCAAAACACTATAGCTAATTTAGGGGACAACGATACATACCTGAATTACACAAGGGTTGTCCAGCTGATGCAGATTCACTGTAGCGGCGATTCAGATCGCTGTCGGCCAGTTGTGTCGTAGAAAAAGTTCTTTTCTATATTGTGAAAATTGGTTGAGGAGTTTTGCCCTCGTAAAACCTGTTGAAACTTGTTGAAACATATTGCTTATCAAACTAGACTGCTCGTAAAGGCATGCCAAGCCTGGTAACCGACTCAAATTAAGGGCGCAACAACCAATTCAACACAGATACATGCTTGTAGAAATGCATACATACGTACTTACACATAAGCCCACGAAGACAAATACGGTCACCTATATGCTCGAGTTTTTTAAGTAGGTCGAGTCATTGCATCATCAATAGTGCTATATAAATTTCTCTATTTTAAATAAGGTGAGTGTTCATCAGGCTGGAAGCAATTTGAGAATTTGTGTTTTTATTTCGGCACCAACCTAATGAGCTGGATTGACGCTGATTCCTACTGCAAAGATCAAGGTGGGCAACTAGCAAAAGATACGATTCATGTTCACAGTTTCCTGTCTGCAGAAGTCGCAAAACTTGACACATCTGGCTGTTCACCAATATGGTATTGTAACCCATATATCGGATTAGTATACAGAGTAAGTAATAAGTATATAAATGAGTGATTTTTTGAACTAATAGTACACTTTCAGAAGTTGCTTTCGCCATTTACACGATGCAATGTTTGGTATCATATCTGCAAGGGTCAGAAACAAATTGGGTGCTCCTGCAATTTTTGGACCACATGTTCTCCTCTCAAGATCCCGTTTCACTGTCAAACAAGCTATCGTTGATGACACAGTCTCTGCTTGTTAATGGGTTCTTTGATAACAAGTCGTCGAAGAGGATAGAGTCCTGATCATAAATTGGGTAAAAGATTAGAAATATTGTGATGCAGACAGGGCTTAAGTTGAGAATGAATTTATAGTACAGTTAAATAATAACACATGAGAGCGAGGGCAAGATCACAATTTATTGCCTGCCCAAGGGATGGTGGTCATGATCGAAATATTGATGATGCCCTCGCCGTACGCGAGGGCATCATCAATATTTCGATCATGACCACCAGCCCGAGGGCAGGCAAAAAATCGTGATCTTGCCCTAGCTCTCATGTGTGATTATTTTTATTACACCGAACAAACTTCTTCGAGTACAGTTCGCCTTTCTGCATGAGTCCGGACCTCAGCGTAAAATGTTGTCAGTGCCAAGTCTAGGGTTGCCGCTGAAAGTTTGCCGATCTTCTCGGTCGCGTATCCAAATTTGTTGCTTGCATGGTCGCTGAACACAGAAATTGCATTCCTTGTTGCCATTTTCGTTCGTTTGCTGTTTACTTGCATCAAAATATCGTCTCACTGTGCCGGTGACAGCTCTGCATGACGTTTCGCAGCGATAGCAAGTACAAGCGAACGACAATTTGTTATGCGCAGAAAGGATGCGCAGTAAGTAAAATGACGTCATCCATGTAATATCAAATGCAGAGGCATCATCAAGTTCGCAGAGGGCATCATCACGTTCGCAGAGGGCATCATCACGTTCTTTTACATGTCACGTGAGTCGTGTTTAACCAATGGCAGTGCACGCTGAATGAGTGAGGTGTAATAATAATGTCTCAACTATTGAACTGGACAAGTGATTCCTGAAGCGAGTATTGAAGGGGATTAAAATAGTAATGGCAGTGACATCAATAACATCCATACAAAACTAACTTCCTCGATGGAATTAAGTGTTTCAGTATGACACATGCAACCCTGTATGAAAATTGTTTTGAAAGATATAATCGCAGTACAAGCAGCATCCGGGAACTTGCCGTTAATATACATAACAAACATTGCCATCAATTAGACAAGCTCGACGTTGCTCATACATATAAACGTCAATTTGTTTCATGATATGATCCAATATGGCTGCATGGCAACCATTTTATTACAATTTTTCACGTCCTTAGCCAAAACTCAAGCACGTCTCGACCGATTATACTCAAACTTGGTACAAGGATATTGATCTATGTCATACATATGCACATTGATTTGTTTTGTGATACGATCGAATACGGCTGCCTTGTGGCCATTTAGTTACGAGTTTTTTACGTCCGGAACCATAACTCAGACATGTCTCGAGCGAATTTACTCAAAGTTGGGCATTGACTTATGTAATACATACGTACGTCGATTTGTTTCACGATATGATCCAATATGGCCGCATGGTTGCAATTTTGTTCTTTTTTTTTCATATCGAGTGTCATAACTCTAGCAAGTCTCAACTGATGTTATTCAAAGTTTGTACATTGACATTGACTTATGTCATACATATGCATGTTGATTTTTTAGACAGTACGATCAAATATCGCTGCCTGGTGGCGATTTTGTTACGATTTTCTCATGTACAGACCTATAACTCAGACATATTTCCACCAGTATCATTCAAAGCTGGTACAAGGACATTGACCTATTTCAAACATATGCTCATCAATTTGTTTCACGTCACGTGGCAGTATCATGTCAATTATTGACGTTTCGTAATTGGGCTGATATGTCAAGAAATACTGCATCCAATTTCATGAAACTTGGTACATATGTTAAGCTCACATTGCTTTAACAGTGAAAAAGACATTTATCAGTGTCATTTAAATTAGTTTGTAATTGCATATGTAATGAACTTTCCTAATTAGAGTGATATATCCATAAATACTGCGTCATATTTGATGAGACTTGATACAGATATGTTGAACTCACAGTGTTGTAAATATTGCATCAAACGTCATGAAATATGGTACAGATGATAATCTGTTAATGTTAGGATAGTATGCAAAAATGTTTGGCAACATCCTGTCGATTACTTTCTAGTTGACTTATTTAATGACATTTTGTAATTGGGATGGTGGCCTACATTGGTTTTATGTTTTCATAACCATGGAACTCATTCTTTACCATTGAGCGCAATCTGTATCAAAGTGTTTTTATCACAGACCTAATTAATGAAAAGGACTCTATCCTCTCTTAGGACTTGTAATCAAAGTACCTATTGACAGGTGGGGACTTTGTCATCAACGATGACTTGTAACTTGTTTTTTAGTGCAATATTACTCACACTTGACAAGGTGTCTATATACACCAACACACTACGTGACGAGGGCATTTAACTACTAGGCAAAGGACTAGATTTGGAGCGATCCCAAAACAACAATCACTCAATAACAATAAAAATGCCACAAACAAAATACCTGTTAGCCATGCTAACAATTATTCTTAAAAACAACACATTCGAGTTCGACAACGAATTCTATCGACAATTTTTTTGTTGCAGCATGAAATATCCCCTCCTCACCAGAAATCGCAGATATTACATTCCATGAAACGGAAATGGAAAATAATACTTGAATATAAATCTAAAATATATAAATCTGGCTTAGATTAAGAGTCAATATTTTCGTGATCTTTATTTGAACAAAACACGAACATAACAAATTCATATCAGGAATTAACCAAACGCACCCTGCCTTCAAATTCTCGTTTGAAAGCTCGAAATAATACATAACTACCTAAAACTTGTGGTATCCAAATGTCGAAGAAGGTTTAACACTTAGAAAAAATAGGCATTAAAACGCACACGAAAACTGTACAAAATATGAATTCCTACATAGGACATCATGCCACCAAATCTCTATCCCTAAAGGCCTGATCAAAGGCAGTACGGTAGTGTGCAAACAAATTCCTTAAGACTCAAAATAATTTGTCTGCAACTAATCTGAAATAGTTTCTACAGCTGATATTCCATAATGTGTTCCCTCTTAAATAATTATAAGACGAAATAAATATCAGATCTGTGTTTCACGTGATTTATTCGAATATAAGCATACCTTCCAGACTGAGAACAACTAATTCTCTGAGAGGAACTTTGCATTAAGAACGTTCACGTGTTGAGAACGGTGAACTGAAAATAATCAAACAAAAGGATAGAGGAAGTGAGAACTCAGCTAGGTTCACACTATGACACAGGAAGTATTACTGTGTATGACACAGGAAGTGAATAACAGGAATTATCATATACCCATGCCCATATTGCTACATCCTAGTGACGTTCACCGTAAAATATCAGCCGTGATATTTCACGGTAAACGTCGAGATATGCACGATGAATGTCATCAGTTTTAGGGTTTTCCCGAACTTGATTAGCAGTTTAATAGTAAACAACGTAAACAACAAAATGGCTGCCACTACCCGCCTGCGAAGCGATGTCGCCGACGTAAAAAATTGAAGGGCTTCGAGGAACACGGGTATTTCTACGGAAATAACATGTTGATTCTTGAAATGTTTTCCGATGGAATTTTTTTGGTCAAGTTCTAGCAAACATTCTGCCGTTTGCATGGCACCGACACTTTGCACGGCCTTCACCGAACAGGTAGTGAGCGCGAGGCGTGACAGCGATATCGCGCGCGCGACGACTGTTGACATGGCAACTCTCAGAACAAACTAACAAAATAGCGTCCCTTTTCCGCGCGAGCTCCGTGCCGTACGACAATCGAAATCAGGATAGATTTGAAGGTGAGCATATGATAACGTTATAGCATATTGCACCTTAAAACGTTCCTTCTGTATGACGATTTTTGTATCCCGGTGTCTTTCTGCTTCTTGGGCTTCATTGAGATATGGACGACTGGCAGCGATGTCGCGCGTGATGTTGACAGCTTCGTCGTATACTTTATGAATGAAGTCTGTTCACATAAACATTCTGATATTTATGCGCAAGGCGTAATAAAGTAAAGCCTCAAAATTTAAGGTTTTTGGTTCTATGAGTAAAATTATTGGTATATGATAAATCGGTTATTACCCAATATCGCCTGTTCCTTGTGTCGTTTCAGCATTCATGTCATTTGTGCTGCGTCAGACACTCGACTTCGTCTCGTGTCTGACGCAGTACAAATGACACTCATGCTGATGCGACACAGAAACAGGTGATATTCGGTAATAACCTCTAAGTAAAGAACGGGAATAATTTCTTCTCCTTAAATGATTCGGGGTCAAAGGTCAAATAGGGGAGGGGATCATGGGACTCAACTAAGTAACGCCTTTTAACGGTGACTGAACATGTACGTGTGTTGACAAAATCTCATTTGCGAAAAAACAGCTTTGACTCAACAAGTGAACGATTGGCTGCTTTTAAAAATCACTTACCAAAAGCAAAGTTCCATAAAAATACAATTACTTAAAATTACCTTCACTCAAAAGTCTAAAATATAGATACTATAAGTCTAATACGAGTCAGTAAGATTTCCATTGTCCGTAACAGTTTATTGAGTCATCGGTGCTTCGTTAAGCGAACACTTGCAGGTCTAATGATAGCACAAGGCTATTTAAGGTTCCTTTGAGAATAGGCTTACTAAAAGTACAAAAGATCAACTCACGGATAATTATGTAGGGCTGTATAAGACTATCGCATCAACAGGTTCAACTCTGTTCCCCGAAAACGGTCTGTACAATTAAGTAATCCTCATGAGAACTATATGCCGCTCGCCTTGAGTCATCCGCTCCTCAAGGGTAACTGTACTTAACTGAATGAAATCACGCTTGGAGTGGCTAGCGTGTTGCGTAATACATAAGATAAATATTGGGGCAGAAATGAATGGGGACTCATTTGGGTCGCTGAACTGTGGCTGATAGTGACACTAGATATTTTTAAACTCTGAGGGCACATAATGGGATCTTTAATTTGATCTAACGAAGACAATATGAAATATCAAAACATGCAACAGTGAAAATGGCTTTATTTCTAAAGTAAACTAATTTAAAGCAAGATTAGTCGAACGTGGCTACAAACAACAGGATATCTCTCAAATCACATAACAAACAAAGTTCGCTACACGAATTACGCAACAGGAACACCAGTGTACGAAGAAAAGAACTAAAACACACTTGAACACAAGTCAACGTCATTTTACAAACTTTGAATAAAATCATTTCTGACGTGTCTGAGTTATCGCTAAGGGAATGAAAAAATCTTAACGAAATTGCCGCCATGAAGACATTCTAGATCGTATCTTAAAACAAATCAACATGTACATGGATGATATAGGTCAATGTTCCTGTGTCAATCGGTTGAGGCGCGTCTGAGTTATGGCTCTAGACATGAAAAACGCGTAAATAGCCGCGTTGCGGCCATAATGGATCGTATCACAAAACAAATCGACGTGCTGACATAGGGAGTAAGCTAGTACTCAGTTTGTATGAAATCGCGCAAGGCATTACTGAGAAATTCGCACCAACGGACGGACGCATGGGCGGACATGACCCAATCAATGTTCCCCCGGACATTGTCCATTGGGAGTAAGAAGCACTGTCTCCATATATCTCTTTCAAATTAAAAGCAGAATCTTTTTGGACCACACAAAGTTTTTTATATTGTTCGCTGGCCCTCTCCCCGATTTTCGCTGGATATAAAACTGTAATTATTTCATCAATAAAACAAGAGCTAAGGAAATAAACGGGCATTTGCCGATAATTACTGTCTTTGTCTCATATTTAGCCTGGCGAAGGTTACAAATGGTCTGATGGATCTTCAGTGGATGAAAGCTTCATGCCATGGCAACCTGGTGAACCCAACGACGGCGACTTGGAGAGATCAGCTGAAATAGAATTAAGAAGCATTGACTGGTCTAATTTTAAGTGGAATGACCGAGCTCTCGATTACTATATTCTGAAATCATGGTTTATTTGTCAAAAAAGAGGCAAGTCTAAAACGACCCCATCATCATGTTTTATGATAGCTAATTTCTTACATCATGAAGATCTATCGCATTAGATATGTTGCGTATACTTGTACTTGATATCGATATTTTTCTTTACATTTGCAACATTTCATGGCAATCTTCGATGGAATGGTACAGTGACATTATAGGCTACGCGATATTGTCTTCATTAGTGTTACTGAAACACTACGCTGCGAAATTCTGAAAGTGGGAATATTTACATAAAGTTGGATCTCATGCTGCTATGCCTATTAATTTACGTGCATGATTACTTTATATGAACTCTGTAAACTTTGAATAAACCTTATGGTGTTTATAATACATCGTCTGTCAGTATGACATCTTTTAATGCAAAGATAATGAAATAGTAACAATACTACTGGTTTGGGACTATTTTGAGCTAAAGTAACAGTGTTAATACGTATAGGATGTTGAACTGTATAAAGTCTGCGTAGCGACGACAAAGCTTAAGTGCTTAAAATCTGCTTGAAAGTTGTTTACTGGCTGGCGCATGACTTGTCTCGCGCGAGGAAAAGGACTGGGATGTGTAAAAGGATTAAAATTACAATTTAGAAATAGATCTGTTAGGTAAACAATAATTCAGATTCAATAATTGATGATCGTTTGGTGTAGGGAATATCATAAAGGCCTTGCATGATACGATGAGAGAACCTTTCAAAGGTAAATGAGCCACTGGAATATTTCCTCTTATTGAAGTGGATTTTTAAGCTGCCGTTTCAGGGACATTGCGATCGGCTTTCTTCTATTTTACCAGAGTTGTTTTTCAAAATATCTAACAGTTTAAAAACCATGTAAAACAATTTTTATGAGTTCCTAAAACTGGCGTAACGTCTTTTTCTGAGCTTTTACATGTTGCTTTCCCTATTCCTAAGCTTGTTGTTCGCCAGGAATGTTTCCCGCATCTCAAAAGGATTTATCTTTAACGATGTGTAGTGTTAGAAACAGAAAGAAAGATGGAACAACGACTTAGTATTAGATAAAATTAAAAAGTCCCCAGCATAGTTTTGTGGCAAAATCAGGTTGAAACCTAAATCACTCGTGCTACATCATGTATCAGCATGAATAATATACAAGTGGAATTATGGAAGTATATCAAAATCATAGATACGGTCAGTGGTATATCATTGTGTTGATGTCATAAGCTACAGCTGTTTTTTCCTACGTTTTCTTACTACGTATTAATTTGATTGTTTTCTTTATCTACATTGTATTTAAAAGCAAAACCGCCACCGGAAGAAGGTAAGAATTCTCTCTGATTAAATATTATTACTATCCATGTCAAAAACCCTATATGCAAGTAGCATTTGTGGGAGCCAAGCGTTTGCAGTGGTTGACAGAATGAGCTGGAAAAAGTGTTTTTAAATATATGTTGGTACCGAGTTCAACCATTTGAGCTAATATGGTCAGTTTGTTTTAATGGAGGCTATTTGTTGAATATTATATCATGTTTATAGTGTTTTTGGCATCGGAAATAAATGTTCTTCGCGATTGTGAAGGTACTCACGTTTGTGATTCTTGCAAAATGAACGCTGAAATATTTGTTGTTTCGTTTAAGAAAAAGTTTCGAAAATATTATTTGATATTCGATTCTCCAATATGATGCCAGCATCTCCGCAAAATGAAGTCATTATTCAAATGCGCGTAACTTCTTAATGGACTGGAGGCTTTTTTCCGGAACATAAAACTCAATTAAGTCGTTCAAGTACATGGATGCAACACCATTAATCATTTTATAAGTGATTAAAAGAACCTTGAATCTTATTCGATATTCAATTCGAAGCCAATGCAAGTCAGGTCGATCAACACGGGTGTAATAGGTCAAATTTGCGTTATTTGGTATGAGACGAGCAGCAGCGTTTTAAACTGTCTGCAATCGAGAACGCTGTTCTTTTGATACTCCGTACAAGAGACTATTGCAGCAGTCCAATTAGGAAACTCACATGATCAATAACCTTACAGTTATTAGAATATTTCAAATGTTCAGATATTATAGTTTCTACTTCGGTTGCACAGTCAGATCACAGCTTTAATATTGAATGTTGCAATAATGTAAATTACCTCATATATCTCATAGAGTGTGTTACACTTGCTTGAATGCCTCAGCACCTATCGCAACAATTCAAACTTCTGACCTCATAGGTTTTATTGTACTTGCATTCCTTGACTGCCTGCATGGCTTAGGCCAAAAACGTTCAACACCTATTATTTATTGCTTAAAACATGTCTAATCATTGTATGTACTTACAGTGTCCGTTTGCAACGTGAGTCAGATAATATTAAAAGACTCAAGTTAAATCTAGCAAATCAACATAAAACGGAGAGGTTTTAATGCAGTTAGAGACGTTATAGAAGATTGTATTTAAACAGAAGAATGCAAAAACTCTTATTTAGGTGCTCAAAGATGAGTGCTTTTTCAAAAAGGCTGGTTTTGGGGTGTTATATGTACATAGAGGAAAATTACTATATTTGTAACATTTATGTACTAGTAATAGTGATTTACATATTATATAATCTCTTTTCAGAATATTTGCTGGCGGGGGTCTTTGCACGTGTCGGACTCTCTGAAATATTCTCGCAAAACCCAGTTTGTGGTGAACCCATTGGGTTTTACAACAATGGGACCACAATTATCAACTGTAAAGAAACTGAAGTAGGCAGATATGTAAGTTTGGAAAAATTAACCAGAAATGGCGTCTTTACCACCGTAGACCGTGATTTTGTTATCTGTGAAGTTGAGGTTTACGGACTTGGTAAGTTCACATTTTTTTCTTGAAAAAAAATGCAGAAACATTGTTTTCTATAATCATGCGGTGTTACTCTGCAGTATTTCTTAAGTCCTTCCATCTCACAAATGCTGGTTGTGTATTTGTTTTATTTTGTTTTAATATTTGTTTGTTAACGAGAATTACAATTTGCACCGAGACGGGGTAAAAATGATAATAAAATGAATTCAATTCTGGATTTCTTAACCAAATTAGACTTCTTATTCATATTCATATTTTGATTTAAATTCAAAAATGAAATTTAGACCAAGTTTTCCCCAAATCGTTCAGAAGTATTACGAATCTAGCGGACTTTTAGTTTTTAAGAGCCAGTAATGCTCACATTTCATATTTCTTTCATTATTCTGTATTCTTAATTCTACTTCTCAAAAAATGTTGAAACACAATAAATTAAGCTTGTCAACTTAGCATCTATATGTGTAAAATGCATTGCTGTTCTTTTTACATTTAAATTCTATTTCGTACCACAATTAACGTTTCAACAATAACAATGCCGTTTTATTGAAGTTCATAACTGACGCTCTAGCCTTTCCAACCACCTTAAGCTTGTCAACTTAGCATCTATATGTGTAAAATGCATTGCTGTTCTTTTTACATTTAAATTCTATTTCGTACCACAATTAACGTTTCAACAATAACAATGCCGTGTACACACGTACGAGCTGAGTTGACAAGCTGAACACTGTTTATGTCAACATGCTTTTGGGAGTAGAACAATGATTTATTGTTCACATTCAAAACGGAAGAGGTAAAACATTCTCAAAACTTAGCATTACTGGCCCATTAATATATGTTCCTTCAAGACACTTGCAGCTTGTAGTAGCTTGTCTTAAAATATGAAACACTTTGACGTTTTCAATTGCAAGTAAAAAGCAACTCAACAATCTATGCCTTGTCTAATTGTTTGCATATTTAAAAAATAATGCAAAAACACAAAAGAAACTTAAGAAAGACGTACTCAAAAGTGGCGTTGAAAGCCAGTATAAAAGTTATGATGAACAAGGTAATCTCTCAGTAATGATCATTTTACGTTACGAACTTTTATGTCAAAATTACAGTTTTTGTAAATTTATTTACGTATTTAATTAGTTTCAACACTAGTAAAACGAGGTAAATTTTATATATTTTACAAGCGCAAAAATGCTGTTTCGAGACGATAGCCCTTTATTTGTATCATTTATTTAATAAGTTAGTTAGTTAGTTTGTAAGTTAATTAATTAGTTAGCTCTTCAAGGCTCATAGCGAACGCGTACATTTATTTATGGATAATTACTGCGTTTGCTTTTTCGCAGATTTTGATGATTGTGTAACATCAAAAATGACAGTATGCAACACATCTACTAGCTCCACATGCAAATGCTGTCCTGGATATGAGAACGTGAATGGGAAATGTGTCGGTAAGGAAAATATATGTTCTAGTATAATGCCCAGTCAACAATGTAAGTCGTTTGTCTGTTTATTTTTTCCTTATTTACAATTCATCACGAGAGATTTGGTATTGGTTATGAGATCATCAATATAACTATTAATAAAACACATGACAATCGTTTCACATCCCGCCTTTAGAGTGACAGCATGAACTCGACTTCATGCTGATACGTCTGCAAGACCTGTTCCACAGTCTTAGCCAAAATGTGTTCCTATGTTTTATCAGAATACCATTTGATGAAGACTGATAAATGTGTTAAATTATCGAAGTGTATCATCTTAATCATTTTCACATCACTGCAGTTGTGTATGACATCAGTGCTGTGGCTACAATTTTCGCTGTGTTTGGCGATAATATATTACATGTGCGATTACAATTTCTGACAAACAAGTCCTGCTTCACTTTAGCTGGTAAAATCTTTACTTTTGTCTCGTAGGTTATATGGATACCATGTTTCTAAAGTCAACGATTTAAATATAGATTGAATTATATAAACTTTCATTTTTTGTAAAATAATATTGTATATGTATCAACTAAACGTTTTAATATGCGGAAAAAATGATCACATCAGCGAAACATGAACATTTAATTTAAATACATTCCCCTTTTAGATATTGATGAATGTAATGCATCGGACCCAAACTGTGACCATCGCTGTATTAACACTCAAGGATCATATTTCTGTGACTGTGATCAGGGTTATCGGTTACAACCCGACAGAAGATCGTGCAGACGTAAGTTAGTTACTATATTAAGTATTATTTCAGGAGAATCACAGACAGGAAGGAATCGTAGTTGGCCACGAATGTTTTCGGAAACTACGACCGCAGATGGATTTACGTTATCAGTAAATACACAAATGACAATAATGACTATTATGGCAAATCAAAACTTCTTGATATATTATTTTGCCAAAGAAACAAAAACATTAAAGTATCCTATGATTGCAAAACGTTAAAAATTGTTAAAAAAGAATCTGCAAAAATCTTCTTTTTCACTTTTCTCGATTTCTGTCATTATTCAAGTTTTTATCATTTTCGATTTCTTAGGCTTGCCAAAATTTACAATGCTTCGCTGGAAATGGAATACACTGCGTGATGCATTCCGTGAATGTTATATTATAGGAATGGCTTTAGTAAAGGATACTGGAGGAGAAAAACACCGGCAAATTCAAAATTTTTTAAATGAGGAAAGCCTTTATGGTCTTCGATTTTGGATTGATGCTTGGGTCACCTCTGAAGGGCATGTAGAGACCAGTGACGGACTTGCCTTAGACAAATCCTTGTTTGCTCCTTCAGAACACATTGGTAAAGAACGGTGCATTCAAGGAAGATCATGGTAACTGTTTTAAGACTATCAACATTTTATAGGCTTTTATAAGCATTTTCTATATTGCACGATTTGAATCATATTGTCAAATGTAACATGTGGAAAGTGTTGGTAAACTGTGATCAATATGCCATTACGAAATATAGCTGGTACATACCCTTAAATTAAAACAGTTATTTTTAAAAGCAATCGATTACAGTCGTGTCTAAGAGAAGAGGAGCATCTCAAGCTTGATTATCTATTATAGTAACAAAAACTTCTGTTTGGCCCTATATCCATGAACACTTTGGGAACTGCTTGAAATATATACGCTCACTATATTAAGTACGTATATTGAGTATATGGAACATAAATTAGTGGTATACTTTACATCTTTCTACATGGAACATATCAATGCGGTGACATATGTAGCGGGAATCTATGCAAAACAAGAGTACACGTGATGCAGAACTTTGCAAACCAAGTATAAACATTACAAGATTCAACATGATATTTCTGAATGTAGCAACCTGAAATATTCGTGTTCCTTCACATTTTTGCGTCGGCGACATCGCTTTGCAGGCAGAGAGCGGCAGCCTTTTTTTTGTTTATATTTTTACCATAAAATTACAAAAACAGTTTGGGAACACATCAAAACCGATGACGTTAATCATGCATAGCTCAACGTTTACCGTTAAAATTTTACGGCTGATGTTTACGGTAAACATCACTAGGATGAAGCGATATGGGTATGGGTATATAATAAAGGCAATACCTTTTGGTAATAGTCGCGCTAGCGGCTTACTGACTTCGCATGCGCAGATTCATAATATACCATGCGAGTAACCGGAAGTGTTCCTACTTATTGGCGCCGCCATGTTTTTTGAGTACTAGAAAATAAACAAATATGAAACGTGCACATTATTATTTTATAACATGCCATTTATAATATGTATATTTTATTAGCCAGTTAGTTTTATTATCCACCTTGTCGCTGATATAAAATATCGTTAATATCACGGATAAAAAATAGAAAATGGGAGAAAACTGTCGTGCTTATGAACGGAGGCATACGCAAGTAATGCTGGGATTGAATTGTAGAAAAGCGCCCCCTGTGTCAATAACTAGATTCAAAAATAGCCAGTTTTTAGATGAAACGCTCTAGTTTTTAGCTTGCAAGTGGAAGGTTGGTAGAGCGGTTACCATTGCAATGGTTATGATGGCATAATACGTTCCTTGTTTAACACAATAGTCTGTTATCAGGGTAAAAATTGCCAATTTTGGTCAAACATTTTTAAACATTACAGAAAATCTACACCTGCACTGCCGCAGGGCTTGACGTCGTGTACGTACTTACGTGAACTGCTTTCATAAGAGGGAAATTTGGCATAGATGTCATACAAACGTATATGAAGTAACATTTAGTTCTATTTTATCATGAATCAATACAAATAACATTGCCAATCTTAACCCCTGGCGCGACATCAAGGGCTGAGCCCTTTATAATATTACAGTATGTATTATTTGGTTTTCATGTATGGTAAAGGTAGTTGAGCTCTCCTTTGTTGATCATAAGCCATCGGGTAAGTCTCTTTTCGTCAACCTTGCAGCCCTGTGTCAATTTACTATGATACTAGACAATGGTTGAGGTCTTCTGGGAGCCAGACTTTGGTCTGTTTCTCAAAGGCACAGTTGCCCTCATGAATTTTGAGAGTAGATGGTAGCCCAGTCTCTGTCAGGAAGACAGAAAGCTGAGTTTCGGCCAAGCAATTTCCTCGAAATACCACATAGTTCCCGCAAAAAGCATTTTTGGTTATTGCGCGGTCACCCAGGTTTCCATAATCCTTCTTAAGACTGCAAGTGAGACCATCATTGTCCCCGAGACTACTCGTTCGCCCAGTTTAAGCGATGTATTCATTGCTTCGCTTCGATAAAGTTTGTGTGTGCGATGTGTGATAGTGAGCTTACGTGCGTGAGTGCTTCACGAACTCTACAACGTGTGGAGCGGTCGCAGTCAGAAAAATGTAACAACTTAGCCGGCTATTGAACCACTCTTTTTGAGAGTGGGGATTTAGCCGAGCGGTTCTGTCTGTTGCCTCTCCGCTAGGCGACTAATGCCGTATGTTGTGAGTTCGAACCCGATTGAAAACTAGCCGTATTTTCTACCCTGGGTTGATAGTTCTGCTGGTGGACAGAATTGTCCCCGAGACTACTCGTTCGCCCAGTTATAGCGTTGTATTCATTGCTTCGCTTCGATAAAGTTTGTGTGTGCGATGTGTGATAGTGAGCATACGTGCGTGAGTGCTTCACGAACTCTACAACGTGTGGAGCGGTCGCAGTCAGAAAAATGTAACAACTTAGCCGGCTATTGAACCACTCTTTTTGAGAGTGGGGATTTAGCCGTGCGGTTCTGTCTGCTGCCTCTCCGCTAGGCGACTGATGCCGTATGTTGTGGGTTCGAACCCGATTGAAAACTAGCCGTATTGAGTATGAACTGGTCGACTTTAAATCATCTATTATCACAACCTCCGAATAGCCAGTCTGCTAACTGCTTACCCTGGGTAGCTTCTCAGATTGCATGTCACATTTCGCCTTCGTTGACGTTGACCTCTCTGCTTTGAGGAAAGTGCAGTTGTTTAGACCAGGCATGACCGTTGTGGTAGATGAGCTCTATCAGGCAATGGTTGCCATTTCCACCGTCACCATATTTCCAACTGTTGTAAATGTCCGCGCCAAAGATGTACCACAGAATGATCAGCCTCTTGAGGATATTTTTCCAGTCTAGTACTCTAGCTATGAGTGGTGCCAGTCATATCAACTCTCTCCTCAAATACTGTATGTTCCGGTACTGTCGGGATGTGTGCTCCTGGCCCCTCAGTGCGCCTTCAATGTGCCCCATAACTCACTGGGCCACACAGTGGAAGTCACTCTGTCTTAGTTGGGCAAGAACTGGCAGCATCTTGGTCTCCGAGGGGGTAGAGCCACTACATGACTGCAATGGCCAGATAGTCATGCTGATAGTACACTTTCTCGATCCAAGTCAATACACAGGTTTTGTAACCTTAGTCATAACAACGATAGTGTGCCCATTTCTCTTAACACAGACTGGGTCAAAATTGTCTTCGACAGACTATTTGCCCTGGTTTACCTCACGCCAGAACTTGATTTTCAGAATGACTTATCATCTGAATAAGTGGCAAGCACCTCTGCTGCCCTTTAGTCTGTCATGCTAACATTCAGTCCCACCATTGCATCAACATACCTTCCATCTTCACCATCCTGGTCCCTTTATCCAGCAACCAGATAGGGAAGACCACAGTGAAACCATTGACCTCAAACTCGGCTTTTGCATTGTCGAAGACCACAACCAATTCGTATTCAGCTTAGAGCCCCACTGGATTGGGGTCAGGCTATGCAGGTCGAATTGCCTGTCTTCAGCCATCTTGTCCGCTGGGGTCCTCACCTAGAGATGGATCTGCTCTACCAGAAGCAGCCAAGGGAGGCGTCTTTCAGTGCATCGGACGTAGTCCTTATTTGCAAATCCGCCTTCCGCACCAGAAGTACTTAGTCTTTCTGTTTCATAAGGAAGGACAGAAACATATATACTGGCCACAGTGATTGGTGATAGTGGTCCTATAAGGTCCGCTTAAAGCTCATTGATTGGCTGGACCCGTTCTCGTAGGTAGCATTATTATGGAGTGATCATCTCAAGGCTGAGTAATTGGTGCCTTGAGTCCTTGTGTAAGCCTCGTTTCGTAGTGTTAGCCTCGTAATGTAGTGGCCTATGTACTTCCTGGATATCATGTTAGAAACAAGTCATTCCCGGTGTCACCTCTGGTTCGGCAACGACGGGAAGAGAGAGACCAAACCTCGAATCATAAAAGACACATGAAGCCATTCAATTTGGTGGTTTTATTTTACACTGCACGTTTGATGTTAAGTTATTCCACCTTTTAATTGTAATATGTTGATGTGATCAATAGCAGGCATACTGCATGCGTTTCCTTGCTTAAATCTGGAAACGTATGTCCCTGTTATGAAATCTTGTACAATACATGCAATGTTGAAATATATCTGGTGCGAAACGCTTGCATAACTGTAATAATGCTTACAGTGTACAGACACCTTAATCATGACTTTAATGATCACCATTTCAAGATTATATAATATTTATATATACCAGTGGTCAATGCTACAAGCATAACATTGTAAATGATAACACAAATTACTTCAAAGATAAAAGTAAATTTAAAAATAGTTTCATGTGTCCTGAAATCATCAGACAGACAGTCAGAGCTTAGCGCCTGTCTAAAGATACAGGATACATTATATGTACGTAATAGATATGATTACCTTATTGAAACTTTGTATGTGCGCGAAAGTGTATTCAGAAGACCCCGGTGAACACGGTTAACATACGAACACGTATGAACGAGGCCTACAGCATACGGTTACTTTTTTCCCAACATTTATACATTTGTTTCCTATATGTGCACTGACCGGCTACAAATTTGTGACTCGTTTTCGTATCATTCCGTAATTCAAGGTCAAACAAAATAGTTAATACACAAAAGCATAGTGTTTCATAACAAAAGCTTGACATCTTCACATCTTTCTAGGCAAAATGGATACCATTGGCTTAATGTTCATTGTTCGAGCTTCGACACTACTGCACACGCTATGTGTGAGGAAGTCGGTACGTAAGAAAATATTTAATTTGCATTTTATCACGGTCTACGATTTCTGACAGGTTCCTATGTTTCATAAGCACCTTTAATTGCACGGATGCCGTAAGACCACCCTTTTATGATGCTATTTACTTACATTTTAGACTATTGTCAAATTTTGCACCTTTGCACCTTTGGTGAATTACTAAATACTTGCGAGTAGTTGGAATATCAACGTTTCCTAAATAACACTTATTTTATCCTGTTGTTTTGAGAATTGTTTTCTCGATATCATTTCCGTTTTAGAAACTAGAAAAAGGAATGGTATTTGAGGAAAATATCGCTGATCTAGTAATTGTTAATTTTGTTCTTGTATAGATATCACCAAGTGCGTCTTCGAAAAAATGACAGTCCGCTGTGATAAAATTTGTGAACATGACCTCGGTCACTTGATTTGTAAGTGCGATGGATTTAAAGCTTCGGATGCCTGTGCTTGTAAGTACTGTGCGTTACTTTCAAAAGGAATCAAACGAAATAAATCCCGTGTGGCTGCACCTAATTTAATTCCAGTATTTCCTTTCCATTGCAAATCATGAATCCGCGACTTGTGACGTCAAATGTATAATAAGACGTCTCGTTTCAATCACTGTACACGTTAAAGCAAAGCTGAATTTTGAGAGCGGTTTTGTTTTTACGATTTGCTAAATATTTAAAAAAATGGACCTATTAGACTTTTCCAGAGTGCCTTAAATTATCTGTCAGAAACTGTTGTATAATACATACGAGTATTGTATGTCATTTGTCTATATTTTGTAACAGATATTTCTGACTGTGCCTTTGAAGAAGTAAACTGTGACAAGATTTGTCTTAATGACTCACTGGTATTTGACTGCCAAAAGTGTGATCGAAAACCGGGTGATATAGGATGTGTTGGTAAGATGTTGTTTAGAGTTAAAATGCTTACATATTTCTGCTCACTGCAACATGTTAACGCGGATAAGCTAGCGTTTTTCCTAGTCCGAATATACATCTATGGCTAGTTCACTGCATTCGAATGGCTTAGGATCAATTTTTCTTCATACTCTTTAGGTCTGCCTGAGGATTATTTATTGTTTCAGAAATTAACCAACCCGTCAAACAAATTTTTATGTCGGTTACCTTACTTTGGTGCATAGTGTACGAAATAACGAGTCATAAATTAAGTTAAACGATTTTAACCATACTATCGTCACGTTCATGTTTCATTGCGAAAAGTTTGCTTGTACCTCTTATCTAAACCTCCTTATCATAGCAGATACCAACAGCGACAGTTTCATCTATGCTTGCGAAAAGTTTTCAGCAATGGTATTCTCGTGAATTGTAAGGCATTTATTTTTGTCTTCCTGAAATGTCATCAACATATTATGAAGACTCCGATTATGATATTGGCATATAATATGAATGACTGACCTAATAAATAGATATTCTTGCAAATGTTTGTATATTTCTAGTTTACTCAGATAATTGCCACTATGTTGCTATTGGCATGGTTCTTGATTCATCAGACATGGGTTTAATAACGTTAAATTCTAAAGCTACTGTACATATTGCTTGTTGGTGGACCGTCACAGTATCTCAAGGTATGTCAGCTTATTAGTGATTTACTTTTCTTTGAACAAACACATTTTTGAACCAATCCTTATGGAAGGAGGATGCGGCACGGTACGCTTACGCATTCCTGACACATGATACAATCACTAACAATTAATGCTTCATGATGGTCTTACTCACAACTTTGTAAATCACAAACTCCCATTGACCTAGTAATTTAGAACCTTGAATTCAATTGATTCATTTGGCAGGTTTAATGCTATATTGGAAAGACAATAGTGATACGTATTTATAAACGGAAACCAAAAACATCATTCTTTTCAACAAAATCAATTGTAATGGACTTCACAATCACAAAAATATAAAATTTGATGGTTGATTTGATAAAATTTGATATTTTATCGATAGTGTACCTACCTACTTACTTACCTCTCCACACAAATGCATACATACTCGTGCTGTATATTTCTACAAGTCTTGAATATTTGTACATTTTACTATGTTACAACCACAGGCTACACTGTTGATGTAATTATCCAATACTTCGTGTTAGTTGGGGACTGCGTCGGCCCTAACTGTGTCGTTGAGGCATTAAAAATCTATGATGTCACAAGAAATGTCAATGATCTACTTTTGGTTGTGTGTGGCGATGATGGAAGACCTCCGGAGGTAATTTTTGTATTTTATAGGAAATTTCGTTTAAAGTAATTGTAATGTGATAACAGATACGAACATCAGCAGTCAATTTTAGCCGACCTGTTAGATCCGTGACATCGTTCTTTTCCTGTGCACATCATTTCTCTTTGCCAATATGTGTGCTTTTCAGTACATCAAAAGGGTTGCAACGAATGTCCCTGACATTTCATATCGGAAACTTTTGCATAATTAATCGTTAGGGAACGACTGCGTTAACTTGCATGGTACCTGAAACGCGGGTCCTTGCCTGACCAACTCGGGTGACAAACAGAAGACTTTTAATCCCCTCAGGGTGCGAATGTTCCATTGTTATGTTTATCTTATCCAGCTGGTGCCATTGTAGAAAAGGTAGGTCTGTGAAATTGATCCTCTGATAACTAAGTAGGGAAGTAGGGTATTCCTAAGTTAATGGAGCTTTCCCGTTATGTAATTTTTATCAAATATAATACTTCAAACTAGGGGTGACATGATTTTAACAATATAGCGAATATTTTGCAAAAATAACACGATGGTTATTAGCTTATAATTAGGATGCATTTACTGATTTGGAAACTAGATACAAGCAGCAAAAAGACCTACTAGACAGTTTTCAGAAATTAAATACCAGAAGTGCAGTTCCACTTTATCGTTTTAAACAGCTCGATGAATGTGATATTCAATAATATTGTTTCGTATCTCTGGAAAAGTACATCGAAAATTTTAAATTTATTTCTCATCTTCTAGGTGAGATCACGCGACAACGAAAAGTCAGAAAGATCTGACTCTCTAGTTTTGCAAAAATCTTTTAGCTGCAGAGGCCGTTCCAATTGAAGATCAAAATATTTTGCTTCATCATCACCGTCCATAAGTTGCTGACAAATTTACTCAATTAACCTGATGAACCCATCAGTCTTGATGAGTACACCCATGCACTCAAGAACCTTTAAAGTGATGTGTGAAAAGCTTGGTGTTGATTGCATACCGTATGAATCATATAAACATTCTGGTTCATTCTACGGAATGATTTTCTCCATGTTTTTCAACAATCTGTTTCCGATGGCCATCTTCCAGCTTCCCGTCGCAGAGCAGTTATCATACTCCTTCTGACTATTCTTCAGAAAAAAACGGAGACCTGTCAATTTGCATTTGTCTGACTTTAAATCTTTATCTGTTTATTTAGAACGAGTTTTGAAGATATTATTCCTCTAGATAAAGGTTAAACCATTCCTTGTCGACCGATATTACATAATGTTCATGAAATCAGATATTCCATTCATTTATAATTTAATTGATCTTCCTCTTGGTATCTTCTCTTCATAAAGGGATTGACCGGCACAAACTAAGTATCTAGGTTGATCCCCTGAACGCGGAAAATTTCGGCGTTACCAAATTTATAGCTTGCAACGTACCAAGAGAGTAAAAAAATAAACTACGATCAAGTAGAACAAAAGATCACAATGTTTGTTAAACTGACACCACCCGACGTCTCTGACATGACTTACAGTTGAAGTTGAGGTCAAATCGAAGACATGATTGACATCTGATGCCTGATGAACATATGTCACTATTTCACTAGCCACTAGGCGTTTTAGGTCTATAAAAAACTAGTAAATGAATAATTTGATCTGTGTCTCCGATATTGTATCACTTCTTTTACTATGTGCTTCGCTCTCTGATTGTTTACTTCGGCTGGACATGCATATGTTCTCACCAAACTACCAGAAGTCGGAAGGATCTCAAGTCTACGGGCTTTGATACGCAATCACGCCAGCTACACGGTCGCACAAATCTTACTGTATTACAAAAATGCAGGCCCTTACTTTAGGTGATCCATGTTCCATTCCTACGGCCGGCATTACCGCTGCCGCTGAATCAGAGTGAACGCTTTGATGTAGCTGCATGCACCGACCATGTACCACCGACCATGTACCACCGGATGTGACTACTAATATGACGGGGCAAGCGTTCCTCATGCTCGGTGAAAATATTAAAGCTCGTTCAACCAAAGCGAGAACCACGGATCCAATATTTACGAAAGGAAAAGAAATATAAGATTTCATTTTACCAAAGCTAGTACTAAATACGTTTCTTAGGAGACGTAGCAGACTTAAGCCGTACTAGAATCTGAAATTTTGAACATAACTGTACATTATAGATATTCCATCGAACAAGTCTTATATTGGTCACCAATGCCATGGAGCTACCAAAAGACCGGTACGCTACTATGGCATGGGCTAGTCACACCTGTGGTTTTCACATATTTTTTTTTAATTTTAGAAGATTTTTTTAATTTGCAGTCTTTTCGAGTTGACATGTTCAGTATCCTGTAGTGTGTACGGAGCTGTAAAATGTCATGTCAACGGGCGGGCGGACGGACGCGACGTAGGGTTTGAGCACAGAGACTAGCTTTTAGCTAGCTATAGCTTAGAGGATATTTTAAATAAATAATAATGTCAACTTATTGACTACAACAAAGAATGGAATCAATGTCAATCTATAATGAGTCAAACATTTTAAAAGCCTTTTGTGCCCAACTTTCGGGAAATGCACTGCATGAAAACCCAATAATACGAACAGTATTTGCATGGCTTATTGACAATATTTTAGCTGAAGGGTGCATATACAGATGAATACAGTCTAGAATCCATTGCTTGTATTCAGCAAGCCTACATTCATTTGGATTCAAATGAATTCAATTGTATTATTCTATAACACAGTCAACTTATTAGTGTGAATTTTTCTGTATTATTGTGTTTTGATGTAGTGATGAACTTCGTCACATTGTCTTGTCAGGGATCGCTTTACCATTCATGCATAAAGTTGGAGGACTGAAACTTCTCCTCTCATTTGCCAATACGTATGGAACCCAAAAATTACCTCAAGAATAAACTGTGATTGACATGTCAGTTCACACCCAAAGTAAGGTATCTTTTCATAGGGAAATTATT
The DNA here is from genome assembly GCF_041260155.1 of Ptychodera flava. Lineage (NCBI taxonomy): Eukaryota > Metazoa > Hemichordata > Enteropneusta > Ptychoderidae > Ptychodera > Ptychodera flava. The sequence continues at coordinate 44,742,330 of NC_091930.1, read as the reverse complement.
TCGAAACTACAGCATTTGTGCCAGGGAATCTTGGCATGTTTGGCCAGGGAAATTATTTTGATCGTGTCTATCATCATTATCTTTTACAAATGTTCCATCCCGTAGGTTTGTTCAGAAAAAACGCAACATTTTATCAACCCCCTGTGTAAGCAGCTCGATTTTAGTATTTAAGATTCACTTGTAAAATCTTCGTCTTCTTCTGTCAATATTATTATCATGATCATTATCATGATTTTTCATTCGTTTCATTAACTGTAAGTCTTTTATTAACAATTGACTACGTAACTTCAACTACAATTTGCATGTTGTTTCTCCAGATTGTTTATGGACTTCGAAATATTATTAACATTGAATTCATTGATAGCAGTGAAGTCTTCCTCAACAATCGTTTCCAACTCGTATTGATGCCTAGAGGTATGTTCTGTGAAAAACTCATTCTTAAGGAAGTATATTTCGAATCAAGAGTAACCAATACTTCTAAAAGGTTATTCAATGTAATTGATAATTTTAAGGTACCATAAGGAGTTATCCATTGGATGACGTGGTCCCACTTTTACTTGCTATGATATGCTAACAGTACACAAATAATGGGCAACGCCCTGACCATTAAGGTTTTCTATTGGCAAGGGCGAAAGGAAAGCAAAAATTAACGGGCGATGTTTGCAGAGCCCGTTAATTTTTGCTTTCCACTCCCCACGCCCATGAATAAACGTTAATGGTCAGGGTGAAGTATTTTATTTCCATTATATTATTAAGGACCCCTGAAAACCGTCAAAATTTACGAAAATATAAAAGACAACGAAACCCAAGAAGTTGTTTTGCACAAAAACAGGTCGTACTTCTGCGCTGTATGCGAGTAGTGCTATACGCGACGAACTGTCACGCGCACTGTACAAAAATCCAGAGATTTGTTCGATTAAAAGAGTCTTTACTTGGCCCAAAGCTGCTTCATTTTATTTTGTGATTGATTATGATCTTTGTACGAAACACAACTAATATTGTGGCTGTAAAGATATGATGTTTACGATACTGTGCGTCGATAATATTTATTATTTATATTCCCAGGCATGTCAACAATCCATTATTGTGTATTATATTACAATGCCCTGCCCGTCGCATTTTGATAGGTCGAGCTGAACCACGTGACTGACCACAAATACACAGTATTGGTTTGTTTACATGCCCTTGAATATGAATAATAACATTTAACAACTAAAAGTATCGTAACTTTACCGCTCAAACGTAAATCATAAAAAATTACAAAATACAATGGAGCACTTGTAGGTCAAGTTGAGATACTTTTGTCTGAAAGCATCTCCTGATTTGCCAATTTTCTACAGCGCGCGTGACAGTGCGTCGCGTATTGCTCAGTTTCTGGGGCCCAGTTGTCGTTCGCTCCTGAAATTTTCGGAAATTTTGACGGTTTTCTTGGGTTCGCTGATAATATAATGGAAATAACACAGACTCTGTAACCTCCACAAATGTAATAATCTCCACAAATGTAATATCAACCACAATTGTAATAAAATGCACCCATAAATGTAATATCGCCCATAAATGTAACAAAAATCAACCATAAATGTAATAAAAACACCAACCACAAATGTAATAAATGGTAACCATAAATGTAATAACAAAATCACCCATAAATGTAATACTTGTCAACCATAAATGTAATAAATCTATTTTGTCGTCGCAATTGAGGAATTAGCCCTTAAATATTGATCTATGTAATAAGGAAAGCAACTCCACACATTATTCATTTCTTAATTGTTTGCGTTTAGTGGTGTTTGCATATTTGAAAGTGTGTTTTACGTTTCCCTGTTTTGTGTACAGAACTGATTGGCCATGGCTAGACACAGCTGTAATCTGAACGTCAGTGCAGTCTCTACTCCAGAGTGGGGAAGACTGTATAACACTACGATCCTTTAACGCCGTTTTTTCGAAAATTGCCATACTTTCTTAATCAATCGCCTCAAATTCGTCTTCAGTGGATAAATTGTGTGGAATAATCGATAGATTTTCTGTATTCCTATGTTGTCCCACTTGAAGTTTGTTCCTTCACTAGGGATGCCAGGATGTCTAATTTTGTTCTACTGTGTTCAAGGTAGTGTTCGTATTGTTTTTTTACTAGATTGAAATATATGTTCTCGTCAACATGTTTTGTGTTGTAAGTTTCTGTTATAAGTTTTATATTTCTCTGTTATTTGTTCTGAGTCATCTGTCATAAACTTTGTGTGGTATCACTGGTTGATGAGTTATTTTGACGCTTCCTTTTTATGTAATTATCAGTGTCTAGAGCTGCTTTTCCACTTCCATTATCTAACGGTTTGATCAGTACCTCGCCGTTTTCTATTCTGTGTTTCGAAAAGGAAACCTAGTTTCAGGAAAGTATGTAATAACATTACACTAGTCTTATTAAAGTTATTATTTACTCAGGGCATTGATAAACAAATGATCACATATGCAAGTTCAAGTTTATTACATTTATGGTGAGTTTTATTACATTTATGGTTAATTTGTTTATTACATTTGTGGTTGCGGGTTGTTACATTAATGGTTGACTATTTTATTACATTTGTGGTTGATTTTATTACAATTGTGGTTGATATTACATTTGTGGAGATTATTACATTTGTGGAGGTTACACTCCGCTCTGACGATTAACGTTTATTTGTAGGCGCTGGCTCGAGGAAAGCCAAATTAACGAGCTCGGCAAGCCTCGCCCGTTAATTTTTGGCTTTCCTCTCGCCCTTGCCCACAAATAAACGTTAATGGTCAGCGCGTCGCTCGTTATTTCTATATTTGCAGTTAGCCATAGGCCATGTGGTCCAACTCGACCAATTGAAATGAGACAGTTAGGGCATGGTGATATACTGCATGTATGGTTGCTCCTTTGTCTCAATGAATTTAATATCCTAGACTCAATGTTTTTCCACAGATATATTTAAGTGTCCGAAAAGAATTGGAGCGCGCAACTCTTATGATGGTAGGTCCGTAGAGCGTGCTGGCCCTGTTATTTACATCGACACTTTTTTAAGGCTTCCCTGTACTGGTTACATCAAGGAATGGCAACTTTACCTGGAACAAACAGAGGGAGATTTGCATTTAAGTCCTGGAGTTTACCGCCGCCAACCTTCTTGGCCACACAAGTTTTTATTAGTTGGACAAAATACGTTTACACTCATAAATGCTACAGCCGGAAACAAGAGCTTTCTTGTGCCTGACGAAGAAAGAATTGCTTTTCGGCCGGGCGATTTCATCGGTAAGATATCAAGTTAACAATTTCAAAGAACAATCCTGGAATCAAAATTCGTCACTCTTCTTGCACTTGGAAAATGGTTAAAAGCCTTATGTAACATGAACAGGTTGTGTCGATAAAAGGGTAAATACACAACTGCTATCTCCTTATCTAAAAACACAGTTTTTGTATACCAACATCATGTAATAGTGCACATGTAACTTTGCGATTTTATGTTAATTGTGACTTTATCGAAATGTCAACGAGTTTTGCACTTCACCTATGAAGGCATACGTATGTACTTTGACAACAGGCCCATTGGAAATTAATAACTTAAAAAACGATATTTTTTCATAATTATTAAAAATAATAAATCATAATTATGAAATATTGATATGTCTTAAATATATTTTTTCAAAATTATTACAGGTAATTAATCGTAATTATGAAATATTGATATCACATAACCGAGTTCGTATTTCAGCCGGGTTGACAATAGCGCTTCCTTTATGAAGAGAACTCGTTAAAAATGCTGTGGAGTGTGTTGAGTTGTCTACGACATCAGCGGCCGGCCAGCGCGCATGCCCGGCAAGGCCGTTCTATATACTAGGAGTACATAAAAAGGGAAGGTGGCCAGCTTTTACAGCAAATCCTCTCTACACGGCTTGTTTCTCAAAGGCAAGGTCCCTTTTCATAGCAACGTCAGTCAAACATACTCACAGACCTCCCGACCAATTAGCGCTTACCAACCGCTGACTGATGACCTTAACGGCTGTATACTGAGGTCAACCTGCAAGCGGACTCAATAGGTCTGTTGCGCTTTCAATCTCAGGGAGTATTTCCAAACTACTGGTTTATGCTTAAACTGTGAAATTCCTGAGGACACACGTTTGTTTACACCGGATCTATCGAGTCCGTTTGCAGGTTGACCTCAGCATACAGCCTTATAGGTCATCAGTCAGAGCCGGGTTGGTAAGCGCTCATTGGTGAGGAGGTTTGTGATGGCAGCCTTTATGATTTATGCTGATAAGTCAACCGCTACCGACTCCAGGTGAGTTTTACTGATGTTGCCGTGAACAGGGAACAGAGAAACTCCATTTTCGGACTTTTCACAACACTTAGGGAGCAATAGTTTCACAAAGCGACAATTACGAATGGCCAAACAAGGCGGATTTTATGGCCAGCTTATCAACCATTGGCAATGCAGAGTAGATACAGCGATTTAAACGGCAGGAGCGAGTAAAATGGACAATTTTCAAAGCCGTGTAGAGAAGAATTGCAGCTGGCCACCTTCCCTTTTTATATACTCCTTGTATATAGGACGGCCTGGCTGGGCATGCGCGGGGCATGTTCAGAACAGTAGTAGTATTCTTTGAAGCAAAACGTGTTATGATGATTGATTTAAGCGACAGTTTATGATAAAATTAACATTGATATTATTCGGATCTAGCCTTGCGTATGATATGCTCGGAATTACGCGCAACATCAACGTAACTGAAGTAGAATCATCAATACAGATTATTTTTTTTATAAATCAGGAACGTAGTTCTCATCCATTTCTCGTACCTATTTCAGGGTTGTTTTGCAATTCGTATTGCTATTTGCTAAGCGTTGAAGACAATTGCTCCAACTGTTCTAAATGTTCTACACGCAATATTTTGAAAAACTCAAGAACTGGCTACCCGCATGTTAGCAGTGTAATCAGTTTTGAATTTGAAGCAGTTGCTATGAAGTTGCCAATTAGTGCAGTATTACAAGAGGGTGAGTCGCAATTAATTCGACATTTGTCTGTATGAAGCCTGTATCCACAAGTTAATTACACCCACTTGTCATTTTTAAACACAGCTTGTATTAGTTATCAAAGGTTTCAAAAGATTCAAACTGTGAAATGGTTGTTGCTTTAAGTAAAATTGACGATAATAACTCCCTAAATGTTCTTCGGATCGTGCGTTGCACAGGACGATACCCGCCTAGTCACGTTTAAATCACAAACCACATACATTTAACTAAATCAACGGGTGATGTCACCGCATCCTAATAAATGAAACCATCCATGGCCATACAGTCTACAAAACAGTGGATACTGAATATTGCTGCTTTCTATTTTAAGGAAAAGATGTATCCTTCAGCTTGTCAACTTTCATACATGAGCAGTGCATGTGATCATTTGAAAGAAAGTAGCGTCAATACCAATGAAAGGGTCTATCATTATCCAAAATTCAACTTGATATTTATTTTGTTTAACAGTGCGTGACGGTGAAGAATGCGTTGGAGTTTCCAAGAACCGTGATCTAAGTGCACGCTATGGCTCTTTTCAAATTGTGAACTACGGAGGATTTCAAGATCACACGTATGCTTACTGTAAATGGACTATCATTGCTGCAGAGCACGAGTATATTCAGCTCAAATTTACGGATTTTGATGTGCCGAAGCACCCGAAAGACAACATTTGTTCAAATTTTGTCGCTTTGTATATCAGTTCTGTCATCGATGAAAGTTACCTTTACAAAAAGATTTGCGGATCGAATGAAAAATATGCTCTTTTTTCACCATTATCAAATAAGCTGACAATCGTATTCAAGGAAACTACTGACATTGATTGGGGAGGTTTCAGTGCTTCGTACGAAATGGTGGGTAAGTGTTAAAGTATAAATCAGTATGACTTACTTTGTTTGTCAAAACGTGTTCAAATACTAATTCGATTTTTACAATCTACCTAGGTAGCAAATGACCATCCAAGAGTTATTTTTTGCCAGGTTTGTTTGTAATAATATGTCAAATTATATAGTGACATATGATTTGTTTTTGCCAAAAGTCATATCATCATGTAGGTTTCGAATAATAGATGTATGGTGCGTGGCATTGGCGCACGGAAATAGTTTTCACACTTAAATACACTTTACAGGTGTATAGTGAAAAAGACAAGGGTTTAGTATGCAAACATCCAAAGAACAAAACGGGTGTACACGTATCATGCACGTAGCCATTTCAAATAAATGTGCTTTACATGGAAACTTGCATATACGTTCATACACATATACAAGAGGGCGCTACGGATTAGTGAACACGCGTTTTAAATACTCTCTTGCTGCTCAGGGTTTTTTCACAGTATTATTCTTTATAATTTTTCGAGCTTTGAAGTGTAACTTCTACGGTCAAACAGAGAAACTGTTAAGAGGACTGGAAAATTATTTGCATGAGTGCACGTCAGCAAGAAATACTAGCTCGACATCGTTCCGACGACAACGGGGCCAGCATGGACGACATTCGATGCGTAGAATCTTGGAAAGTAAAATTGATGTATTGAAGAGGGACCTGTTATCAACTTTTTAATCCAAACTGAATGACGTAAAAGATGACTACCCCTTTGCACCCTGACCCCTTGGTACTCTATGCCGTCATCGGACATTTATGTCCGAGTCGGGTTCAGAGGGCTTGACTTGGAAAGAGCCCGACTTGAAAGGAAAGTGAACGAGGTAGAAATCCGCCTACATAACATGGACGTAATAAATCACAGAGGAAAATGAATTTTATTTGTAACAAGGAAGTCGGCCGATGAGTGTAATAAATATATTACTTTTCATTAATTATCTCTTTTCTGACAATATCGAAGATTTGCATTAGCCTGGTTGAGGAAGTTCGGCCTCAGTTTACTTTAGTCATATAGGGACGCATGTTCCTTTCGATACATCATAGTAGTCTTAAGTAAAGTGATTAAGTGATAATAACACGATTGGAACTAATTTGGGATAATTGGATTTTCATATTTTTCAAATTTCTCAAAAGTGTTAGCTGCCGTACAGCTGAATGTTGTAATATTGCAAATTACTTATAAAAACAAGTGTGTAATATAAAAAAAACCCAGATGAGATTACATTTATAGACTAAATCGACATTACTTCAGCATCCAATTATCCCAAATTAGTTCCAATCGTGTTTCATGTAAAAAAATGCATCGAGATTTACCCTTCTCCCGACGCTTTTGCTTTGTTTATACCATATGTCGATACTATGCCAAGCCGGCTTCAAGAGGTCATCAAGCGAAGGGGTGGACATACCCATTATTGACAGATTGTATGAACGTTCGATTGACCTCATTAATATTCACGAATGATTTGGCGTTGGAATCAAACGATTTCAAACTCTGCGATACGACTCTTTTCATGCCGTGATTTTCTTGCCTGGAGTTATGCTAAGATCGAAGATTTTAATGTTTTTGTCTTTTGTTTGTCACCTATTTACAAACTATAGTTTATTTTTTCCTGAAAACCTTGCAGTGTGTGCTATTTATTACTTTTGAAACATTTTCACTGCTGATGCTATGTGCGTAATCGTCGAATTTCTCGAATATCTGGTTGTTTACGATAACGTCAAACAGAGAAAAGTTCATAGGATTATATAGTCCGTGGGCTGGAGGGGTCCACCGTGCATCCCCCCCCCCCATAAACCTACTACATGGGTATTTTTTGTTCTTTGGGATCTGCTCAACTAGAAAAAAGATGTTTACATTGGATATTTTGGGATGCACTACCTGTCTGCACTGGTTTTTGATTTGTATGTACCGCAAAAAATGGCGAAAAATGAGTAGGGGTAGGGGGTACTATATCCTCCCCTAAATTGAGTAAACTAGCATGAAATAGCACAAACCTTACATTTTTGGAAAGCTAAGATACTGCTCTTTCTGAGGAATACCAACTTTAGCAAAATTGATTTGTGTATATAGAATAGGACGACTTTAAAATGGATTTTTTTGACAATTTTGAAATTTTTTACCCAAAATACCATGTAACAATTGTGATTTACTTTTTATTAAGCAAAATTTTCACAAATTTTTGTGTTTAAATTATTTATTCCAACATATTAAACAAGAAAAAAAGTGTTAACATCAGATATTTAACTCTACACTACTTCTCTGGAGTCAATTTTGAATTGCGTGTATCTGTATGGGATGTGCAAAAGCTAGGGGTAGGGGTACAACATTCTTTCCTTGATGAAGTAAACTGGCTTGAAATGCCATATACCTTATAGTTTTAGAAAGCTGAGATACTGGTCTTTCAAAAATGCATAAGCTTTTAGTAAAAAATATGACGTCATAGAATTGGATAACTTTAAATCGATTTTTTCTGTTAATTAAGTATTTTTAACCGGAAGAAAATACGATAACTATTATTTCCTCCCAATGAAGCAAATCAGATTTGTGGATGTTATTTACTAATTGCAATGTGATGAAGAAGAAAATAATTGTCAAAATTGGGTATTTACAATGCATTATTGTCTCTACTCACTAAAATTGCAAGTTTTGCTACATTGGTATATCGTGAATGGGCATTTTATTGTTATGCTATGAACTAATGCACAGCCTTAAAAAGAAGACTTTAAAACAAGCACACATAGTCATATTGCCATTTTCTCCTTAAAGTAAATAGGTTGTTGATGACTATCTATTTTTATAATTTACTTTTTAAATATTTTTTTATAAAATAATTGTGATAAGACGTATTTGGAAAATTGTCTATGCCTCCTTGTCTTACTTATACAGCAAGCATTACCAACAATCTATTAGGCCGTGAGCTAGAGGGGGCATCTACGTGCACCTCCCCCAACCCCACAGGAAAACAAACCTTTATTTTTCAGAAGCCTTGGGATCCCTAAAATAAGAAATATGATTTGAACAGACAAAATATTGGGACTGAATAGCTGTCACGGTCATGTTTTGAAGGGTACCGCAAAATCACGATTTTTGTGACCCACATGGATTTCTGTCGAACCTGTCTTCATGTACGTCATCTGCTGAGCTTACTGTTTAACATGACTTGGCTTATGGGGTATCATTAGAAATGTGATATATTCCTCTTGAAATTGGTATATAGTAATATGCAATATCTTCTATAGTTTTCATGAAATAGGGCCATAATTTACCCAATACCCCAAAGTTTATGTCGCAAATTACTGTCAAAACTAATCTAAATGCTACCAATTATTTACCTAGACATAATACAAAGGGTAATGCTGTGTATTAATTTTCTGTTATTTGCTACAAGTACATGTTAGAAACCTGAAACAAACTTTTGACAGAAAAAATATTGGGATCCTGTAGCTGTAACAGTCATATTTTTAAGGGTCCCGCAAAATCACAGTATTACTGAATCACATTCGTTTTTGTTATACCTGTCTTCTTGTAAGTCTTCTGCTGAGCTTATTTTGAACATAACGAGGCATATGCGGTATCATTAGAAAGTTAATTTACTTTTCTTTAAAATGATATATTGCAATATGCAATATCTTCTATAGTTGTCATGAAATGAGACCAAAACTTACCCCATACCCCAAAGTTTATGTCGCAAGTTACAGTCAAAACCAATCCCAAATTCTACCAATTATTTTCCTAGACACTTTACAAAAGGTATGCTTTGTATAAAATATATTTGATTTGGTACAGGGACATGTCAAAAATATGAGTTAGACTTTTAACAGACAAAATATTGGGATTGAATGACTGTTACTTGCATTTTTGAAGGGTACCGTGAAGTCAGAGTATTACCGACTCGATATGTTTTTGTTTAATGTGGTGTCTTTGTATTATGTCTAGGTAAATAATTGGTAGAATTTAGATTAGTTTTGACAGTAATTTGCGACATAAACTTTGGGGTATGGGGTAAATTATGGCCCTATTTCATGAAAACTATAGAAGATATTGCATATTACTATATACCAATTTCAAGAAGAATATATCACTTTTCTAATGATACCCCATAAGCCAGGTCATGTTTAACAGTAAGCTCAGCAGATGACGTACATGAAGACAGGTTCGACAGAAATCCATGTGGGTCACAAAAATCGTGATTTTGCGGTAGCCTTCAAAACATGACCGTGACAGCTATTCAGTCCCTATATTTTGTCTGTTCAAATCATATTTCTTATTCTAGGGATCCCAGGGCTTCTGAAAAATAAAGGTTTGTTATCCTGTGGGGGTCGGGGGGGAGGTGCACGTAGATGCCCCTCTAGCCCACGGCCTAATAGATTGTTAGTAATGCTTGCTGTATAAGTAAGACAAGGAGGCATAGACAATTTTCCAAATACGTCTTATCAAATTATTTTATAAAAAAATATTTAAAAAGTAAATTATAAAAATAGATAGTCATCAACAGTCTATTTACTTAAGGAGAAAATGGCAATGCTTGTTTTAAAGTCTTCTGTTTAAGGCTGTGCATTAGTTCATAGCATAACAATAAAATGCCCATTCACGATATACCAATGTAGAAAAACTTGCAATTTTAGTGAGTAGAGACAATAATGCATTGTAAATACCCAATTTTGACAATTATTTTCTTCTTCAGCACATTGCAATTCGTAAATAACATCCACAAATCTGTTTGATTTGCTTCATTGGGAGGAAATAATAGTTATCGTATTTTCTTCCGGTTAAAAATACTGAATTCCCAGAAAAAATCGATTTAAAGTTATCCAATTCTATGACGTCATATTTTTTTTACTAAAAGCTTATGCATTTTTGAAAGACCATTATCTCAGCTTTCTAAAACTATAAGGTATATGGCATTTCAAGCCAGTTTACTTCATCAAGGAAAGAATGATGTACCCCTACCCCTAGCTTTTGCACATTCCATTCAGATACACGCAATTCAAAATTGACTCCAGAGAAGTAGTGTAGAGTTAAATATCTGATGTTAACACTTTTTTTCTTGTTTAATATGTTAGAATAAATAATTTAAACACAAAAAGTTGTGAAAATTTTGCTTAATAAAAAGTAAATCACAATTGTTACATGGTATTTTGGGTAAAAAAATTCAAAATTGTCAAAAAAATTCATTTTAAAGTCGTCCTATTCTATGTACACAAATCAATTTTGCTAAAGTTGGTATTCCTCAGAAAGACCAGTATCTTAGCTTTTCAAAAATGTAAGGTTTGTGCTATTTCATGCTAGTTTACTCAATTTAGGGGAGGATATAGTACCCCCTACCCCTACTCATTTTTCGCCATTTTTTGCGGTACATACAAATCAAAAACCAGTGCAGACAGGTAGTGCATCCCAAAATATCCAATGTTAACATCTTTTTTCTAGTTGAGCAGATCCCAAAGAACAAAAAAATACCCATGTAGTAGGTTTAGGGGGGGGGGGTGCACGGTGGACCCCTCCAGCCCACGGACTAATATATTTATTACATGAACAGTTTTCTTATTTTTCTTTTGATGTTGATGGATCAAAATTATTGTAACAAATTGCATGATTTTTGTCGTGATTTTGTGTTTTATTACAGCCGGCTCCGACTGTGACCATAGCTCAGTTTCCGACCGTGGCCCTAAGTTCGCGATACGTCGAATTTTCTGAAAGCGAAAAACAACATCTCGTCGAGGAACAACGCAAGAAAAACTTAAGTTAAAGATGTATAATGTTCTTAAAAAATTACATCCGTAAAGTCGAATTCTGTTGTTAGGATTGTGATATCAAACCATACTTCTTACACATTTACAATCGTGGCAACAGTACGTAGCTGTTGACTTTACTTGATCATTTTGCGATCGGGTACCCATCTTAAGCTTCTTTTGAGTCAAGTCTCGCTCAGTACCGGCAAATTCTACGGAGGAGGAGCGCTGCAGTATGAAGCAAAACTGAAGAATAAATGTCAAAGATTAATGAAAATAAAAGAAGCAATTTCTTACCCTGTTGTTTACATTGTGATAAAAAACTGTATTTGAAAGTTATTTACGATCACGGCAACTACCACCGTTACCGTACCGAGCCATATTTGAAAAAGAAGGACAATGACAAGAAGAACTAAGCATACATCGGCAAAATCTTTGTTGCAGCGTGTATGTAAAAAAGCGAATTGAAAGCAAAGACATTAGAAACTAATAAATATCACACCAAAGAAGTCGAACTCTAGCTTTTTTCAGGTTGAGATCATCGGTATTTGTAACATTTGTAAGAAATCTGCGATCGCGGCGACTATATCTGTAGCTCTCCGTCATCCACGGGCGCCATCTTTAAAATTAGGTGGCTACCAAAAACAAATAGCGAGGGCAAATTCTATGCCACACTGTGGTCACGAAACATAATATTTGAGATCAAAATGTCAAAAACAAATGCTTACAACATCTTATAATCTAACAACCCTGTTCAATTTGTTGTTACAGTAGTAAATTACGCTTTTGAACGATTTTCGATTACGGCAACCGGCTATGTGCTTGCATTGATTATGCACACGAACTGCCCGCTCCCCGGTGAATGGCGTGAGTATGGTGAAATCAATTTTGAAGCATCACAGTAAGGTCTGCAAATAAATGTTTTCATCTCGCTGACCACGGGTACGTGTAGCCGTGTTCAACAGGAGACGTGACACAATGTACCGGTTAGCTAGCCGGCTTACCGTATGCTAACAGATTTTCGGCCAAGAATTTTAAAACGTGCAAGTATGTTTTTTACGGTGTGTTATACAAGAGTACATATTTCTTATGCCATAAAATGGTAAATAGTAAGCTTATATTTTCAATAATATATTAACATAACTTTGCCTTGTCTCAAAGTTTGATGAGCCTCGTGCATTGTCTATGGGCTGAAAAAGCAGCCATACCGGAGGTTTGACTGTTAGTTTGTATTTCGTTCCTTCAATGATTTACCACTCCGCAACACATGTGGGCCACGATACCAAAAATCATCAGTTCCTGTAGCTCCCAATTCCTCCTTTAGACGAAACAGCTCGCGAATTTCTTCGTCGAGTTCTTTTGAACGTACTTGGGCCATTTTGCCATGTATAAGGTTTTGTAGCAGCGAACGTTAGACGAACCTTACCGACGGGAAAAATACTGAGAAAGGCGCAGACAACAAAAAAATTGTCCTCATGGTCCCGCTATTTTTCGGCCCCTTCGTTCGTCGCTTACAGTTCCTGCCTGCAGCCCATCAGGTTTATAGGATATAGTATCAAGTATAGTATATAGTATAGGATATAGTACAGTTCAACATCTTGATATTTAACCATATATTTCTATCGATTTTGTAAGATTGCCATTCAAAACCAGTTTTATTTGAAGAAAACGACATTCCTTCGCCACACCCATTAGTCGAAACAACAGTAGTCTACTTTAGAAATCAAAATTCGAAAGTTTTGCCTTTAATTGAACTTGTTACAATTTTGATAAAATGACCTCAAGATACATTTATACCTGATATATTTCTCCTTTCCACTTTAAGATTGTCAAGGTTTCTGTATGACATTTGAAAGGTGTGACGAAGTCATCGCCACCTCAGACTGCGGATATATAATGTCCGTCGGACATCCCTACCCATATCCTTCACCAATATCGATGAACTGGACCATAACAGTGGATAAAGATAAAGCAATTGAGTTAGAATTCCTATCCTTTGATGTTGGGGATTGGAACTGTTTGTGCAATTCCGTGAAGATTTTCAATCCACAGACAGCTGGCAAATATTTACTCCATGGCGAATTTTGCGGCACAACCATTCCAAGAAAAGTGGTATCAGCTACGTCCACACTTCTTGTACAATTTGACGGAGTACAAAGAATAGATGAAGAGAAGACCGGATTTCTAGCAAAGTATACTGCTGTTCCGTATGATTTAAAACAAGACTTAAACCAAAACATTTCAAGTAAGTAGAGAACATTTTTACTGTTTATCATCCTTTAATGAATCGATGATTTGCCCTCTCAGTGTCTTATTCTGTTATTCTGGATTTTCTTTTAATTTCAGAAGAAGAACAATAAATCGCCAAATTTTACATGCCTGTTATCTCTGCTACAGACACGCAAAATATGGCCTATAGATTTTGTAGTAGAATGTTAATTTCTGTACTGTTTTTCACATTTCACAGTTTTTAAAAGGCATAATAACTACAAGGCCATGTCTTTATTTCCTAGAGTATGCTAACAATACATTGCTGACACGGTTATAATTTTAATCCGTTGTATTAACCGTTATATTCGTACAATTAGACGATCACTATGGACCATTTCAACAAATTTTCAGATATAAACTATGGCTAATGGAATCAAGTATGATATACTGCAACTTTTGATTTTTTGACTGTCCCAGAAAGTATTGAAGTAGAACCTGTTTTATCAAAATGCTGTAAACATTAGAACGCGTTGAAAAGAAATGAGAAGCGTTTTGTTTTGTTAATTGTTTTGTTTTGTTTTGGCAAATATTTCAGCTGGCGGACCAGCCATCAGAAGTAGAGTTTTGCTTTATAATATAAGAATTAGCCTCTAAAAGCCGATTTTGAATATTTCATCAAAATTTGAACAAATCAGATTGGAGTCATCCGTTAGGACCTCTACACTAATTATTAAAGGAACGGGACTAGTCTTGCCGTTGGAAGAACAACCTTGGAAAACAAACGTTATTGACGCCTGACACCAGACGACAGACATCACCATACACCGTCCTATCAGATTAGCTTCACATCGTTGATAGCGATGCTAAAAATCATGGATCTATTGACCAGGTTGTTCCTGAGGATAACCTAAATCAGATTTGTTCAAATTGTGATGAAATATGCAAATGTGTATTTTCAAGGCACCTTTTGTCATTTGCCATATCCATCAGAAGATGATCCCTGCCATATCGCGTGATAGAAGGGGCCAAAATTAACGCTTTTCTCATGATTCGTTACGGTATTGCTTAAGTTGATAAAGCCCTAAACAACTGCTCAAGCCACTGTTTTGTCTGTTTCTGTAAACGGCGATAATTGATTTCTGCGGAATTAGTGATCCAAATCCAGTGAACTTCCCCTTTAATTTTTTGTCTGCAACACATAACATTGAATGTTTTAGATACATGTTCTGTTGGCAAGGCTGATAATTTGTATTTCAAACACACTGTAGGCAGGAGACGTACATGTAAAATTTGTGGGCAAAAGCATTGGCACATCACACATAATACCTAATTAGACTATGTGAAACTTTGTTTCGCATTAAAAAATTAGTGCCAAATAAAATTACTTGGAAAAACGAAGAAGAGGAAGCATCGTTGCCACCCCAGTGATATCCTTTACCACGGCGACATTAGCGGATAATATATTGGAAGAAACCTTTGGACCTGCTGCAGAATACATAGCCCTCCTATGGTTCAAGTGACAGTATTCCTTGAACTGTTTGTAATCAACAAACTGTTCACTTGATTTGTGCTGTTTTGCGAATCGCCAGATCACTAAAATGGTGTGTTTTTGTAAACATCATAACCTACGCGATCAACCCGGGCCTCGCCAAGTTGAGAGTGATTGACATACTCGGCATCGCATCCATTGTGTTCGGCCGAGACTCACATAATTATGTGAGTCTCGGCCGAATACAATGGAAGGGAGAATGTTGTCTCTTTCCCGGTGAAGTAATTCTTAGAGGTAATTACTCAATATCGCCTGTTCCTTCGTCGTATCAGCATGAGTGCGATTCGTGCTGCGTCACACTGCGTCTCGTGTCTGACGCAGCACAAATGACCCGAATGCTGATACGACTCAAGGAACAGGCGATATTGGATAATAACCGATTAGTCATATACCTATGCCCAGGATTTTAATTTTGAGGCTTTACTTTATTACGCTTTGCGCACAAATATCGAATATTTGTGTGAACAGGTTTCGTTCATATATACGGAGAAGTCAACATCAGGCGCGACATTGCGGCACGTCCTCAATATCTTAAAACAAACAATAGGAAAGACACCGGGATCCAAAACTCGTCATAGAGGCGGGACCTTTTAAGGAGCAATGTGCTATATGGCAATTGCAACGGATAAACATTTGTCAGCTGGTTTTCATCGCTCCTGATTTTGATCGTGCTTGATCGTCGTACGTATGGCACGGAGATGGGCCTTTTTTGTTTAAACTGAGAGTTGCCATGTCGACAGCCGTCGCGCGCGACACTGCTGTCACGCCACGCCCTCACTACCTGTTCGGAGGTAGACCGTGCTGTGCGAACAGCTGATAGTATGCTAACGCTTGTCTAAAAATGATACAGGAACTTTAATAGAAAAACCAAAGGTAAACATCACAAGACTAACGATTTTCCCATAAGTCCTTCAAATTTTAACGTCGGCAACTTCGCTTTGCAGGCGGAAAATGGCAGTCATTTGGTTTGTTTACGTTATTTACCATCAAATTGCAAATGAAATTCTGAAAAACTCAGAAACCAATGTCGTTTATTGTATAGATCTCGACATTACCGTGAAATATCATGTCTTATATTTTACGGTAAATGTCATTACGATGAAGAGATGTGGGCATGGGTATATGATAATCATCTTGTTAGATTTCTGACAAGTTCACGTTGTGTAGCTACCTTTCATGCGTAGATGATATGATCAGGTGGTCAAACGGAAAACAGAGTGAAATATTCCATTACAGTGAAGAAAGCATGTGTTTCTCATCTCAGATGGCAAGAAAACCCCTCATACTAGTTTATTTTCAAAAAGCAGAGAATGTAAATTTTATGGGAGCAATAATTTACTCAGAAGATGAAGGGATTATATATTTAGGGTAAAAAATCTTAATTTTGCTATTAAAGATAATAATTAATTTAAGCCAAAAACGTGATACTAGTTTTTTAAAGTGTAATATTTCATTTTAAACAAGTGTTTATGAAAAAAACCGACTAGTTCATTTTCGATTATCTATCCTCATTCTAAAATGCCACGGGTTGAAAGACTGACACTTAAAAGTGATTAAAACACATGATTGATAAAATTAAAATACCTCTTATTCAAAAGTAAGAATTTTATTGCTTAACAAAATAGTCGCTTTTTGCACAGTTGAAAATTGGAAGAAAACAGAAGCCAGGAAATGTGTTGATTAGCATACGTGTGCATAAATTAACATGTCTTTATCACGCAAATTATGAGTGCTTGAAAAACTTAAAGGTTAACCCTACCAATATTTATACCCTGGGTTACGAAATTAATTAAAATGAAATAAATATTTGCAAAAAGTGTGGATTTGAGCAAAATACGCTTCACATTTCCCTGAATCCACTAATATCCAAATAGCTCAGTGTTCTTCGCTTAGTCCTAATTTTCCTGTACAACGACATATTAATACCGTATATAATGGATTGAACTTGTTTCTTTAGAAGTATAATATATTGCTATTTGTTTGTAACACACACAAAGAATACGTTCTAACATAGCGTTGGATTAATACCACTTCAATCCAACATACCAAAGACTTTCTAGTCCAAATACACTAATCCGCACAACAAAGCATTATTCTCTTTTTTGTCGATCGCCATCATACTATAGCACTGCCAAGTGTACGAAAAAGTGAAGACGTTTTTCAGGTGTGCATCGATGTGATGATAAAAACTTTATCGTGTGGCTGTTTCCTGTTGTTGAAGAGCACTTTGATGATTGACTACAAATATGCTCAACAACATTTCTGCGTTCATTCTTTTTAAGATTACAAATGTGAGAATAGTAGTTGGGAACAATTTGGCAAAAATTGCTACAGAATGTTTCAAGATGATACAGATATAACATGGATCCAAGCTGAACTTAAATGCTTCCATGTAGGCGCCCACCTTGTCAGCATTCTAGATTCGGAAGAGTCTATATTTATCACGAACTACATAAGGGAATATCCTGATTCAACTATGTACATTGGTAAGTTGGATTTTTACAATGATTTTTTCAAGATTTTTATACATATTCATCGTCGTAATAACACATGTTGTATTTACAATTATTTTTACTGGATTATTTATTTATAGGATTAACTAAATCAGATTCAAATGGTACTTATCGATGGACAGATGGTAATCCAATGAGCTATTCGGATTGGTATGTATATTTTACAATTACTTAATTTGATTTAAAGTTATGTACTTTTCAAGTACAGAATGACGTGTAGATAGGGACGTTCGGCCACCTGTTTAACTGAAAAAGTAACCTATACAATTCAATTCTGCCATATTTGCCCCCCCCCCCGAATGAAAACTAAAAGTCGATAAAAAATACTGATATTCTTGCAATCCATTCAATCCGTACCTACCAGTTACAAGCTAATGGTTTAATCCGATTTTTGAAATTTAACTTATGCGACAAAAATCCACCTTGTTCCAGTTGGCCCTTGTTGAAGTATGTGGCCAGGAAACAATATCGTCAGTGATTGTCGCTTACAAAATACATGCTTACGTTGACATACGCATTTCCTATGTAGCCTGCTACCTCGAATTGCAGCATTGTTATTTCCTTTATAAAAGATCCTTTCAACGCCTTCATTCTAAAAACATTGTATTCAAAATCTGTGTTGTTTCAATATGGAAATGCCAAATATAAACAAGGCAATTGTATACATATGGTATTTCCACATTGACGATTCTAGAAAACAAAACACAAAACATTGAAAAGTAATTGATTTTTATTTCCAGGGCGATTAGTCTATTTCATCAAGAAGGTAATCAGCCTGATGGTGGGAGCTTTGAAAGATGTACCCTGATACAAATTACAGATTTTCATCGTACAAATCATTGGAATGATATCAGGTGTACTACAAATATTGCCCGACAATATTCTTGCAAAAAATCTGCCAAAATGGTCGTTGACGCTGAAGAAAATGTAACCTACAATACCATCGACAGAGAAGGTAAAGCCCTTTAAGCAAACACCCTGAGTAATGACAGATTACTGAGAGGTAAAACTATCAGTAGCAGCGGCAGCAGTAGTATTGGTGGTGGTGGGAGTAGTAGTAGTAGTAGTAGTAGTAGTAGTAGTAGTAGTAGTAGTAGTAGTAGTAGTAGTAGTAGTAGTAGTAGTAGTAGTAGTAGTAGTAGTAGTAGTAGTAGTAGTAGTAGTAGTAGTTTTCAAACCATCGTATATTCACCATATAAACAAAATTGCACACAGAATATATAAATAGAAAACTGATACCGATTTCAAAAAAGGCACAGGGCAAAATGCTTGGTATACAACAATACATACACATACAGATTATGTACATGTGTCAAATACATTGAGTATACAGGTACGTATACTAATAACATACAAAACTACAGTCTATTTGCAAAGATCTGCATTATGTATGCTAATGATCTGCATAGATATACGCTACGCATATCAACGTAAAGGAATGTTCCATATACAAAGGTATACGTTACATATGCAATTAATATTGTGTTCCATATACGTCAATGTACGTAAATATACTAAACGTATATCAAGCATTTTGTCCAGTGAGAAGAACAATAAAAGGGAAAACCTGCGAAATACAAAGAATTTACAAATATTTACAATATATGTACAGAAAAATTCAAAACGCCGCGAGATCAAAATGACCAAATCCCGATGACGAAAGATGCTTGAGGTACAGTTACTTGGACAAATATCGATGATAAATGAGTGAAAAAGTCGGTATATAAGCTTAATTCGACACGACCTATAAGTAAAACAAAACGTATGTTGTTAAGTGAATGTATGACCCTCCATCAGACTTTTAACCTATCCGAAGATACCATTGAGGGCGACAGCAACCAGGAAACAGGAAACTGTTTTAAAATAATGTGCGGAGAATAAAGGCAGGAAACACGAAAGGAAACAAGGTTGAATTTAATCATTAACGAAAAGGACTCCTTTATCTTAAACTCTACAAAGGGCGTCATTAGTCGTCTAAGTGTTCTTGAAATGGCAAGTTGATTTTCAAGTTTGTGATGCAAAAATTGTATTTGAATCCGTGCTTTTTGACACTGCATGAAAACCCAATAATTCAGATAAATTCACATTAATGAGTTGCCTGTATTATAGTATAATACACGTGAATTCACATGAATCCACATGAATACAGGCTTGCTGAATACAAAAAATGGACTCTTGACTGTATTCATCTGTATATGCACTCTTCAGCTAAAATACAGGCAATAATCCGTGTTAATACAGTAAGTATTATTGGGTTTTCATGCAGTGTGACGAGTTGTACAAATTTGTAGAGGGTCAGTAGGGAGATTATTCATCAGTCTTTTATCTCTACGAAAAAGAAAAATTGACATGCGAAAGCCTTGACAAAGACAAAGAGACGATTTGCTTGTTTCGCGATAAATTTTCCCTGACTTGTACGACTGGCAAAGATAAGGTCTTTATTCTAATTTAACGTAAAAAGTAAGAAGGGGATCGTAGGTTTTTCCACAAAATAAGCAATGTACTGAACCCGTTTTGAACAATCTGTCTCAGTGGAAATCGCGCTATGTATTATCCGCCAAAGATAATCACCTTCTCTCGATGATAACGGAGGACTATAACACGGTTTAAAATTGGGAACGATTGAATCCGAAAGAATAACAATGGAGCGCCAAACAGTAACAACAGTATTTGGTAGGCGCTCTTTTTGCAGAAAACTGACCAAATATTTGTACAGCGCCACCCTTTTCGATGTTGTATTAAGGAAGCTGATGTAATTAGATTAATGCAATTCAAACGAATAGTGAAAAGCAGCGGCATCATTTGAAATTTCACCTCTAATATAGGAATTAATAGTTTCTGCCCACTTCATACGGATTGCTTTGAGAATATCAGTGTGGATGACGTTTAGACATGGTAAGAATGAATACTTAATTTTGGAGAGCCTTCTAAATAAGTAAGTCATTTTTCCTTTGAAAGTCAATGAAGTCATTGATTTTGGTTTTGGTGAAACCTGCGTCTATAAAACAGTAGATCTTTAACCGATCTTTTTTACTTGATGAAGAATTCCCCTGTTATAAAAAGGGTTCAGTAAGAAGTTCATGAATATTGGAACTAGTTTTTGCGAAGTTTGGAGATATATTGCCAGCATACAGCAGACAATTATGGAATTTTGACGAACAGATACAGGAGTGTCAATTTTGACAGTGAGTAATTTATTGGATTATTAACTTGTTTAAAGTAATAATGAACACAGCTGAAAACTGGACGTTTATTGTGCAGAATAACGATATGTCTGCATAAATCGCATACGGAAAGATTGATACGAGAAAGTTTTTAGTGGCCAAGTCCTTGACCACCTTTGTGTACTGGCAAGGATAATTTTTCTGCCGTAATGAAGCGCCTGTCTTCCAAAAGGAAATCTATGATGAGTGACTGAGCAAACATTATTTTACTAGTTGGGGGCACAAAGAAGTAAAGTGAATCAAAATTTTCTGGTACGCCGGTATGATGTATTGGGAGCATACAATTCCAAAGTTCAAGTTTGTTTGAAAGAGTATCGACCAAGTATGTCCAGTTTTTAATAACAAAATTTGCCGAGATAAACGCCAAGGCTTTTTATACCGATGCTATTTAATTTTATGTTGAGTGTTTCACACCTACGACCAAGCCAGCCCAAAGACCTTTAGTGTTAGCAAAATTCGTCTTTGCATTAGACGCTGCATTGCAGATGTTCAGCAAGTGGGGTAATTTGTTGAAATGCTCGTCTTTTGCAATGAGAAAATCCACATCATCAGCACAGGCGGAAAGATTACGGTGGGTTTTATTGGTGTGTGGAATAGCTAGGGCCATGAAATAACTTTTTTGCGCATTATATGAAGCAAAGGCTCAATTGCAATGACGTACAGCTGAACTGATAAATAACATCCTTCACTAATAACTGTCCTATAGGAAACTTTCAATTGGTAGTGAGAGTGCCATTTACACAAATTAAGCTTTGGACATCCGAATACAGAAAGTGATGGAATTCGTGCAACTTTGA
Organism: Ptychodera flava; assembly: GCF_041260155.1. Classification (NCBI taxonomy): domain Eukaryota; kingdom Metazoa; phylum Hemichordata; class Enteropneusta; family Ptychoderidae; genus Ptychodera; species Ptychodera flava. Next base: position 44,720,413 of record NC_091930.1, on the reverse strand, counting down.
CCAAAACCAAAAGCTTGTAAAGTATTTAACAAGTAACCGAAATGAAATCTGTCGAAAGCTTTCTCTTGACCGAGAGTAACGATATCATGCGGAATGTTTTTTGAATTTGCCAAATGAAGACTGTCTCTCAGAAAACCGATATTATCATGAATCTATCAACCAGGAATGTTACAGGTGAATAATAGAGCTCAGAATAATCCGATGAAGATCTTTGGTGGAAATTTTATAATCACTACAAAGAAGACTTACTGTTCGCAAGTTTCTTAACTGAGAAGGGTCACCTGACTTTGGTGAACGGACAACGGCAGTGCACCGTCACTGATAGGTTTGAGAAGCACTTCATAGAGATAATTGCCAATGATCGACCACAAAGTAGTGTAATTTTTAACGGTCTTCATAGAGATAATTGCCAATGATCGACCACAAAGTAGTGTAATTTTTAACGGTGAAAGAAATTTCTTCAAAAGAAAGAACGCTTTCTATAAATTCTTTGTCAGTGTCTTTAAGTTACGGTAAATTTTCATGAAGACCTATTTCAGCATTGTTGTCAATAGGGTCAGGAGAAAAGAGATTTTGATAGAACGAATGAGCCAGATTACGAATTTCTTTTTAGCTTCCGTGAGGGAGCCGTCCATTTTTTCAAGATGGATGATAGGCTTTCTTTTTTCATTTTGAGATTCAATATTTTTTAAGATATTATTCGGCGCATCGTCTGTGTTGAAAATTTTGTCTTTTGCACAAATGACAGCTCCTTTCGATTCATGATCGATTATTTCTTTTAGAAGGAGATTTTTAGTGTTATAACTCTCAATGAGAGACTGATTTTTATGAAGAGAATTTCCAAGCTAAGGAAGGTGAAGGAAGGGTTAGTAAACTCTCTTTGGCAAATTTACCTGAGGAAAAAAGCTTTTTGAGACTTTTTGAGACAGCTAATTTCCATTTTTTAAATGTTGTCGCTATTTCAAGGCTCTATGTATGTGTCTACGTGGTGTGAGTGAACATTGTCATTATAATTAGTTGAAATCGATACATTGACATCTTGACCATTTTTTCAGACTTGCGTGACATTGATTTCCTCTTCTGGAATGTTGCTGGCATTTTTGTCGGTTGTCGACGTTGCATTAGATTCTGGACTCGTTTATCACATCGTGATCGTTTTGGTTGATCATCGACATCATTGGGCAAGGCCAGGTTATCAACAGGTGTTGTTTGGTTATCGGCCTTGGTCTGAATTCCTTCCCCTTCTGCATCAATATTTTCAATAAACTCGTCGCCATTTCCAACGTTTTCGTTTATATCAGTTGTGTCCATTTCATTATCGTTAGTATTTTCATTTTGAGAATCTTGCATTACATCAGGCTAACTTCATCAAAAGACAAATAAATGCGATGTTTTGTTTTCAAAGACAACGTGAAAACAACCGAGTAATTCGGCATCAGTAACCGTTGGTAAAATATACATTTGTCGCCTGAACGTTTTGACGTGTTTCAGGTCTTCTGGTTTACAACCAAAAGGAATATTTCTCACGCCACCAACAACCTTGCCACATTTCCTCAATTCACCAATTAAAACTTCGTTAGGAATGAAAGGAGGAAATCCAGATAAAATTACCTTCGTAGCTCGTTTGACAAGTGGCTCCGGTGTAATCCAACACCCTTCGACCTCAATATCTTCAAAACAAACCGCTTCAACCCAACTTGTCGAACAAAACAACACAATCACACCGCCATTCACTAGAGAAGCAGCTAAAACATCTTGCAGACCAGTAACTGTAACAATGCCCTTAACATAAGATTCAACAGTTACTCCTCTGAGGGACAAACATTTCAACGCATGCTTCTTGTCAAACGACTGAATTGAGGCCGCCATCTCAAGTAGTGGTAGTAGTAGTAGTAGTAGTAGTAGTAGTAGTAGTAGTAGTAGTAGTAGTAGTAGTAATCGTTGAGGAAGAAAGTCTTAAAAGCGTTGTTCAAAACATTGCAACTAACAGGACTCACATGCATACGAGCCGCATGTCCTGATACGGAAATCTGGTAATGTTTGCAAAGTAATCTGTTACATGATAGGCCTTAAAACGTTGACCAGATATGGACAGTTTTGATGAAATGACCATGCTTATGGTGTGTACGTGTCTCAACTTCTCAGGTATTGTAGGGCTTGTGATTTCTACGCTGATTTTAAACTGAGACACGGCTCATTGGCATAAAGATTACTGAGACAAGGATACACAACAAAAAGACTCTTTAGGACTTTCAAGAAGTTCTACGGTCGAAATGACGACATTGTGGCCAAATATGACACCTCGGTCACTCAAATGATTAACGACAGCATTCCCGGCTTTGACTTATTACAGTGATTCATATCCTATATTATTTCATAAAATATTTAGACAATTTTGGGACCAATCCTGACGGGTGTAGCATGCTAGCAGGGTACGCTTACCGATTCCGGACACCTGGTACCCCCACTACTATCAGTGGTTCAGGATGGTCCTACTTAAATTTGTAAATCACAAATGTCAAATGGACCTACCTGGTAATGTATTATCTTTAATGGAAATGATTATTGGACCAGTTTAATGTCATATGCAATATATTCACATGCATACATACATAAGTACGCAAGCACGTACGCACGCACACACAGACACACAGACACAGAACATACATACATACATTTGGATTGTTTATGAAGCAGGATCTTTTGAGTTCAAGTGATGGAGACAGAGGCGTCGGCTCTATTTCTTCAAATTTTATTACTAGAGCTACGATGAACTACTGCTACAATAACATATGTATCAGTGGGTGGATAAGTTACGCCCAGATCCAGTGATGAGCGATTCGCTCTGAGTATACGCATACACATTCACTATACTGTACATAAACATATACTAAAGTAAAGTGGCTAATCCAGGCTGTGATGTAGCCGGTTTTGGCGGGAATGCAAGAAGTGTCTTTCACTTTGATTGGTCAGAGATGAGCCACACGTCAGAAAAAATTAAAACTATGTGTAAACACAGATTATCGGAAGGAACTGAAAAGATGTCGTCGAGTGTAACGAAATCGATCGAGTACTTTCTTTATCACGTTTTTAGTCAGTCCGATATGCATTCCAAGAAACCTCCAAATCAAGGGGCGCGTTTAGGTATTGTTGCCGAGACCAGGATATTTTGAGTTCAAGTGATGGAGACAGGTGGCGGCTCTATTTAGTCCCCACGGACACCGTCCGGGGGAACTTATAGGTTTGGTCATGTCCGTGCGCCCGTCCGTCCGTCCGTCCGTCCGTCCGTTCACGCAGATATCTCAGACATGCCCTTGTCAATTTCTTTCAAACTTTGCACAAGGATAGTACCCTACTCCATACAGATGCACGTTGATTTGTTTTACAATGCGATCAAATTTGGCCGCGTTAGAGGACATTTTAGTTTACACCTCCATAGACTCCCATGTGTAAGGCAGTTCTCCATAGACTCCCTTGTATAAGGCAGTTCTCCATAGACTCCCTTGTATAAGGCAGTTCTCCATAGACTCCCTTGTATAAGGCAGTTCTCCATAGACTCCCATGTATAAGTCAGTTCTCCATAGAATCCCATGTATAAGGCAAAGAAAAATAAAAAATTAGTTTCTCATCCTATTCATATTGCAAAAAGGATGCAGTGACACAGTTTTTAGTCCGCACGGATGAAGTCCAGGGGGCTTATAGATTTGGTAATGTCCATCCGTTCACGCAGATATCTCAGATATTTTGACAAAGTGTCACGTGACCTTGGTGACCTTTGACCTCAAATATACATATATGTCCATAACTCCGTAACCACAAGTGCTACACCCTTCATATATGGTATGATGGGACACCTTATGACGCCACATATTGTTTAATTATGAGCGAGCCAATAGAGCTAGAGGTCTGATTTTTGGTATATAGGGATAACTATAGAACTATAGGATAGAAATTTTTTGACCAAATGTCATGTGACCTCGATGACCTTTAACCCAAAATATACGTTAATGTCAATAAATAAGTAACCACAAGTACTATGTCCTTTATATTTAGTAGGATCGGAGACCTTATAGCAACACACGCTTTACCTCATTAATTATGCAGATATCTAATCCTGGGCAAGCAAAAAGAGCTAGAGGTCTGATTTTTGACATATAGGGATTAATTAGGAATACAATTTCTTTTTCAAAATGTCACGTGGCCTCGATGACCTTTGACCTTGATTATTCATATATATGCATAACTCAGTAACCACAAGTTCTATACCCTCCATTTTTGATAGGATTTTAGACCTTAAGATGTTACATCTTGTACCTCATTTATTAAGTGCATATGGGTCACCAGCAAGTAGAAATCAGATATTAGGTTGAAAAATCACATTTTCAGTTTTATGAATTTTTTTGAAGGGGGACATGCGAATTTTATCCTTGTGAAATTTCACAACTGAATTCCAGCTGGAAATTGGAGAAAAGTGTTCACAAACTTACATACGCATGTATTGCCTAGCAGGCTGCCCTGAAAATACAGGCAATTCTTATTGAGAATTACCATCACTTTAGCATTGACAAAATGAACACTAAATTGGGTGCACATTGATTCTTTTTTATTCAAATATATTTAAAATACTCTTGACACAATATTTAAAAATAAAAAGACTATCAAAATGCATAAATTTAATTAACTGCTCCTGTAACATCGAGAGATTTCCACTTTGTCTTGAAAGACAACTTTGAAACACAGCAAAAAGTGAGTTGTAGCTTTGTCACTTTGTCAGTATTCATTTAATAAATTATTACAAAAATATCACTTTGGAGTACATATAATGAGTAAAAATCTCATATCAGTCTCCCATCTAATGCAAGATGTGAAGGAGATTAGTATTTATTTATGCAAATGATATTAATGAGCATTGTTAAAATATTAAAATCTGATAATAATGAGTCATTATCAATGGTGAATATTCATTTACCTCAGATCTTGCACTGTATACAGTCTCCATTCCCTTAACAAACCTTTTTAAATCTGAATCAAAGTATATTTTGGACATCAAATCTTACCACAGATGTTGAAAATGATACTTTGTGAAGTGAAGTGCTCATTTTGTAGACCAGCATTCAAGTATTGTTCAAACGTTTGTAAGACCAATAGGACAAATGAAGATGAATGTAAAATATATGGGAGAGATAAACACCATACTAATTACATCTCCATATCATTATGTAAATTTTCATTAGCTGTACAAAATTGTACAAATTCTGACACTTTTTCAATGACCTTTGCCCTTTAAAATTCTTATGAAAATTGGTGGTTCACTGGGGTTATTTTTTGTGGAAAGATACATTACAGAAAGTATTACGTATATTTGGATTTGTTAGCTAATAAATAACAATGAACAGGAAATTTGCTTAGTTGCTGAAAATGTCACTAGTATGAAAAACAATACCTGCATAATTCCTAAAGATTTCGAAACATGAAAAGCCACAAAACATTCACCAGCAATCTTATTTACCTTGTGATATTTGTCCATACAAGCACTATGAACCAAAGAAGGTACATATTACACTAGCTCAAATATGAAAACACCAACTTAACTTTTTGCTTTTGGACAACACACTTGTAAAGTCCAAAAAATAAAGCGAAAATATTTGTCTGGTAAAAAAACAGTATAATTTTTCAAATTTAAAGCTTGTACATATTTCACAGATATACATGTATTTTTCTGTTCGTCAAACAAGAGTCCAGATTAATGTCTCCGAGATTTTTCAGTGACTTCATGTGTTGCTTCCCAATGGCAGCAGATGATGATCCATGCTGATCAGTAATGGCTGGTGAAATATCACACTCTGTATTCTCTGGTAAGGTTGGAAGAAAGTCAATGCAGTGTTCATTTGGTACAAACCGATCACACATTTCTCTGAGCTGCTTCACCTTTTCTGCACTGATCAGTCTTGGAGTGATGTTCTGAATAGCTGCTCGCTCAAACACTACCTACATATTGATAAAAACAAAATATTTCTTTTAAAAATACAAACTTAGACAAAACATTATGTGCACAATGTCCTACAGATATTGGCAACTGGTTTGATGACACTTTGTGTATTAAAACTATTGAAATATATTACAGTGTTCTCCCCAGGATTTTTTTTTTTTGGTAGAGCAGTTGCTAATTTGCATAACAATAGACATAACTGTTATGGTAATGAGTTTCTATTGTTTACCAAAAATTACAGAGCGATGGGCTGCCACTATGCTAATGCTCTGGGGAGAACACTGTAACATGAACAATTATTACTTCTGATCACTTTCCAGCCTACACAAGTCATACCGTGGTTGTCACGTTAGCAAGTTTGTGACCTGCTATCATGATAATAAAAGACAGAGCAGTAACACTGATACGACATAACACAATGTACAACTTATGAATCATACACCTATTTGTCGGACGTTTTTCTGTCTAACCCAAGCAGCAAAGGCAATAACAAACCTCGACAAATTAGTTTATGTTTGATATTATTTCGGTTATTTTAGTTTCTTATGAAATATTCACACTTACTGAAAAGGGATCAATCTCTGTACATGGCTATAAAGCATGCATGTTTACATCAATCATTTAAATTTTGATATGTACCAAAAGACCGTATAATGGTAGCGTTCACATGCTATGGCCATGTGTAGAGCGAGAGTTGAATTTATAATATACCTCATGCTCATGCTCTGTTTACAAGAATCAGTCACATGATAGGAAAATAGAATGACTATTTCCCTAGGGAAATAGTCACATCAACTAATAATACCTTGTCATGTGACCAACGTGAGTTCACAGCAGGTCATGTTGTGCAGTGTCGTCTGACAAAATGGCAGCTTCTGTCATTGTCATTTCCCAACCGCAAGAGAAGTTCTAGTAGAGTTGGTTAGACAATCCAGGCGAGAGGAGTTGGTTAGACAAGGCGAGAGAAATGAGCCGTACACTTTCCAGGGAGTTCATCAACAAATGAACAGATACCAAGCCACAGTCATTGCTAGCCTCAATAATGCCGTCGCCAATGCAATGGATGTCAACTTCGCATGAACTGAATATGGAACTTTTTCAACACTGCAACAGCATAAGCATGAGGTTTATCATAATACACATATTACCTGGCCAATATTTTGGCTAAAGAACCCATTCATTACTCCTTCATGCTCTTGAGTTACCAAAATCACATTCTATTTCCCTTGGCCTACGGCCTCCGGAAATAGCATGTGATTAAGGTAACTCACAAAAATTGGGGCTATAGCCCTCATGACCAGGCAATATATGTTGAGTAAAAACTGGTGATTTAGAGTATTTCAATGAGCACACCATACATAATCTATAAAACATCTAAAATGACTCAAATATTGTAATAAGTGAGTGACTTTGTTCCTTTAAAACTGCACTACCTGTAACTTTTGTCTATTTGTTCAATAGTTTTGTTCTGCACCTTCATAAAATTTTCTTGTTCAACTTTCAAAAGTTACAGACAGTGTCTAATGAAAGGCAGAGTTACTGTGACATCGTAAGAGAAATTAAGATGCACAAACTTTGATACCTCTGGTGTAATATCCTGCCATGTGCCACTGTCTAACTCCTCCCTTGCCATGACAACTATTTGGCCATGCTGTCTCTCTCCTCTGATGTCATGGTATGTACCAATACCATGTACAACCACATTTCCATACTTGTCACGCAGGAACTTTCTCCAATCATTAAAATCAGTATCACACAGAATCTATTATTGAAATAAAATAAACAAACAATCTGTTGTCATTAAAATGAAAGAACTTGATGACCTGATACAAGGTGAGTGATATCATTTTATTACAACTCGCGAATAATTCTGAACTTGTGATTGGCTGAGATTGTGCCAAACAGTATAGTGGAAATACTGACATTGAAAGTAATATTGCCTGCTGGGGACTGATTTGAGGAAGTGCTCATCTTTCCTGCATACAATAAATCATCATGCACCAGTTGTGTGTGTCAGACAATGGCTTCATAATATGTTGAGTTATCGCAAGCTCATTTAGATGCATCTTACAAATTTATAGTAAAGCACACTAGAACAGCTATGAAGACCATTTATTTTGGAATTTAATCAGTATTTGACTTTTGATGCTCTTTGACTTGGAGGTATGGGAGCAGAAAGGAAAAGTAGACCAAAATGGTCAATGTAGTTACTCTGCCATGAATTAAGATTAAGTTGTAATTTGTATATTTGTCAAGTAAGATTAAATCATTAGTGACCAGGCTTCTCATAGTAGATATGCATGTATGCAGTAATACGACAAAGTTACCTTAGCTTCACTATATGGTGAAGATATATCTTGCACATCTCTGACGGTGAACATGTCTTGTTTCTTCATTGTTGATGATATGCTGGCAAACACCCAATCTGGCATTGATTTAGAATGTCCAGCTTGCAGGAAACAAATCCGAAGATACTGAAGTGTTTCATGTCTGAAACCAAAAGTCCATGGGTTAATTGATTATACTGATGATTAAACTTAACTATCTTGAGGTAAAGCTTTAACATGACTGTAAACTTTATCAGCAAGACATTTCCTAATAATTTGTATCCAAGGTAGATTTCATGTACAAGAAAAGTTTGGTGCAATTTCGCAATTGCAATTTACATATTCAGTCTAATGAACAAAACTTCAAGTTTCAAAAAAATATTGGCGTATTTTTTATCATTCAGCAAAACATTCTGTATTTTATTATCCTTTACTTTGTGAGTATGATCACCGTCATCTGCATTATCTAGATTATTAAATGTGGGTGTTTTCGCACAAATGTCATCTAACTTTTTTGTCAATCTCTCCTGTAAAATGAGTTTTACCAATGAACAGTGAATTCAATATGTGTACATGTAACTTACTTGAGCATCATTTCTTTAATCCAACACACAAGCCATGTGTTCTTGTTGGTACTTGGAGCATTGTCCATGAATACCATGACTTTGGTAATCCAGGAAGTGTCTAGGTTGTTGATGTGGTGACTTAAAATTGACAGAGTATGACTGCTGTTCTTTGGTCCAAATCTTTCATCAAAGATGTATGTGTAGGCCTTGCCAGAGTTATGCTGGATGACAGCAGCTTCATCTACACACAATTTCATTTTATAGTATGACATGGCTGGTTGGGGTGTTAAATGCCACTGTGGAAGTGTGATCACCATTTTGTAATCAAAGCTATAGCAAGCAATATAGTCTGTCTTCATCTCTAACAGCTGAATTTCTTCTTCATGCGTTCCCATTGTCTCTTCACATTCTTGTATTTTCTTTTGGTGATCAAAGGCATGCTGACATGATTTCTTGTAGAAGTGCTGTGCTGCTGATGCTTCTTTTTTGTGTTCTGCCAAATGTTTCTTTAGACTTTCCACAACTAGTTTCACTCTTTCCAGTTCACTGTCTTCCGCACCTCCAGATTCTCTCATTCTTTGTACTGTTGTGGATTTTGTTAATATTTCTTTACTGACCTCTTTGCAGGTGTTACAATAGTCAGACTTGTGTGGTTGAATTGAATGGCGTGGTCTGTGTTGTGATAACCAGCCCTCTGCTGCTTTGCTGCTCACTGTCTCTCTTCCTAAGTGTTGTTGAGTTTGGTTAAATACACTCACAACAGACTGCATCAATTTTGTGTTGTAATTATTTTCTGACACTTTGGGGATAGACACACGTGTAAAAACAGGAAGAAAATAATATAACGGTCCATCGCTGGCACTGTATTCTGAACGTCCTGTTTGGTAGGTATTTGCATCAACAAATTCAAGGAACTGTTCCTTTACATCGTTTTTGCTATTGTTGGAGACTTTTCCTTCCAGACCATGACGAGCTGCAAATTGCCTCACTTCCACTTCATCATCACTGGAAAGACTGGCCCACCATTCATCCCACTGCAGGGAATTGTCTGGAATGAGGACATATTTTTCCAGTTTCTCGTTTGTCACATGTCTTTTGGTTAACAGTACTACAGGATTCAGGAATTCTTGTCGTTTGATGTCTCTCTGACTGGCCAGCCGCTGACGAGACACATCCAAAACAGCAATGATACACTGCTGGCAAAATAAATAATTACCCGCTGGGTCAAACAGGTTTCCCCGGATCCATCTATTTTCTTCGACAATGTTCCTCCACTGCCTATTCGAACACTTTACAGGTTCCTGATGAGCACTCTGTCGTTTCTTTAACACATTACCCCAGTGTTGGATGGTAAAAAAACTGACAGCTGCCTGTGTTAGAACAGGTTCACATATGGAACACACATCAGAGGTTGACGCTTTACTCTTACGATTATCTGTAAAAGAGAACACAAGGAAAAAAAAATAGATATTATTCTGTACCAGTAATCTTATCAATCTGGGGCCATTTATTGAGTTAAAAGTGCCTCAATCCCTGGTCCTGGATGTGTGAACTGCCCATTAACAGTTTGTCATTCTATTGTTTTCCATTTAAATTCATATCGAATAAATATTTTGATTACATAAATCTGACAATTGACTGGGGCTTCAAGTTAATACTGAACAATGCCACCGGTTCAGGAAATTCATGATTTGTATTATCAAGTGTTAATATATTTTATAGAGTACTACACGAGAGAAAGAGGAAAGGGAGACGGAGCAAGAATTCAACGTAAAACACCCACATACAAAGGTGATTGTTCAAAACACTGTAACGCGGAAGTAATGCTTGTCCGCGCTTGATAAACATAATCATGCAAAACCTACCACCAAAAGTACAATTTAAGCAAAATTGAATCATGCATAAAACTCTAATAATAAATAAATGCAATTTTGTTCGCAATATATGTGACTCAATAATGAAATAATGGCCAATGCCGTGTGATACCTTGACAAACTCACTACTCACCATCGAACTCGCAGTCACGTCGGGTCAACTGACGGGTAAGGTCAGGACGAAGGGTGTAACTCGAACGAGAAACTCCTTGGAAATAGGTACCAACGCGATCAGGGGAGTCACACTCCTCAGGAACATACTCTGGATCTTGACTGGATGTCTGTGACGACGCCAGACTAGTTGAAGGGTCCAGATTTTCCATTTCTGTAGGCAATGAACGTGAACAAGATCCATTGTGATCGACGCCATATTGAGGTCATGAGTTGAGGTCATTGTACTGACCCGTAAACAAACAACAGGTCAAATCATTCAGGAATCGCAGTGCCGTCAAAACTTCCGGGGAAAACCTTGGTTAATTTCGGTGTTATAAAGTGCTTAATTATCAGATAGGTTTGCTTTGCTCCCGACATAATCTTTGAGAAGGTCGGGGTTGACAATCCGCCGAACATGATCCCTCTAGCCTCTCGCCATAAAGCCACCATGTCAATAACGAAACCCATTTACTTTTCAATCAGAAGACGGCAGAAAACCTCCCAATGGTGATACAATTCGTTTGTTGAAGAATGTATTAAAAGTTTAATTAACGTTTGAGTAAAAAATCGCGGTCCTTCTGAAGTTCTGCATAATGACCGCAATAAAATGCGAGCGGCGGGAAATCATAGCGCGTATGCAATCGTACTATGTGGATTTTTCGTTGAAATTAGTAAAAGTTCGATCATAAAACTATTAAAATAAAGCCGAAGTCAAAATTTAGTTACTTACCTGGAATATTCTTCTATGATTCTAGTTGTTTCAGCGGAAATAACGTTGTTTATTGAGCTATGGAAATGGCAGTCCTCGGGTCAGTCACCGATAAAACATTCTAATTTCGCGCGTACTCTGTTCGTGTACGTTTTTGCATAACAATAGTTATCGATTATATCTGATTTCTACTTGCGTGCGACCCATATGTATTTCTTGGCTGGCCAAAGCAGCTAGAGGTCTCATCTTTATTCCCGATTTAGAACCATAACTTAGACATGCCTCATGTGTTTCAAATTGGGAACAATGACATAGACCTATTTGCCCATAGATCTCAACATATACACTCCAGTGATACTTCTTAATGACCACATTTCCCTGCCCCATTAAGACTAATACTCCTATTACAAGTGGGGACTATGTCATTGTCAATGACTTGTTCTTAAAACTTTACTAGTACAGCTACGATGAACTACTGCTACAATAACATATGTATCAGTGGGTGGATAAATTACGACCATCTCCAGTGGTGAACGATGTGCTCCGAGTGTACGCATACACATACACTATACTGTATATAAACACATACTAAAGTAAAGAGGCTAATTCAGGCTGTGATATAGCCGGTTTTGGCTGGAAAGCAGGAAGTGTCTTTCACTTTGATTGATCAGAGATGAGCCACACGTCAGAAAAAATTAAAACTATTGTGTAAACACAGGATATTGTAAGTAACTGAAAAGATGACAATCTGTCTTCATTGTCAAGGAATTGTCAAGAAGTAGCTATCTTTGTATAACTATTCTCAACATTCTGCAATTTTTAAAAAAAGCATTTATTTATTGACTTACTGATTTATTCATGTATTTATTTATCTATTAATTTATTCCCTGAGATATTTTCCGCTGTTTTTATTTTTGTGAGTTAATACACTGTGAGAGTTTATAACGTGAGGTTTTTTTACCTCACGAGAATAGCAGCCTTTGTAACTTGCAATCATAGATTGTGCTGCAATTACGGTTCTTGTAATTGTCGAAATTAAATGAATTAATTAATGAATATATTATACAAAAAATTGTGAGTTAGTGTTTCATGACAAGTGCATTGCTATTAATCATTTTCTGCTTGAGCATTCTTCTGCCTGAGGGTCAAAGCTGCAGCATATAACTTGTTTGTATTTTCGGACCGAAGACCCTGTTTTGTGTGGTAAAGGCGACTTTAAGTGTAGTGATGGAGTGTGCATTCATAAAACATATTTTTGTGATGGAAACAGTGACTGTTCCGATAACTCAGACGAGAGTGACTGCCGTAAGTACATTAAAACTCATAATAAAACATTGTCAAGGCATCAAATTTAAGAAATCACTGAATGCTACATATTGAACGCAGTGTATCAATATTACTCTTCAGTTGACACAATAAAGCACTTTTCCGTGATTTAAATAATTGCGTTACCTTTAAGAAAGCATCACAAGATATCCAACTGGTCATGTGGCAAACATTTTGATAATGGAAAATAATCCATCTAGACAATCATTACATAAAAATGCATAATTTGAAATCTTTCTAACCAAACAGAATGAATAACATTGAGCCATATTTTCCTTTCAGTCATGCATGATCATTGTCCAATTAATTCTTTTCACTGCAAGAATGGCAAATGCATATCGATGACATTTTACTGCGATTTTGTCGACCACTGCGGGGATAATAGTGATGAAGAGAGGTGTGGTGAGTTGTTAACTATGGTAGTGATTTTTTAGTTTTATCTATTTGAATAAAATGCTCAATTAACGAAGAGTTACCATGGGAATGCAGTCATATTTCTTTGCCCTTTTGATTGTGACAGTTGTTAATAGGTCCTTCGACCAACTAAGAGAGTTTTTAGCAAGGCAAAGAGTATCATATTAAAGACAATTTGCCTCAAAATATCCAAATTATCAAAAACATAACAATACCAACGACTATTGTAAACCTTAGCGATCTCAATTTTAAAACTGTCTATACCGATTTCAGTCCTGACAAATTCAAGAAAATAAGTACAAATGTCAAGAACATAAATAATGATAATATACTTCATGGTAGCATCATAATATTGAAACTGTATAAAACTACATACGGGAGCCAGATACTCTACAAAGACAATGCATAGTCATGCGTCACGGACGATAAGTCAGCGGATGTCATTGCTTTAACTGGTTCAACATGTTTATGCTTTATTGCGATCAAGTTCACCAAGACTGCACAACAGGTCAATTTAAATGTGGTAACTACCAGTGCATAGACATATCAAAACGATGCGATCTTATTCCGGACTGTTGGAACGGACATGATGAAATATGCGGTAAATAGTTCCTTAGCAAAATCCAAATTGTTGTATTGAAGTCTTTCTAGCTCTTCGATAACTCACTAAAAACGCAAGATATATTTCTTCTTCACCTGTTTTCAGGTTGAAACATTTCATGAAAACTTATGTTGTACTTTCTTGATCTATTCTAAGGCACTTAATGACTATTTCTCATCTTTCTACAACCGTTTGTACAATGTCCAGATCAAAAACGTTAAACCTTTTCGACACCATGTCAAATAAAGCTAAGATTCTAATTCGTTCGAAGATGAGTATTGATTACTCTAAATCTATAATTATGTTTCCCAATCGAATGTTTAGACGTGTGTGGTGAATTTGAATGCAAATTCGGCCATTGTATCCCATCGAGTGCAAGGTTTGATGGAGAGGTTGACTGTGGCGGAGGAGACGAAGAAGATGAGAAAACCAATGCCAAATTCAACAATATCAACACACAAACGTGTCCATTGGAGAAAATTAAATGCAACAACGGCCATTGCACTGATCGAAAGTGGGAGTGTGTCTATGATATTGATGAATATGGCTATCCACAAGGATGTCGAGATGTTACCCATCTCAGGAATTGCTGTAAGGTGTATTTTTATTGTTGAAAACATCTAGTATGTTGGCTCCTATTTTGACTAACATTATTGTGACACTATGAATTATTTACATTTTATCCCAGGCCTGCAATAATTTAAAGTATCTAATAGTTTGCTATATTTAACAACTAACATGTTTGAAAAACAAAAGTAGGTGGATGGCTGATCATAAATATAACAGTATCTTTTCACCAGCGATCTATCACTATTGGCAATAATTCATGAATCTTAACTTTTTCCTTAAATAACATAATGTTTTATTTCTCTTTCTTTGCCAGCGGTTTTTGATTGTCCAGAAAACAAGTACAAATGCAGTGACGCTTACTGCATACCACTGCATCGTCGATGCGATGGGATTTTTGATTGCCCATATGGATTAGATGAAAAAGAATGCGGTAAGCATTTTGGACAGACATTCAACATATCCGAAACTGCAGTCTAATAGACATGCAGATATCGTATACACAGAATAATGTGGGAACATTTACCCTAAAAGAAACAAACAACACCAGTTCAATCGCCTGTAGCTATCAACATAGATGCCAAAAGTTTTATGTATTGAGGCTCCATACATAAATACTATAAAATTATGGCTTCAATTGTACGAGCAAGCAATGAATTAAGTGTCATATACAATGCAAGATCCGAGGTACATGAATATTCCATATTGATTAAGGGTCATTAGCATAGAATTTTAATACCGAAACAATGCTCATTAGTGTAATCTGCATATTTGAATATCATTATACCTCGCATCTTGCACTAATAGAAGTGTCAAACAAAGCCATTAACCACTATGGTCCCTGAATCAATGATTGTGTGCTGGCATGAACATATTTCTCCAAATACGACCTTTTCCATTCTAGAAATCTACAGTTGCCCAGGAAGCTACCGATGTCATGGGATGAAAAACTGCATAACATTGTCACAACGCTGTGATAACATTAAGCATTGCCCCTTAGGAGATGATGAACTCTTGTGCGGTAAGTTAATTAATTTCGTGCGATAAAAAGTCAGTTACAATTGAAAAATCAACACAGAAAACAATGGGTTTTTCATGGAGTTCGTACAGATTTAGTGATTTCCTAAATCGTTTTGAATGCCTTTGTTTAATTAAGATGAACTTAGTCACAAATCGATTGCTATGCGAATTATTACAATTTGTATACCTATTGTATAACCCTTTTATTAGAGTCTGCGGCTTATTAACCTTCATTCCCCTCTAAATCGGTTTGTTGAAAAACTGAGTGACAGCCATCAAAATTTAATTACAATAACTTCATTTTATTTAAGATCTTCAGTGTCCATCTACCTGTGAGTGTTTTGGAGCCATCGTTGACTGTTCGCATCGACATATGAAGGGTTTGCCTGGAAATGGTACCGAAACAGAAATAAGAAAATTGTTAGTATGGAATAACAGCCCCCTTTTTAGAAAATTTTACGATTTGACAGAAAGAAATAGTTCATTCTTGTGTCAAGACTCATGTTATTATTTACAAATTAACATAAAGTAACTTAAGAGATGTAATGCAATTTTTGGAGCAGCAAGTGTATAAATTTAAAACATTAAAAATATCAAAGAATAGACACGGCTAAATGTTGAAATATCAATCTAAAAGTATGGCCAGAAGGAGATATTATAACGTCGAATTTTCACAGATTTCGCTTATTAACTGCTTGTGTTGGTCAGTTTTGTAACTTAGGAGATAATGAAGTTACATAGTTTCATTTGAATTTGATAATTTTTGCTATTACCATACAGTTGTATGACATTGCCATTTGTCTATTTCAGGTATCTGATACTTTTAATCTAGTACCAAAACGTACACGACAAAATAAAATGGAAGTGTTTGAAATTTTTATGAAGAAATGTTTAACAATATCAGCTAGGTCACCTCCCTTTCTGTCTATTTCAGGAACATGACTGGAAATGATGTCACACTCCTTGGCGACCAGTTGCAATATTATCCATTTCTTGGAGAACTGTAAGTAAACTAGGGAGAACAATATAATGTTCTTAAAGTCCTTCAGGCGTTCCTGAAAATTGAACGGTCTTTGCAGTACTCACGCACATTTTTCCTGACCTCGTGCGTACGTGATGTAACATCGTCATTCTTGCTCGTTATATTATGATTAACAAACAATTGATCTTGCGTAGGAAAGTCAAAATTAGATAATATCACTAGCATCGATATCGTGTGATAACACAACCAGTATGGTTCACATGTGAATTATAGCTTTATTGATAGACGTAAAACTTTATTTTTATGTAAATACGTAAAGAAATTTCAGTAACTTTACAAACTTTGCAAAGTATATTGAACAGACTTAATTGATTATCTCACCAGGTAAGAATAAGAGTCTCTTATCTTCACAAAATAAACCTCAAAAGTGGATTTCTTTTAGGTATTGATATTTTAAGTTCGAATTATAAGGAAACTAAAGATAAGCACAAAAGCATACGTTGCGTTGTTCGACGCTTAGAATAACTAATTACCTTGCCAATATAGTCATGATATTTACGCGCTAGGTAACTCTGTTTTTCTTAGGGACTTGATGAATAACTCGATTTCAGAAATACACCCTCGGAAATTCTACTCTCTAGTGAATTTGTACTTCTTGTAAGTATAAAATATCACTTTGCGGTATTCATATTACCATTTCAAAAGTGACTTGTCAAAGAAAGCAGAATTTTGACCCTTCTTCTACTAAGTTGACTGATACCCCAACCTACAGACGGCACAACAAGGAGTGCATCAATACTAACAGTAATATATGATTGACGCCATCTGACCTTAGAAAGGCCTGGCGGCGACAGATCAAAGTGCCAGATAGTTAAACATCTAAGCGGGCAACCTAATGTAGATATTCGTTACTTATTTGAAGTAAACTTTAAATGTGAGGTCAAAATTCCGCTTTGATAAGTCACTTTTCAACATTTCATTAGTCAATACGATGATTGTTTCAAGATGTGGAGTGTAAACGGGCTAAGTGAATGACAGGAAATCGCACATGTTGTCAATCATTACTAAGATTTGATGATAAGCTGATTACTCTAGGCCTGGCAGGTAATTTTTGCAACAAGAAAATCAAAAATGTGAAACATGTAATAATGTTTTTGTACTCCCCGACTATTGAGATTTTCAACGTTTTTGATGATATTTAATAAAAAACTAAGTCTTGTTAAAATATGTAACAACGGAATGTTCTCCACTGTCAAATTAAGATACCAACTTCACATATACGCGAAATTGTGCAAGAATGGAATTCAACGTTGCTCAAAAGGGTAGACTCCCAAGCATGATTAGAGACTGAAAATTTATACCAAAATACAATAACCTAATATGCATGTCTTAAAGAAATTAGGACTTTCATGCCGATGAAAAGTATATAGGAAAGGACAACATATAGATAACGTGTACGCGCATGCACGAGAATCATTAATTTCTTGAAATAAGCTTTTTAAACTTCGAAGGCCAGCGTGCCAGTTATAAAAAAAAACATAAAAGGAAGAATTTGTTTTTTATGTTTAAATCATCTGAACGTACGTTTGATGTCACCGACTCTGAAGACTGTTTGCCTATATAGCGATTGCAACAGTGAAAATCGCGTTATGCTTCGGGCGATATATTTGATATTTCTGTGCAACACTGTCTGTTAGTCTACTTGTATCTTCCTCTTTGTACAACTTGTTGGTGAAGCATAACACTGTTATTTTTTCCCTTGCAGGCGCCTCAGCTTCAATAAAATTTTTAAATTATTAAACCACACGTTTTACGGAATGGGAAACTTGGAAACGCTGTGAGTAGATAATGTAAAAATAATAGCAATTCTCGGTCAGAGTTTCTAGTAAGATTTTGCACTTTTACAAGTTAGATTACAACTTTTTTCTGTTTACTTTTTAGTATAATATAATACTCGGTTAAGCATGGTATTAAAATACGAGGACTTCAAACATATTGACATTGAAAATTAAAGAGGCTACCTTATTCCTTTAATTTAATGAACAAACGTAATAAACTTTTATACAATCCATTCTTCTTGGCTTACTCGGGGAATGTCATATACAAACCGTGCGTCTTTTGCATAGTCACTTTCACTCTTTGGAATCATACATCAACTGGAACATATACGAATATTCTTTTGCTTTAGGGATGCATCGAACCAATTTAGCGATCACTTTACACATTGCGTATTTATGTTAGCGCCTTGCTGATGGCAATATACATATCTGATAGCCCAGTAGAGTTGAAAATTTGCCATACATGTTTAGCAAGCGAGATTTTCCTTTATCTATGTAAAGTTTTCTTGACCAACTTGAAGTTTTAGCACAAAGTAAATCGTGAGTATGAGCAGTAACATTAAATATGCTTGTATAAAGCTGTCTCACTAAGTTATATTTGTTCAAGGTTAGAAATGTACATCATTAAGCATCTCAGAAAGACACACATTTTCTCATTTTGTCAATCATCGTGTGTTTTGAAAAGTGAATGCCCAACGCCTTCGCATTTCAGTGATCTTGCGGATAACATGATAAGTCTGATAATGGATGGGGCATTCGAAGGCCTTGATCATCTTCGATTTTTGTGAGTATAGAACAGTCCTTTATTTTTTCCCAATTCTCTAAATACAAGGATTATACATAGAGTTGCTGAGAATAGAAGTTAGTACTTGTGTCATAGCAATGTTCTATTAGAATATATATTAAAGTATATCGCCAATCGGGGTTTCCGTATTTACTTTACATTCTTATTCCCAAAAAGCCGTCACGTTTCCACCAACAACGTAAATTAAAAACAACGGTAGTATAAAACTACAGGTTCTATATCATTTACTTCAGAAAACGCCCCGCCACTGGTTTCAAGGAGCCCAGCCTTGACATCCAGGTTTTGCTACGGCATAAGAAATAATATCTTGTCGGTTTGAAGTCGTAAACTTGGCACATTAAACACCCATTCTTGAAAAGATTGCAAGTGTCATCATTGCTACACTTTTGATCGCAATCTCAAAAATCCAAAGTTTTTCCTCAAACAATAACTTTTTATTTCCATTTTCAAAAGTGGCAAGATTAAATTGGTCATAAAATATTTCAAGTAAATTTTGGCAATGTAAAAACAGTCCAGATTCCAGAGAAGGCATCTTGATGGAAAACTTTGACTGCTATTGCTGTAGTGAGAGCCATGGTGCCAGTAAATATTCTCTTTAATATTATAAATGATTATTTTGGCTGACTTTTTAGTGCTGCCTCACAAATTGTTGAAACTGTACAGATAAAAGCGGCCTTAAAAATAATAAATGATGACAAAAATTTAGCCATTCTGCTGGTTGTAAGGAACAAATGTCCCTCAAAAACAAGTGATGTGGATCTTTGATGACTGTGTACCCGAGAAAATTGAAAATTGTCTGTGAACTATTTGAAAATCGTTTGTTTTTTCTGGTCAGTTTGGGCCGCATGATCTTTTTGATTAACTTGTATCTTTGTTCGAACCGGATAGATAAAGTTGCCATAAAATTAATCTCTTTTCAGATATCTACTTTACGTCTTTGGATTTGAGTGAGTGGCGCAGTATAGGGCTGTTGTGAAGACCCATCGAGAACTCTCGGGAAAAAAAACCCCAAAACATTTGCTAACTTTTTAGGAATCGGACATTTGTCTTCCCAGGCACCTTCCTATGAAGCCACACTCTCTGGAAACGCCACTCACTCGTTATGTGCAGTCTGGAAAAGACGATCGTTCAATATTTTCTTATTTGCAGAAATGTCTCAGGGTAACGTGTACATCCCCCACACTTAGTGTGCAAAGATCTGCATTACGTATGCTTTTGATCTGCATAGATATACGCTAGGTTTATCAATGTATTGAAATGTTTCATATACAAAGATATACGTTACGTATACAATAATTAATATTGTATATAGTATATAACATAATATACATATACTAAACGTATATCATGCATTTTGTCCTTGTGTTGGAACCTCAAATATCGGAAAATTTTGAGTTGTTTGTTTCTCTAGTTCAACACTTTGCACAGTTAATCCCAATTTTTATCGTTGATTCGTTAAAAGAATGATAAACATTTTCATTCAGGAAAGTTTGATCAAAAGCTTAAATCGTTCACTTTCGAGGCGCATAGGTTTTTAAACGTTCCTTAAAAACTATCTACTGTTGATTGACCAATCATAGTGCTCAATTCAGGGTGTTTTATCTACTCATAAAGCCTTGGTCACCAAATTCCAGAAACGAATGACAGCGCCGTAGTAAAGTACTGTCCAATCAAAAGTAAACATGTCATATTCTGTAGACATCTGGTACGTTTTAATATTCAAATTTGGTAACACAGCGGAAACCAGCTGCAACACAAAATCTGCTGTGCCCTAGGGCATTTATATAATGTGCCCCAGGGCATTTATAGGATGTTCCATTACATTGGAAGGCTATTTCTCAAATAAAAGTTTTAATTCATATCCTAAACATGTTACATTGACAAAGGGGACGGTTGACGTAAACACATTGAAAACGAAAATATATCAGTTAGGGGCGATAGTTTTTAAGTCGGATAAAACCCTCGTACTCGGGCTCTTCTGGTATATAAAGTCCAACCCAACGATAAAATGTCTCGGCCTGCGGCCTCGACATTTTATCGTTGGGTTGGACTTTATATACCAGAAGAACCCTCGTACTCGGGCTTTATCCTATACTTAATTTAACGTCTAACAAGTCTCTTATCAACTCTGAAGTAAGGGGTCACCGTACAAACGTTTGTTCTACACAAACAATTAACGTGAAAGTTCCTGATGTTCGAAATTCAGAATGGCCGCATTCCTAGAAAAAAAACTCGTTTGTCAAAAAATTAAGACAGCGGATTTTTTTAAATCCGAGTGATTTATAGTGAGCCTAAAAGGGGTAGATAAGAAACATGATGATAACTTTAAAAGCTTGAATGTGTTTCTACCTCTGACCAAAGAAAAAAATGAACACATTTCTATATGTACATTTGGTGACAGTTGGACATCTTCTTATAATAGTCAAAAAGTCATTGACGTCGCGATAACATGATGATAGGAACTGCATTTTACTGTAAAAACATGCTGAAAAACAGTTTGTCCTGAACACGGCTGCAGTACAGCAGCATTAGCATCCGCTGGGTGATTTGAAAGATCTTGCAGATGACCTCTAGTTTATTAACTATAGTACATCACACATTAGGGAAAGACTGCATTAGCTTGCATGGTACCTGAAACCTGGGTCCTCGCCCTGACCAACTCGGGTGACAAACAGAAGACTTATAATCCCCAAAAGTGTTAAAGCGGCACTCCCACTTCGTTACATTTTAAAACACAATTTTTTAATGCCAACGGTCGATATTTTACATGGCGACTGCGCGTGGATCGCGAGATATCGATAAAAACATGTGCTCAAAAAAGTAAAAGTTTGAATTCCGGTGGCCCACCTAAATTCAGCTTCCGAACATCGAACGTTCGGCACTCAGTGGGGCCATTGTCAACTAAGCTACGGAGTACGAGCCTACGCTGGGCGCTGCTGTACGCCACAGTACCACTCGCGTCGGTGATCGGTCATGCCCCGTGGGAGAAAGCCGAGCCGTACTGACTCGGCAAAAAAACGAAAACACAAAGTTTGCTGATTCCACCAGAATTCTCATAGGTGACTGGCACACTTACGTTTGGTTTATACATAGCGGCCGCCGCGTGGTATGAATAGACGCATACCGCGTGGCGGCAGCTATATATCGAACCATGCGTAACTTCGTGGCAGACGACAAAATGTAGTCATCAGAGGTGGCTAGTATTTTACACATAAAAAACTGACACATATGTGATATTGGCTTAAAATATAATACAACTGATTGAGAATAATGATAACAAAAAAAACTAAGGAGAAGTTTTAAAAAAATCTTACCCCAGGTGAAGGCATAATGCTGTATATAAAGTATTCGCATGGGAGGTAAATTAATTTCGTCATTCAAACTTATTATGAACTCCCTAGAATATCGTCCATCAGCACAACAATAAAGCTTCGGGGGATTTCGGGTTATAATCAGAATTGATCGTAAACCTTCGGGATGTGAAAAATACGCTCGGGAAATGACATTTTTTTATCGATATCTCTTGCTCCGTGCGCAGTCGCAACGTCAAATATCGAACAATGGCATTAAAAAGACATGTTTGAAAAATTTTACCAAGTCGGAGTGCCTCTTTAATGTTCCATTGTTACGTTTATCTTACTCAGCTAGGGTCATGATAGGTAAGGCAGGTCTATGAAATTAATCCTCTGATAACAAAGTAGGGAAGTGGGGTATTCCAAAAATAATGGAGCTTTCCCGTAATGAATAGTGTTGAACTTATCTTTTTTAGTTTAACAATGAAATTAGACCAATTTAAGCTTGATTATCTTTTATTTCGTGTGGGCAAGTTCATGATGGGATGTTTTAAATTTTGATATGAGTTTCTAATGCTCTTGAATTCTGTCCATATTGCCCCAGATTGCGTCAATAGGTTTTACTATATGCAAATAGTATAAGTGAGGAAAGATACAATTAGATATTTTGCACTCGTGGGTATCTTAAAGATTGGCCACAGACTAATCTGCCATATACATTGCTCTTGTGTATTCTTTACATTTTCCAAACTCGGGTACAACTGGGCATATATAAATCGATTACATTTTCGGCTATGACTTAAAACATTCCACATGCATTGATAACACTTGATGTTCATCAAATTGCCTGTCAGTGTTTGTTCGAAACATTGATTCATTTACTTAGAGTTATAATGTTGGTACCAAGGGGGTGTTATGTAATATGTAGATTTAAACAATATACCATAAATTCTTTAAATTTCACAATGAACTACTACAGCCTAAAGAGACTTAAAAGTCTCACAGTTAATTTTAAGAGGCCATTGCTTAACATCAATGTAGTAAATATGACACTTTTATTTTTTGTAGGTATCTAACGGGCAATAAATTTGATGTTGATAGTCTACAGGTGTTCTCTCCTCTGTCAAGTCTAAAGGAAATGTAAGTTAACTTGTTATTCTTGTAAAAAACTAGAGTGTAAAGACTATTTACAAAATGATGTGATGTACGTACGATTCGTTAAATTATACTTAAAATCAGACAATTTAAAGTACACTTCATGACATTACTGGAATGAAATAGTTGGCCTTGCAATGGTTTCGATAATTTTATATTTGCACCGCCGAAAATACGGCTAGTTTTCAATCGGGTTCGAACCCACAAAATACGGCATCAGTCGCCTAGCGGAGAGGCAGCAGTCGGAAAAATACTACATATTCACTCGTTTAAACAAGTTAATGGAACGATGATAACAATTACAGATCACCGCTGTTAAACAAAAAGGCGTATGAATTGGCAATGCAATACAGCTTCGGATTCTTGTTGAAGCCTTTTGAGCAAACTTCATTTGTTGTTGTTGTTGTTGTTGTTGTTGTTGTTGTTGTTGTTGTTGTTGCTGTTGTTGTTGTTGTTGTTGTGTTGTTTATTTCCCAAAGTACTAAAACTGATGTATCCACGTCGTACATAATCCTTGAAAATCTTTTTTTCATAATTAATGAATCATTATTTGTTTCTGTCATCTCATTCTGGATATCGTAATAATATTTTGTCTTTCGCGTTTATTCTAGCGGAGTAGTAAGTAACGAAGCATTGAACTTCTGCCTTTTCAATCAAGTCAATTGTTAAAAGACTTTCTTATACAACGTGATCTCTTCTCCTGCAATTTCAGATTTACCGATGCTTATAGGTATTGTTGTATGGTCCGACAGCTTGACAAAGTCCAAAAATGTACGCCCGAGGCAGACGCCTTTTCATCTTGCGAAGATCTTATGGCAAATCAAGTTTTGAGGTTTTTCGTTTGGATCATAGGCTTGTCCGCATTGATCGGCAACTTAATTGTAATCATCAGGCGTATATGGAACAGGGAACTAGTAAAAGTTGACCCTTTCTTCATTTGGAATTTGGCTGTTGCAGATTTCACCATGGGTATATACATGTTGATTATTGCATCAGCTGATGTTTATTATCGTGGAGAGTATGTCCAGCATGACGAATTTTGGAGGAAAAATCATTTGTGCGCATTCGCTGGATTTCTGGCAGCACTATCAAGTGAAATGTCTGTCTTCATGTTGACTATTATCACAATGGATCGTTTTCTGGTCATTGCATTTCCTTATAAATTTCGAAACTTAAACATCAAATCAGCGGTTTTGGCAACGACTGCAGCCTGGGCTGTTGTCACTTTCATCAGCTTGCTGCCTCTTACTGGAATATCTTATTTTGGTGATAATTACTATGGTCGTTCCCCGGTCTGTCTGTCTCTGCATCTGACAAATGAAACCTCTCCCGGATGGGAATACTCTGTCTCGATCTTCCTCTTCCTGAATCTCCTGTCTTTTACCGTGATCTTTGCTTGTTATGCGGTCATGTATGTGCGTATACGTATGATATCGAAAGAATCGTCAATCAAATCAAGGGAGAGAGAGAAAGAATCAGCCAGAATTGCAAGGAAGATGGCTCTCATCGTACTGACTGATTTCTGTTGCTGGGTTCCAATATCTGTGATGGGCATTCTTGCTTTGACTAACACAGTCACAATACCGAATTCCGTGTATGCTTGGAGTGCTGTCTTTATTTTACCTTTCAACTCTGCTGTGAACCCTTACCTGTACACAATATCGCATATCAAAAGGAGTACATCGTATCGACGTCCAATGCCACCTGAACCTGGACCTGAAGCAAAGTCACCTCAAGGCAGGTCATACATTTTGTCGAACATTTCGCATTGTAGGGCAATAATGCAAACATTTTATTGTTCGGTTTATTTTCCCAAACATAAATGTATAATTATTCATTTACGTCGCCTCTCATGATGGCATTGTTTAAATTTGAAAAGTATTGTATTTATAACGTCCAGAAACAATAGTTATCAAGAGTTTGGGTTTCTCATCGCAGGAAACCAGATAGAGAATATAATTATGTTTTATTTCATTGTAGATGCTGTGCAGAGAAAGAAATTTCGAAAGAACCCGTGCAAATCAGATGCACTGAAGGGAACTGAAGAAGCTGATAATATTCAAAGTACAGCTATAACTATGGAGACCGAATTTTAAGCCTCCGTATAAAGTAAGCAAAATCTTTATTTTTAATTTACAATGTGACATTCCAGTATGCAATGCCAGTCAATCAAAATACGTCACCAGAATAAAAGTAAACTTTCTTCGGGAGGCCAACGGAATTCAAATAATATTGAGGCTAAAGGTGACAGAAAACATAAAAATCAAGTGTTTACAAAACAATTCTCATGAAAGGTACTCAAGAACGCTCTGAAAAGGTACTTTCGATCTTCAAATACATATTTTTAAGTGAATTCATTGAAACGTATGAGATCGTAGCATCAACACTACAGTGCTTCGCAGAATAGCGAGGCATGCATATACCTTTCAGAAGCAGCAGAGATAACACAGTTTACGCATGATATAAGACATTTTCGCACGATAAGCAATCAACAACCTTTCAATACATGTTATTGGGTTTAATATCATACAATTGTTTGAAAAGCATAGTTATAATTACGCAATTCTGATGATCGCCCCATTGAATCACTGTTGTAATGTGAGTACCAAACAAAGCGATTGCGATGGGTAAGGATTGAACTGACGGTCAGAAATGTAGTCAAGGGTGAAGGTTTTGTATAGTAAGATAGACGAATTAATTCAAGATAGATCAACCAGTAGTGATGCTTGACAAAACATACCATATGTGTGGCCTTTCCACTGACCATGTTAATACGACAGACGATAGAAAGTTTGGAGTCAATAATAACACATTAATCGTTCGTGTGAGAAACGTCTCTAGTACAAAATTATCAACATTATTATTTACTTTACCAATTACATTTACAGTAATTAGAGTAAGTAACTTGCATTTGTTTGGATTTACGTACAAGTCTTTTTACCACTTTATAAGTGTATCAATCAAATATTGCTCTGAAAACAAACAAGAAAGATTGATAAGGGGCATTTAGAGGCATATCGTCAATGTTGAGTATTAACAGGAGTGGTGCAACATTAGTCTATATGGTAGATCTTAGTCAATAAATTATCTAACGTCAAAATTAAGTTATGTGACATAAAGATTTCCTAAAATTTCGATGTCTAGAGTGTATAATATGTTTCTGATATGTTTAAACGAGTTATTGCATTTTAAACATTCAATATACTGCGTTCATTCATTAATAACCTGTACTGCAGTTTCTCATTTGTTCTTGATATTTCTAAGTTGGTTTGGGAAACCTAAAGGCGATGTTTCAAGAACCAGTCAGTTGGGACTAACATTTTTACTGATCTGTTTAGGTTTATTCAAAATTCTTCGCTTGTCTTGTAAAGTAAATCCTTTCGGCAGAGCAAAAAGTTGCAACGTTTTCGGGTTCTCGCCGTACTATCTACGTAACAAATATGAAATCAGCCGAAGATTGTTCTTCCAACTATTCCATTCCATATTTAATTATGTAATGCAACACGGCAATGAAATGCTAAAATTGTGCAAGATATCCTAATGAGATTTAATGAAGATAGTGATCTTTACAGTTTAGCTGTATAAGATGTACATCTTTTATATTAGATTATTTTACTTAATTGAAATCGTTTTCTGTTTTTGTTTTGTATTTATCAGCTTCAGTCGATGATGACGATGATGATGATGATGATGAGTTGAAGATTATGATTTTGACGATGGTCTTAAAGATGACACTGATGAAGGTGATCATAATGATATGACGATATAATTTAGTAGAAGTAGTAGTAGGTTATGTAAAGCTGTTACAATCACTATTTAAGTGTTTAAGCGGTTGAAAGTTAGATTATGCCATTTCTGGATAATTACTGAAGTAAGTTCATGCATCAGTCGGTATTTCAATCAGACATTGAAAATATGCGTTTGATTAAGTGTTTCATTGTAAACGTCAACTTTCAAACTAAAACTGTTTTAAACCACCGATAAATTCACGAGAGAGAGAGAGAGAGAGAGAGAGAGAGAGAGAGAGAGAGAGAGAGAGAGAGAGAGAGTGAGAGAGAGAGATGACTCAGATGTATACATTTATTTCAAGTTCTCCATAGTCTAAAGAGTTCAAAGTTATTCCAATCTTTACCGTTAAAATCGTGTTATTATTTAGACTAGTTCAGGGTCGGTGTTTGCAAACATTCGAATGTATCCGCATCGGCTCTAAATGTGCAACAAAATTAGTGTTTCCTCTAACACACTTTATTATAAAAGATATAGAAGGCTTTGCTTTGAGTTTGAATCACATTAAAAGTAATATCATAGGCGTACACAATAGAAAACGCTGTCCAGCCTGCCGGTTAGAATGATTGATGTTTACTGAAAATAAGTCTCCGTCGTTTCATGTCAATCAATTATTTATGAGTGCGCTCTGCAAAGTGATTCAAAATTTTTAATAAATATGCAATACCATACTAATGTTGACCGGTATAATGAACAAAAGTAAAGGTATGATATAATATTTTAACTTGCACACACCATTGTACATTATTTCTTCCTGTTTTGTTAACGATATGGAAGTAATCACACTGACATAAATGAACATTTGTTGCCCTGATGATTGATCTAGTTTTATCAATTTAACAATAATGGCACGGATGTTTTCAACTTTCCCCTTATTTGTTCAGACTGTTACAAAAAGGGTAGGACAGTGGAAACTTACAATGCATGGAACGTTCTAATACTTTAACTACTTACGACTGTACTTTGCACAAAGAGTTTAAAAAGCAAACAACGATGTCTTGATGCGTTAAATTGAGTAAAGTATCACTACGAATTTAAAAATAACGAACTTATTTTTCTATAGAGGAGATGTACTCTTCTTTTGTGTCAGCATAGCAGAAATAGAGCAGCTTTATTAATACGTATGGAATTTCAAAAGGTGCAGCCAGAAAGAGATCAGAACACTACAATTGCTTAGGATTATTTAAGTAAATTTCATGTTTTAATATATCTATACTATTCAAAGAAGTATATGTTGTATGTATATATTGTACGTATTGTGTGTATTCATAAGAAACGTATACAATTTAGTTTTACAGTTTTGAAGAAAGTAAGACAATCAATTAACTTTGTTGCAGAGGAGTGTACATTCTGTAATGTGTAAGTTTTGTAGAAAGATTTCAGACTCGATGCACAGTGTTCATTTGTCATTGAGGATGGAATGAATTACAAAAGAGGGCTTTTGTCGAGATGATGATTGTTAAATTCGTGTTAATAGGATAATTGATACCATAATTAATTAAGATTATACATTTTCTCAATCAGTAGTGTTGGATTATTAATTGTGTGATGATGATGATGATGATGATGATGATGATGATGAATTTATTATTTATTAGCTATTTATTACTCTCGATAACTCCATAACCTCTTTTCATGGAGGTCGAGGATTTCTTACATTGCTGAAATGATAGTGATAACTGACGGATACGGTATTGTTCAGATGATTTCCATTAAGTATAAAATAACTATTCAATTGTGCATATAAAATTCCATTCAATTTAATCAAGTTTGTTATTCCTTTGGATTATTGACCATGAAAACGTGTTCATATTGAGTCACACATGTTACATTAGTTGTTTACTTATCAATTACATTTGTCTATCTCACGTTATCTGTAACAGTTGGGATATTTTGAACTTTAATTATTGATAAGCCTTTTCAATTAAGATATATCCGGTGACATTTTAAACGTACGCATTATCGAGCGTTTGATATTTTGACGACGTGTAGCTAAACTTTTCACAAACTAATAATACATATAGTTATTTAAAGATGTATGCTATTACATACAAATGTTCGAAGAAGACGTAAGGCTAGGAAGAAACATTGCCATGGGTGACGGAATAGATAACATAAGAGAATTGTTCAGAGATGATAATTTTTAAAATTCTACTTGTGGAATAATTGATAACACAATTACAATGACCGCTTTTATTCAGTGTAAACTATTTAGGAAAGTATATTGAATTTTTTCTCAATGCTCTAAATAATAATAGATAAGAATTGTATAAGAGACGTAGAGCAAAGAAGTACAGAAACCTTGCTGTAGAACTCTGCATTGGTCTCAGCACTGCATTGCAGAAGTAGGGCAGAATCAGAAAACGAAGTTAAATTGCAAAAGTAAAGGAATAGATAAACACAAGAGTGTTTCTCGAGATGATCAATCTTAAAATCGAATTTTACCATATTTTTTATCACAATTACGATTTAAAATCAAGATATTTCATTACCAATTATTTACTAATAATATGTGCTTGTACTTTTAAGTGTATTTATTGAATATACTCCTATCCATATTGAATTTGTTTTCAAGTTAACCACCTGAAACTACTATTTGTCTTTTAATACACTAATAACAATATGGTGCCTATGCAAAACCCCTGTTGCCGAACTGTGCATTTAATGTTGACCTGTTTGTCAGTCATACTCGTTACGATTTAAAGAGCATTGTGTGAATGATGCATTACCGATGCTGAATCGCAATTATTTGTGTACACTGCCTACACCAACATGTATGAAGCGGTTATTCATACCATGATATGAAGCTATGACAATAGTTTCACTGCGTTATTCCATAATTAACCAGGACGATCAATCACTGGAAGGTATCATGTCCATGCTTACTTCATGCGTCTGGACGAGCTATGCCATATCACACAGAGAGGTCAAATAAGAGAATAGATGAAGCCCAAAGCAAATCAGCAAGTTTATTGTACATGCCAATATTGTTAACCTTCTCAACAATAAGTACAATATTTAAGATCTACTCCTGTAAGGTATGATCATTAACTTTGTTCTGGCCGAGGGTTGTTCTCTGAATTAAAAAGGAGTAAAAAATCTGTATTTACAAACAGTTGTGACTCTTGACTTTCGGATTCATAGCAGCCCACGTCTAGATCTAGGTTGGGGAAAGCTTGCATGACGCAAAGACTTCCATTGACAACTTGGCTTATAATGTTTTTGTGTTCTATTATCCTGACCGGCATTATCATTCAGAAAATGGATGCATTTGTTGTTCTATTTAATTTGGATGTAATTGCTCAGAATGTTAGTGTAAAGTCACAATATAAACACCTGTATCAATTTTCGATGACTAGCTTACTACTCTGAACTAAACGATGTCAAACTTGAAGTACGAACTTTCACAAATGAAAATTACTATTTCAGTAACTCGGCCGCTCAGTAAAAGTGTAAATAAATAAATAAAATAAATAAATAAAATATTTCAGAGCGACTGACACGCAAGATGAAGGATAGATTTTTTGCGGAGTGGTATGTCTATTTCATTGAATGCCTTTTTTGAGAACTCTGAACTTGTAATAGTGAGCACAAATTGCCAAAATTGATTCATTGGACAACACCTAAGTTTTGTTGTTGAATACAATTCAGTCAGAGAACATCCAGTCATTCGATAAGGCAAGGAAAAGCGTGCCTTTAAGTAAAACACCTTACAGGCTTGCTTCAAGCAAGCATTATATAATATAACCGCATTAGATATTGTTGTAACCGGCTTGGGGATTTGCATTTCCACTACAAATAACTTTAAAATGAATTGTACAATTTCATATATACAGTGTCATTCTTCGTTCACCAAAGGAAAATACAAGTGACGTTATGTCTTGGTGATCGCGAGTTGGAGACGGACGTAACTTCTTTGATGGGAGAAAATCAGCCATCAAGTTATCTGTTTATATTAAGAAGAACATCAAAAGGGGACGCACAAACAGTTTGGCCGCACCAAAATTGAAGAAATAGACGTGAAAAGAGTATAAATTCCCTATTATTGTCGACCAAGACAAACTTTACTAGAGCATGTTATAACCTATTTTAATCAAGGTGATATAAGTCTAAGACTACATTGAATTGTACAATTCATTTTGTCAGATTGAATAAAAGTGTAATAGTTGCTTTAGAATCTGTATTACTCGTTTGCAATTTCATTGAAATATCAAGTTCAAATCAATCAATCTGTCTCTACATCTGCCTAAAACACACCCTCACACACGTCAAATATTTTACCACATGACAATGCGACATCATTATATTTAGTAAAATGAAATGAGGTATTACATCGAATGAAAAAAATAGAGTCATAGAACGACTTTTCTTCTTTAGAAGAGTTAAAGCTGGAATATTAGTCTCGGAGTGAAAATTTTTAACATATCTGTGTTTACGATTATGTATCGACTTATAATAAAACGACATGCAAGACTTCTAATAAGGTATCAACATTCAATCCAGATTTGTTAACCCGTTGTCGTGTATCTAATTTAAATCAATCATAGACATCCCAGTTCAGCATCAATTCATTGCGACTCTTAATTCCGTTCTGGTATTTCCTATAATTTGTCACAAAGTATAATTTACATTGTGCTTGTGTTGGTGCCTGGCTGAATCCTTTATTTCGATATCACGCCAACTTTACTTGGCAATTTTAGTGTGATTGTCTCCAGACTTTGTGGGCCTAGCCAGATCAAAGCACTGAATTGTAGTCTGGTTAACCTAGTCAGTTCTGCACTAAATTTCAGGCTTTTTGTGCGCAGCCTTAGTTTGGATGAACCGTTCAACTTTGACGATGTGCGTAAATTTCTACTAGATTTCTTTAACAGACGAGGTCAAGTGGATATCAAGATCGACTAAATAAAGAGCACAGGGCTTCATGCACGCCAAAAGACATTCAACCTTGTTTTTGCCAACTGAAAAATTCTATATTAATTCAAATTTTCTGGGAAGAAATCAGATGTGATGTATACTGCCTGGGCACTCACTTCTGCCATGAGGCATGTGTCGATATTGTTGTTCATTTTACTCGCAAGCCGGTCGTAAACCAAGGTCAGTTGTCACTGGGCAAAGAAGGGTACAGATGTTTGGTGTTTCTGTGGCTATTTTGTCGAAAGAATATCGTACTGCATTTTTAAATCAAAAACTTTATTTTTGAATGCATAGTGATCAAACAACATGAGGACACGTTGGAATTTCTACACAGCCTGTCTTCGTGCAATAATGGTCTGCACCCAGGTCTTCACACTTGCCATCACGATCACTATGAATGAAGAGATAGTGTATGGCAGTGAATGATATCTAGCGGACTATAAAATCGCCATTCAGGAACGACTGCTGGATCACTACAGTCAATAAGGGAGTACATATTGTGGCAATGGTGTAAACTTTAAGACATGCAGAACTATTTCAAATATGTACCTGTGAAACAAGCATTCAAAGTTGAAATGTTTCATATCCGATTCAAGTTAATACCGGGCGCAGCTGTTTTCTATTCTTTATACCGTCTGATTAGAAAATAATTTCTTGTAATGAGAACCGGTGAATCCCATCAATTCTCTATTATTCTGGTAGAACGGGAAACTTAATTAAAAAAAAAATAATATAATAGCGTTTTAGATATAGACAGACAGAGATAATTTGTACAATTTTGAGGTACAGAAAAGAAACTCTCACAGAGGCGGATAACATAAATACACAAAATACGTATTCGGGAATTTTTATTACTATCGACGTCAAACGCATTATATTGAAAACAGTATAGTTCTCGACCAATTATTAAAAAAAATTGGTGATGATAGGCAGCTGATCACGGGAGGGCTTTTCCCTGTCAAATGATGATGTTCTTCACTTTTATCCCTTGGAGTACCAAGATACATGGTAGTAGAAAGTAAACAAATTCAAAACTCAAAACTAAACATAAACAACATTAAATAACTTTTGCATTCTTCAGGGTCCCTGGAAAGCATAATATGAGAGAGCGACATTTAACACTGATTCCGTTCAATCGCGTGATATCTGCAGTGAAGCTCTTGCTTTGCCCTATGTCGCTAGAGGTTATATATACAGTGAAGACCTACGTTACCTTTAGGGTGGCTACCTGAGGTCTTCGATGTATAGCTCACCATAAGCGACTGCGGTATCTCCCAAACAATACACTTGAAAATGGAAGTAAAGTGGGGACGATCATTTTATCAGTGTCCTTATTTTCCCCGTCATTTTTGGGCATTGCAGTGGAGAGCACACTTTTGGGACGTTAGGTACTATGAAGGAGGTAGCCAAAAATATTGATATTGCCAAATTAGATATTAGCTGATTCAAGTGTATCCATGAGGTTGGTAGATGACTCAAGCGGATTGTCATTCCTAAAATTTCCTACAGATCATTCCTCACAGCTAACTGCAAAAGCTGAATTTGGCCGATGAGTGCAGAGTGAAAAAACCACGCTTCTGCTCTTTCAACACAATTTGCAAATAAGGGAGTGAGCGTGCTCAGTACTAAGCTTAGCAAACCTCCAGATTGTAAGGCAAAATATATCTTTTTGAAACCTGCAACGCTATCGCACTGCTGTCCATCAAGACTGATGTAACGTCTCACCTACGAGATGCAAACTTTCAAACTGCAGGTTGTCATCTTTTTTTATAATTGAATGTCCCGCAACACAGGGGAAGATGCGCTCAATGTTACAAAACCATGGCGCGAAATTCAGTATTCGAGCGAAATGCTTACTGCAAATCCGACTGTACTTCCTCCCGCCGAACTCTGAGAAAATATATAACATTCGGTTAAAGAAAGTACAGGCTGAAGAGAGAACTTTGATGTAAAAAGACTTTCTCCATTAAATGTTCTGTTGTAGGGGTTAGCCAATTGTTTTCATATAACTTTTATTGACCTGAGAACGACACTTTCCCCGTATGCAGAATTCAGAAGACATACGCAAATCGAATTTTTTGCCCTTAACATAGATGAACTGAGAGGGCACATTTTATGTAGTACACATCTACTAATTCATTGGCATGAGCAGAACAAAATTAATCGATATCTGCCGTCTGTTACTTGAATGGTAACGTTAAAGCGTATGTTTCACGGGCAAATAAGGCAGTTGAGACGATTTTGATAAAAACTTACACGCTTAGAATAAGAATCTCTGAATCAGAGAATAAGAAAGTTGACAATTTTTTTTCAGTTTTCAAAATAATACACTTTTATTTCACACGGCAGAATCTAGTGACAAAATTAGCAGCAAACATTACTGAAAAGAAATTTCAAATACAATAATTACTATTACATCATACCAGTTCATACCGGTATCAGTTCATACCGTTCATTGTGCTCATACCATTAGTTAGTGAAAGAAATTGCATCAAGCCCCAATTGGGGTACAGGTGTAGGCCTACCCTTGACAGACAAACTACAAAGCACAAACTCTTAAGTTTTTGTGAAAACGGGCGACAAATGTAAATAGTTTTCCCAGGTCGTCAATACAGCACTGACATTCTAGGGCAACTTTATATTACTATTACGAGCGCCGACAGAAAAGGTGATGTTGGGATTTGTGTCCACAGATAACGATAAAGACACATTCTACAGGGTTTATCTAATGGAATACAGACATTACGAAAGCAATGCTGCCACTGTTTATGTGCCGTTTATCAATCCGACGACAAAGAAAGGGGTCCTAAACCCTGCAAATTTAAATAAAATAATTTGTTTTGGCTGTTGTCGACTGATTCCGTGGTAATTTTGAAAATAACCCTAATTTGTTTTGGAAAATTTCTGCAGCACATGCCTTAATTTTTTTGGAAAACCCACACAACTTCAGGCCACATGAATTATTCAGCGCTAACAGTACCGACTACCATTACTCGCATTATAACTCTGTTTTGGAAGATTTTCTTAATACAGCCCTGAATAGTCACTGTGACTTAAAACATGCTAATTTTCGTCTCTGACTCTTTTGCGAAAAAAGAACAAAGTCGTTCGGTGGCATTCGTAAACAAGTGATAGTACTTTCCTCTCTAGAGGGCGCCGTCAATGATCTTCGACTTATTAATCAGAGACGCGATCGAGCAATCTCCATGCAGAGAATATAGCAGGTTAGGCTGGTCCCAAGCCCCATTTCTACCGCAGGCTGCGCTGCTAACTAAAACAGGGTCAGGTATAGGCTAACGTTTCAGTCGGAATTTTGACAGCATATTAATGAGCACAGTAACATGGCAAGATCATGTGATCAGCACATCTTTACAGTGGCAATCTCAGAAACATCGAACGTTAAAATTGTTTGCACGGCTTCACTTTTAAGTCTCCAACTCTGTTATTCCATGATGATATCTAATGGTGGAATGACGATTATCGTCTATGATTTTTAGTCTCAGATATGACCTGGTGACAATGATGACCTTTGGCATGTCCGGCAATGACACATAAATTTAAAAACAATTATCATTTTTCATTTAATGTCAACATAGGGTGCTTGGTTTGGAAAACTATGGAGGTAAAATCACTCTATGGGCATACGAAATCGAAACTCATAGGTAGCTGACAATTGGAAATAAGTTCAACGCAATGACTGCACTTGTATTATTGACCAATGGTAGCCATATTTACGATAGCCTATACCTTACTCTATTTTCGTTAGCAGCGCAGCCAGCGGTAGAAATGGGCAGGGGGCCAGACTAGTAGCGAGGCTGCAGCAGCGCGGCGTGAAAAATTCTAACCTATCCAGAGAATCTCTGAGTCGTTGACAGCGCGTCCAACCAACGTTAAATTTGCTGCAGGCAATATATTCCGGACCTTGACTGGATCTTCTTTTAGTCTAGCGTGTGCCCTGTTGGCTCAATAAACTTGGTGGTCATCTCAGATTAGAAAGTACTTGTCCAGCTAGAGGAAGCACTTTCAGTACACCAGTACTAATAATTAATAATCTGCCCCCAAAAAATTGACAATCGCGTTTGCAATGCCCACAGCCGTACGGGCAGCCATGTTGAATCGCCGATTAACATCTTGTATGTAACCTCGAGCAAGTTCTATGGTTTGCAAGCGTTCATGGATTCGAGGATCGATATTGAAGCTCATGCAGTTTTTATTTATTCAAAATATTTGTTTTGAAGTATTAAATACTAAAAACAGAAAATATATATTTTGAAAACACGCAACATCCAAAAATGGGTGTGAAGTGTCGACTGTAGCCGAGATTGGTGTGGCTATTGGTCAGACTCCCTACCTTGGTTATAATTGTCCATGCTGTGCTCCAATGTCTGTGCGGAAATTTGCGATCGAGGTCCCGACATTTCTCAAATTCACTTCAACTCACGACTTGAGTGGCTATCACCATGGAGGCATCGACATTCGTGATCGGCTGATACGACAAGCAGAATTGAAGCAAGTTCGATAAAACATGCCGTGGGTTCTCAAGACTATATACATGGGACGTCCTTAATGACAATTTGTATCCTGTCTCCCATTTGGAAAACCTTCGCTGTATACTGTATGTTCGATGAAAAACGTCACACACTTGTATCGAGAGGAAAATAATTTTGTGATTTTGTTGATAGTTACCATCGCCCTTCGACTGCAAGAATGAAGCTGTGTCAAAGATGCTCGTCTGCTTTGGACGATCCATATAGCGATATCTAAGATGTTAAAGAACGCATGGAAAGTGAAAAAACAATACTAATACTCAAGTTCAGGAAGAATTTTCCTACAACTCGAGTATTATATATATATATATATATATATATATATATATATATATATATATATATATATATATATATATTTCATACCTAGACTTGTTTGTATCTTCTCAGAGGGGTAAAGTGCTCGGTGCAGGGATGCAGAGCAATATTACAATAAATATGAAAACACATCAAGTATGTTTTGTTCCTATTACTTGAGTTTAACGCATTCCCGCGATCGTCTGGCAGGTAGATTTTATTGTATGAAATTTGCTTCAGGTGCTTATATATGAGTATCAGGTTGGGTCAAACCATTTGTTGTGGTGGGATGGATTGAAATTTGACAAGTAAAATTTGTTTTCGTGTCGGCACTTGGAGACCAACTCAGAACACGGGTATTCTGTTGTTCTTAAATGATGGTGTATAACCGTGTAGCCTAAACAGGATTTCGTATTTTAGTTTCCGTTTGGCGCTGGAGAACTTCCATCGTGATTAAAAAAAATAAAAGCCTCAACAAAAATGAGATATTATTAATACAAAAGAAACAGTCGCATTCTGCTGGTTCACCCTACTGATTATTCTTTCTCTCACACCCGGTCACTCTGCACCGCGGCATGCACGGCAGAGTTCTTACCAGCGCGTATTTACCGCAATCATCAAGCGCGTAGAATGACGATGGTACGTTGCTATGACTTCCGTGTACATGAGCGCGGTGGCTGGAATAGCGATCTTTCACTGAACGAACGTGAAAAACGGACGAGAACGTCGTGTTTCCAATCATGCCATTGGTCAGCTTTCGTCACATTTGCATGTCTCGTCGCAAATTCTGCAACCCCGTTGGACAGTAGCCTAATTAATTAGTAGCCGACGAGGACTCGTCCGTTCCTTTCGTCGTCTCTCGTCTCATTATAATATTCAGACGCTGCTCTGTGTTGCCGCCACGGTATAGCGCTTGATTCATGCCTTCCAATCAGAGAATAGCTTAGCGTATGACAGGTGGATGGCAGGACCGTGAGTGAGTGTCGATATAAATGCACACCTGTGCATCGTGTTCCTGTAATTCTAGGGATTTGTCATTATGAAAGCATGTGGTTGTTACAAAGATTGTAGGCTGCGCAACCTGTTTAACTCGAGTCGTCCCTTGATACATTCACGGCACCTTTAGTCTCGGAAAATTACGTTGCATATCTATCACTTGTTTTAAATGAAATTTTAAAAAAATAAGATTTTTTTCCTCATTGCTATAATGGAGAGATTTTAAAATCTATTTGTTGTTCAATGGTCAATCGGTCGGACGAAATAGAAAAAGAAAATCCACTGAATAGCCCAATTTTTTAATCAAATGATTTTACATTATGGAAACGTTACAGTCGCGTTGCTTAGCCGTTCTGAATCGCATGACGCTGTGAATATTCAGTCTCTGGGACAAGTTTCGGCGATTGTGTATCCAACTGCCACAAGCAGTATGTCACCGCTTTCTCTTTTGCGGCCAAATTCCACTTATATTTTTCTTATCTAGTTTTGTTTTTGCCATATAAAAGAAGAAAACTACATACAATTGTTGAATTGTTCGACTAAGTGAATATTTATTTAAACAAAGTTAGTATGTATTATCCTTCTTACAGTAACTGTTGGTTTGAAATCGCTTCTTGTGATTTCTTTAAAACTTAAATAAAAAACAAAAACTAACTTACAACCCATAATTTTAGTCCGAAAAGCCATTGTTTCCATGACTTCCATAAAAAATTCGCAAACATAATTATTATATAAATATATATTCAGTTGATAAAACATTGACTTTCCTAAATTATTCAAATATTAAAATCAAATGTGATTTAAACGTTCGTCTAAGTGTTGCAGCATCTGGTCAACCAAATCCAGGGTATGTGGCAATCTGTCCATGATGTTCAAATATCGTTCGTAACACTCCCTGATTAGAGTGTGGAGAGGACGACGATTCCCCTCATAACCCTCATTGTTGGGAATAGGAATGTGTCCACCAATCACGCCATTTCCGTCGCCATGGTTCAACTCTTGACCAGCAATATGTTGTTGTTGTTGTTGTTGTTGTGGTTGCTGTTGCTGTTGTTCTTGCTGCTGTTGTTCTTGTTCTTGTTCTTGTTGTTGTTGGTGCTGCTGCTGCTGTTGCTGTAGTTGCTGTTCAGGGGAGGAGGTCATGGGGTTGGAGGAGGTGAGTGTGGTGTCATTCGCTGTCTTCTAGTTCCCCTTTCCTCCGGTGTACCCCTTTGAGCGTACCGCATTTCCCGCTCTCTCACAGTCCGCTCACTTTGGAAACAAAATGAAAGAAAGAAATTAGAAATGAAAACATGTTTTTCAAGTGATGATAAAAATAAACAAGGAAACTCTACAGAGAAGTGGACTCACTTTTCCACTCGAGTGCGTATAATATCTCGCACTCTCCACCGTAGACGGGCCTCAGTGCTTCCCCTGTACAACTCTGTAGCGATATTGTTGAGCCTCCCCGTGTTTCTTCTAAGGAATGTTACAATTCTGCTGTAGTTGTTGTTATACATTCTATATGCCTCGAAAATCAAATTTCGTTTATCTTCGAGAACACGGACACCCGCAGCTCGCGTGCGTTGTTGTTGTCCAGCCATCGTGATAAATGAAGTAATGTTTTTATTAATTTTGCGGCGATACGCTTTTCATGATAATTATGTGTTGCTAAACCCGATGATTGGTTAAGCTGATTACAGATTAACATACAAGTGCGACTTTAATGAAAATGGAACTCTGAATAACCAAACAATTTGAAAGATGTAAATTGATGAAACAACGTTTGATAAAGCCACAGAGAAATAATTGTAAAGCTAAAATGCCTGACGTCCCTACCATGCTGCAGCAATTTTTACGTTTGTTGTGCATCACCGTGCGTGTAATGCACTTTATCACGCTACCAGTACCACCAGGAACACTTACTAGCATTTATGTACGTTCCATGATACGCGTCATGCTGATGTTATTGAAGACAGCTCTCCCGTTGTTAACTGTAACCGCACTGCCGCTGCCTCCACCAAACCCGACATTTTACACTTTAATGTTCCCATTAAGTGTAATCGGTGAGCATCGGGGAAGCCGCGATGTATGGAGTGACTTAGTACGGTACCCGACCTTGTTCTGGATGCAAACTGGCGAAACTGAGGAGTCGATGGATAAGATTGTCACCGATCTGTATCCAAGGTTAAACTGTTCTGAGCGTCGAGCGATGACACCAAGAAATCGAATCTTGCTGGTACTGATCTGGTTAAGAAAGTACCTAAATGAAGATACACTGGCATCATGGTTTCAAGTTAGCGTATCAACCGTTTCCAGAGAAATTACCTATTTGGTACCATTGTTGTGGCACTATTTCGGAGGAATGGTGAGATGGCCTTCAAGGGAGGATATCGAAACTCTCCGAGGACACTAGGAGTTTTTTTCCAAACGCAATAGGCACCATTGACGGTACGTTGCACGAATTATATCGTCCAACAACGGAACCACAACTTTTACAGCGGACATTCTCGATATCTTGCGATGAATACCCAATTAATTTGTGACAACAGGGGGAATATAATATATCTGCAGTCTGGATTTTTGGGCCATTTTAATGACAAAGGACAATTTCAGTTGCTGCCAGGCATCGGCTCTGGACTTGAAATGGATATTCCGAATGACACATATTTATTAGCTGATCATGGATACATGAACGAGTATCCGCTTCTGACAAAGTTTCCATCGAGTCAGCTGGTTGGCGAGAATCGAATGGATCGAATGATATTCAATCGTGAATTTAATCGGTGTCGCATTAACGTGGAGCACGTGATATCATATTTCAAGACCTATAAAGCTACAAAAGAACTGTACCACCAACCTCGTTGGTTCATGCCTGTAGTTGCCGATGTGTGTGCCTTTGTCGCCCAGCGCCACATTAACTTAGTGCGAAGACTTCGCTAAGGAAAATCCCGCAACATTGTCTATTTGGTTCTTTTTTGCCTGGTTACTAATATATAAGTGAATTAAAACCATCGCTACTATCACCGTATATTGTGCGTGTACTAGGTATTTTTATCTTAGCAAAAATGAATGGTTTACCTCCTGGCCTGTGGAAGTCGTGCTACTCACGATGTGAACCCTATAATCCAAAAATAT
Organism: Ptychodera flava; assembly: GCF_041260155.1. NCBI lineage: Eukaryota > Metazoa > Hemichordata > Enteropneusta > Ptychoderidae > Ptychodera > Ptychodera flava. The sequence goes on along the minus strand of NC_091930.1, from coordinate 44,679,137 downwards.
CACCGCTAATCCAAGGTTCCAAGTATATAACTCTAATATGATAATTTATCCCCTCCCGTCGACTATATCAATGAACGGTCCCTTTTTGCAACTATTTTTGTCAATTGTCTTGTCCGTGACACAAAGCAGTGCCCGAATATTATAATGAGACGAGAGACGACGAAAGGAACGGACGAGTCCTCGTCGGCTACTAATTAATTAGGCTATACTGTCCAACCGGGTTGCAGAATTTGCGACGAGACATGCAAATGTGACGAAAGCTAAAAAATGGCATGCTTGGAAACACGACGTTCTCGTCCGTTTTTCACGTTCGTTTAGTAAAAAATCGCGAATGGAACGTGCACGCGACGACAGCTATGCACGCGAGCGCCTAGCGCCTCTGAACTGTCGTCGTATATATACAAGGTTATGCTCATATGAACATGGAACCTTACGATGTGCGTTACAAAAAAGAGGGGGGGGACAGGGGGGACAGATACTATTACCCTCTAAAACGTCTGCAAAAGGTAAACAATTTTTTTGATTTTGAAATGTAACTCACTGACGATAGAGAGTAAAATACAGAATGAAAAAAAAGAAAAAAAATGTGAACATGTAAACCTTGACCTGAAAGGCTTGTTCACTTTCCGTACGACCAAAACAGACTGAGTAAAAAGAAATGCACATTTGAAAAAATCTTTCGGGTTCTATTGAAAGGCTTTCACTAAAACGGAGAAAAAAACTTAAATGTTCTTCTTTGGAATATTATATTGGAAGGTTTTTACTACGAAGAGAAATAAAAAAATATGTCCTTTCTTCTGCGCATGACGAAACCACAGAACGGCATTTGCTATATGAGCGTATTTTGCGACGTTTGAACATCCAAAGTCGCTACCGGATAACGGCAATTTGTAACGCACATAGTCAGGATTAGCGATGCATTTATTCTCGGTCATATTTCGAATATCTACAACATGTCTGTCATTTTCATAACTTGATGTGTGCTACGATGCCTTTTCAAATTTCTTACGTCGTTTTCGCGACGGAATTCGACTCACATCATCGGTAAATAATATCGACCGAAATGATTTGCATACCCTTGTGTATTTTAAATACCTATTACCTGGTCATGAGGACTATTGTGCCCGTCTATTATCCCGAGGGGCCATATGTTACCAGAAACACATCACTATCCCCCGAGGCCGTAGGCCGAGGGGTATAGCGATGTGTTTCTGGTAACACACGGCCACGAGGGGTAATAGACGAGCGCTATAGCCCGAATAAAGACCAGGCTATAGGTGTTTTATAACACACCACATGTTCATGTTGTACTGTTATATAGTTTTTAATGTGTTTTGATATTTTGCACCGCAACAATCCATTATGACAAGTTTACTGGGCGATGTTTCCACAGCGGTTTCAGTTGTTCATGGTACCACTTTCTTTCGAAAAATATTCTAAACATACCTAGCGACATCCTTAGTTGCACTTTAATCTTTTCCGTCGATGAGCTGTTCAAGTTCCTACGCTGTTGGAATGTTGGAAAATGTTGGAAAATCTGTTTTAGAGAATGTGTCGTCACCTATCCCGGACGTATATCACGTTCTAGTCACCCGCCATTGTTGCAAAGATGCAGACGACACTACGGTCACGTGACCAAACACTTTTCCAAATTTGGTCAGGACTATTTCCCTAGGGAAATAGCTTTTCAAAAAATGCCCTCTGACGTCACTTTTATCGATGCGGTGGGACTAGACGTATCTATTTTCTCGTCACGTGACGTATTCTGGCGAATCGCGACAGGGAATGAGCATGTGGCGTGTTATAGATATCATTATGTGAAACGACACGTACACAGCGCAGGAGCGTGAGCGTACGTATAGTACGCGTATTTAAATGCGTGCGTCGTTCCGCCGCGGCGTTTAGCATCGAAAGAATGCGGTCGATGTGGTCGCTTGTGACGTTCACGTAGACACGTCCGACCTTGATCTGGTTTTGTAGCAAAGTCGGCATTTCAATCTGAACGGTATTCTGTTATATATTTAAAATTTCTTACACAGTTATCATCAAAGTTCGTATTTACATATGAGCCGCTTAGTTTATTCAGACTATCAACTCAGAGCAACATAGTGCCCGTGCTCAGAACGCTTGTTTAAAAGGATGGACTTATCTGCATTAATTATGAATAGCTTCTCTGTAAGACAAATGTTGCATTTCTTAGATACATTTGAGTAACTACTTGCTTTCGATAGGATTGACCATAGCTCTATGCTGTTGGCGTATGCTTTGCTTCCGAAAGATTTGACATGATTTGCATAGCGTGTTTTAAATGTGTTGTCAGTTAGACCGATGTAATGTTTCACCTCATTGGCATCGCTTGTAACAGTAGCTTTATAGATTATAGATTTAGACTGGCAAGCCCCCCTGCGGTGGGCAATTGGTCTTGATACGGCATTTACATACAGCAGTGGGTTTTTTATAATTGCGCTGGGTGACCCGTTTATTATGTGATTTTATAATACTGTCCATGTTCTGCATGCAGCTGTAGCTTAATTTAACTGTATTTCTGTTATTATAAAACTTAGTGTAATTTACAATCATTGGGGAAATGTTTCTCAAGGAGTCGAAATAATTCCTTTCCGACGTTGGTTTTCACATTCTTACCGTAGGATGGGTTGAACCATGTAAATCTACGCTGTCTGTTTCGTTGTCTTTGTCAGGCTTGTCAACACGTGTGTATTTTAACTGGTCATTGTACCCACTGGCCTTAAGTGCCTCACTGTAAATATCACTACACTGTATCGGGGATGTGTTTGATTATGGAGGGAGGGTGGTCGGATTTCTTATTGACATATATCGTGTTGTCGTTAGTTTGTCGTTAGGTTTTCTGTATGGGTAGTATTGGCCGTTCGTCAAGTTTAGAGTTATGTCAAGGAAGTTCACGATACTTCCGTTTACATCCATGGTTACTTTTAGGCCGAGATCATTGAACGTCTTTGATAAGTCTTTTTTTCATTCATTCTGCTTTCCTGCCGGTGGCGTTCTTTATTACACCAAAGCCGTCATCTCTATATAGACCAGTATTGTTTTAATCGAAGAATGAAGCAAGTATGTTGAGAATATAAAGACCCAGCAGTTCACATACCTCAGCTCCGTCGTAACTTCCCATTGTGACGTCAAACAAATTGGTGCAATCACGCTTCATCAATGGTACAGAGTCATCAAATAGGAGTGATTTCCTTGAATGCATAATGATATCAACATCCCTATCTGAAATGGTGGTGTGTTGTGCAAATTCAAGCGATTTTTGTAGCAAGGATTCTGAGATAGATGGGTAGAAATTTACACTGTCCAATGTCACGATTTTGAATTGCATCTTGTCTTCTATGTTTTCAAACCAGCGGATGACTGATGTTGACATTGGATTACAGCTGTGATTGGTCTGATGGTAAGATAAATAAATATATACAGGGGTAGAAGTTCTAAATTGATTTTAGAAGTTATGTAATAATAAAGATTATAGTACTGAAGTGAACCCGGATGGCATGAATATTTCTCTCAGGCAAATTGCTTTGTTGATACTAGAGTGAAGGCTAATGTTCAGAGACAAGAAATCCGAAGTCTACCCTCTGTAATACAAGTCTAACGAATTAACCAGTACTGGTCCTAATTTACACAGTCGTCACTGTGCAGAAGAACTGGATTCATCCACAAAGGATTATGCTGGATTTTTTATTGGATTATATTAAAATGCTTTGGAATCCAGAGGGAACCCACCGTTTATTCTACTGCTGGATTCCCATGGCTTGATACTGATGGACACCTCATGGATTCATAAGGATCGATTAAAATGGATTCTGCAATTGCTCTCTGGATACGGAACATTTCACATGGTGGCGTTTTAGAATATTGAAACGGATTATCTGAAATTAGGTCTAAAATGCCAACCTTTAAAGGAATAAAAGTTTCCACTAGTTAATGGTAGCGTAATCGTGGCAAGCCTAGATGGCGATGATCCGAACCGTCACAAACCGTAATTCGATATATGGACAGTGTGCAAGACGGAACGCGCACTGAGATTTGACTGATGAGTACAAATCACAAGCCCGACCGGTCTGCTCGAGTAACCTGTACACTGAACAACCATGAAAACCAGAAATAGCACCAGGTTTACAAAATTAAAGAGAACGGTTAGACAAAAGTTCAGCTTAGCACAGCTTTGAACACGATGTCCACTGCACAACAATAGATCTAGAAGTCTAGAAGTCTAAAAGTCAGGGGGTGTAGGCGTTTTAAAATTTTTCCCACGTGATCCAAGTCCCGCTCTAATATAAAGCCGACAGGTCTTATTGTGCTTCCAACCTGAGATACAGGCAAAAAAGTTACATTTTCTGAACCAGCGGAGCAAAAGCGATGTAACAGGGCACTGACATGAAATTCAGCAACAATATTCTTACATTAACATGTAAGGTTTTCCATAAAATATGCTACTTGCAATGGGAAAATTATCAAATGTAGTAAAAAATGCGACTTTCCGGATCATTCAACGCTTTTGAAAATGACCTCGTCATCGAAGAACAATGACCTTGTCATCAAAGAATAGAACCAATAGAATTTGGCCACTGTGTAAAAAAATAAAATACTGTAACAGTTGGTACGATTCTGAATAGTATAACCTTTATCGGTAAAGTTCATTGCAACTGAACACACACAAATCTATGTTAGCCGTCGAATTTGAGGGAAAAAATACACATCACTGAAATCACTGAAAGAGTCACCTTCAAACTTTTATTTAAGCAATGGGACAATATAAAGAACAAACATATCAGTTAACTTATTAAAAAATGATCAGAGTTCAATGCTGGTGAATCTACTGATTTGATACTACATGATCTGTATGATCATCAGAGACGCATAAATTATGGGAGACATTGGACAAAATGAATAGTGTCGTTGCCAACCGACTTGTATATTATTGAACTGAACTAGTCAAGTCGCCATTTACACTACTAAATTGCATCGGCGGGCTTCATGTTAGAAAGCACAGCCGTTACGCAGATTATTTGTAGATAGGATTAGTCAACACTACGTATTTTGAGATTTCAGTAAGCAGGTCGTCCGATTTGAATCGGTCTTTTGAAAAGGTGAGCTGCATCAAAATGCAATAATAATACAGATAAACTCACACTAATCTCTTGCCTGCATTATAGAATAATACACGTTTATTCACATCAGTCCACATGAATACAGGCTTGCTGAATACAAGCAATGGATTCTTAACTTCATTCATCTGTATATGCACTATTCAGCTAAAATACAGACAATAACCCACGCTAATACAAAACACACTCAATGTGTCCTGCAAGGAACTTTGACCCTGCATATCCATCAAATGTGATTGCAAAACATATAGATGAGGGTTTTGTGTTTTCTCCATCGCTCTCAATCAGCGCGTCGGACGTTACCTGGATACGCCGAGTACACCTTACAGCACATATAGTCCAATGTTTTTACTATCAAACATATGTAATTTTAATTACTGGCATTATGAATACAATTTTGTGTGGTTTGAAACAAATGCTAACATTCGGTTCAGCGCTTGTCAGCAGTAGTATAATGCATTGACCCTACAGTCTGTTACTTGCTCCAGGACAATAGTTAAGCGAGACAAACAATTCAACTTATCTTTTAGAAAAAAAATATACCATGCGCACATATGATATTTGGCTTCCTACTTTCCCAGGCCCAGTTGAAAAGAGACGCCCCGGTGAATCACAATCTCACGATGCAGCTTCTCAGACATTTTGTCATCTTAAGTTTGTTTACTTTTGGGTGTCTCCTGTGGTACGTTAACGTTTTTCCAAAGAAAAGGACGAACCAAATGAAAAAGCCCAACATCGTATTCATCCTCGCTGATGACCTGGGTAAGTTGGTATATTCTGTGTAACATTTCATATTCAAACTGTAACATCATTAGCTGTTTTATTTCTTGGTTTTTTGACTTCATGCCCTCAGCATTGTCAAGTACATGAACCGAGTGGCGAATTACAATTGTTTTTCTGCGTCAAAAAACCCAATTATCTGCCTCAGAGGCTGTGCATAAATTTGACTACCAATCTTCATATACATTGTTAGAGCCATATATTTCACAAAATATCAGTTTGCTATAGTAATTTCTTATCCAATGTTGTTGTGGAGTAATCCACTGGATCAAGTATAGGTTTCTGTGAATGCAAAATGATGTAGTTTCAAGTGAAATTACTGCTAATTCTTTCCGCGTACATTCGTACCGCCGGTGATGAAGTTGACACCAGTTGCCTGTTTTGAAATTGGCCAGGAGCAGCTTATAGCCATACAATTGATTTGTTCCGGAGATACCTCTATTTTACGTCAGTTTCATAGCGAACGGTCACAAGATTTGCCACTTTGTTTCAGATTCCTGGTGCAGGTGAGCGCTCAGTTAGATGAGAACACATTTGTCATTCAGCACTCTTAAGCCAGCCTGTTTTACGATGAACAAATTAAACTAGCTCCTGCTCCGCGCACGGCAAGAATACGGGGCATCGCGTGCTTATAATGAGACCGTACTGGAAATGATTTCTCCTACATTCATGCAAGTTGAGACAGAGTTGTGCAGCGGATCATCTCAACTTCACAAAAGTTGGTTTCTGTCAGAATTTCTATGCAGTACTTTAAGTGCAGTCTATGAATTGAGCGACGCTAATAAATGTCACGCCATTCAGAACAAGTCGCTTATGATCTCGTTATTCTTAATCAAGTGCAACCCGGAATGCTTCAAACCTGGTCGCTTCAATGCTTTATGATACCGGTCAAAAATAGAGAAAAATTGAAATTTCAAAGTCAATGTGGGTTAACTGACTATCAACGTCAAAAGTATAATTTACTACTCTGCATGCGGCAATTTTCTCAAAATTTTCTAAAATCACTAATTTGAGCTTAGAGATTCTATCCTACAATTTTACTAGTAAAAGGCGTAATTTATGTTTCAAAAAGAAATCTATTTCTCTTTTAAAAGGTGAAAATGAAATGCAAATAACTTAAAATAGTTACAAATGTTTTGTTAATTTTCTTCCTTAAACTGCAAGTTACAGGACGGTTGGCGCACAATAAGAGGATTACTGCTGACGCACCATTTGCATATACTGGGCCGGAGTTTTTGACTTCTCAAAGCATCGCTTTGACTGTATAATAAGTTAATCATGATGGGCACTCTCGTGACATATGCAAAGAGGGGTCAAATGGTCGTACCGGGGACACATTTTGAAACACATGCGTTCTCCGACCAAAAAAAAAAAACCCGGAACATTTTTTCATTTTAATTTCGACTCAGGTTTAGTCACTATATATTCACAGCCATCATATGAAAGATTCAACGACAAAATGGGCTCCGGAAACATGACAAGATTTTGGGATTCTGAGACCAAACACGACACGTTCGATCAGTAGCGTGGCTTCCTTACATTTGCATAGATTTACATTAATCCTGCCGTTGTAGAATAAGTTCCTATTATCATGAACCTTTTTTCAGTGCTATAATTTCTGCTTATAGACGACATTTCTTGCGTGGCTTCTCGTGTTCATTCCTCTTTAGGATGGGCTGACATTGGTTACAACAATCCCAACATCATAACTCCTACTATCGATGAACTTGCCAGAGGTGGCGTCATCCTGAACCAGTCATATGTGACTCAATCTTGCAGTCCGTAAGTAATGAAGTATCGAAAAAAAGGCGCATTTATTGAGTAGAGTAAGTCAATATCATGAGAAAAGGCATACTTTTGTTGTAAGCGGTAATTTAAGTCAGTGTATCTCATCGTAAAAAGTGCACAAGGAGAGAGACTGTTTTGTGCGTCGGTCAACTAGTTATTTGTCTCTTAAAGCGTTATTCGTTTCATGGAAAGCAACATTTTATTTTTCTCATTGTTGTTAACACAGAGTTTGTGACGCGATCTCTTGGTTAAACCTCGTACTTAGCCGTGGGCAATTATTCTTTTATTTGTTCTACTGGTCGAACTTAAGCCTAATTACGATTTGTTAGTTCATAACGTTTCTGTTTGCCATCAATTCATTGCTAAAGGGACGGATTTTGTATGTCTACCTGATCGGACGCCCCCTTCCTCTTTGCAAGGAGGGAGATAATTTGTATTGATTAAAATTAGGCCTACAGCCTAATGTTGTAATTACAGATTTATATAAGACATCAGTGATCGATCATCTCCCTAATATACGTCTTTTAACAAATTTCTATGGTCAAATGATATACCTTGTACAATGTTGGATGCAATTTCAGGAGTAGGGCGGCGCTAATGAGTGGATATTACCCCTATCGACTTGGTTTCCAGGTGAGATCATTACTGTACATTACATACTTAAAATGATTACGTCACAGTAACAGCCGCTACGCATGCACATTGTGTCACTCCAGAAAGTTTTGAAATTTTGCCATCAGACTTTAGTACTAAATGATCAAACATCGTTGCTTCGTACATGTGAATATACTTGGAAAGTGATGGGTGTCGACATTTCTACATGGAGGGTTGCTATCGGCTGTTTTATTCATCAAAAAAGTTGGAAAGGGATTGCCATTCACAACTACACCCCATTTTCGAAGTGGAGCGCGGTGAACGATCTTGCATTCCGATTAGCCTGCTGTACCTTGGTATGTAGTTGCATATCACTATGCAGTTTCGGCATTGTGTTTGGCATTGACTCGCTCTATGATTGGCTGATCGCTACAGGCAAAATTACATCAGATGTGCTACTATTGTCTGAAATTGGAGGTGTCAAGTGCATGCACATTTTATACAATTGTGGAAATTTCAGTTCGCATTGGTACTTCACTGGGTCAACATGCGACACAAGTCCCAGTCTACTGAACATTCAATTTCATTCAAGTACTTCAGCCATGTGTCTTCCAGCAACGAAAACTCCGTATGTAAACCGACTGATCCAGCTCTCTGGGGATGTAGAACTAAATCCCGGGCCTGATACCCGACAGTCAACACTGACTCGTACGGGAGAACTTCGTCCTCCCGCCTCAAATGTAGATGAACCAGTGATGTCAGCGTTGCGGGAAATACAGAACAGTATAAAGGACTTACAGAAAGACACAAAGACACTGAACAAGAAAATAGATAGGATGGAAAGTCAATTAAATAAAATGGAAGAAGCGATTGGTGAAGTTAGAAGCATGGCAGAAGAAAATGGAGAAAAGTTGAAAGGACTGGACGAGGTGGAAGAAGAAATCACAAGGTTAACGTCAGAGACAAGGCGACTACGTCGGCTGAATTCAGAGCTTGAAGACAGATCAAAACGAAACAATGTTGTGTTTAGAGGTGTGACGGAAGAGGAAGGGGAAACCTGGGAGATGACAGAAATGAAAATCAAGACTTTGATAGCAGATAAAATGATCATTCAAGACAACATAGAGTTTGAAAGAGTTCATAGAGTGGCGGGGTCAAGAGGAAATAGATCGATCATGGCCATGTGTTCCAGGTATAAAGATAAAGAGAAGATACTCTCAGAGAGCCAAGCCTTGCGCGGAACAAATATTTACGTCGACGGACATTTCTCAGAGCACACCAATTACCGGTACATACGGAGGAAGCTGTTTGGCAAGAGAAAGGAGCTGATAAGTAGAGGTATTCGAGTTTTTGTAAATTATATTAAATTAATCAGCCACGACGAAGGTAACAGACAGGTGTACATATTCAATGAAAAATCGGGTTGTGTAGAAAGACAAGAACATGTAAGCCAGGGGCGTGGCCAAGGCCGAAATAGTACGGACGAACTTGGGAAGACAAAGAAATTGCGTTTCCTGTCTTGGAACGTTCATGGATTGTATAATAAATTACTAGACAAATCTTTTCTTGATTTTGTTACAAATTTTGATGTCATTTGTGTACAAGAAACTTGGTTTCACAAAGATTTAGTATTTGATAGAAATATTACTGGATTTACCGAATATCATATCTTTAGGGAAAGGAAAGCCAATAAAGGTCGGGTTGGGGGAGGAGTTAGTGTTTTCATAAATAATGTTTCTTCTAAAGGGGTCATTCGTTTGTCAACAACTTTACCAGATGCCATCTTCTTCATACTAGACGCTGCTACACTTGGTTTGTCCAAAAATGTTATCCTAGGGTGCATTTATGTCCCCCCTGAAGGGTCATAACGCTATACTTCTGAAACGAATGGTATTGAGTTGTTGGATAATCAAATTGTTGAGCTTAAAGTCAAACACCCAGATTGTCATTGGTTACTTATGGGAGATTTCAATGCTAGAACTGCACAGGATTACGATTATATCATCAATGATTCTATTGATTACATCCCGTTAGCAACAGATAGCTATGAAGAAGATACTTTTGATAAGACCCGTTCTTCAAAAGATCCTGTAGTGAACAGATTTGGTAGAAGGTTATTAGAGCTTTGTCGTGATCATTCTATCCATTTTCTAAATGGAAGATCTTGTTCTGATGTTACAGGCGAATTTACTTGCATTGCAAATAATGGTAATAGTGTTGTAGATTACATTATAGCTTCTACTCATTTATTTAAGGAAATCAGTGATTTTTTGGGTTGATGATAACAGTATTTCAGACCATTTTCCTTTATGTTTAACTCTGCCCATCAATCTATTGTCTAGAAATGAGACGACAGATTTGGCTTCAAGCAGTAATTATAAACGTTGTAAATGGGACAAAGACAAGGTAGGCTCTTTCGAAACAAATATTCATTCACAAGAGGGACAAAACAGGACTAGAAAAGTTTTAGAATCTAACAGACGAGATGTAGAGGAATGTATGAGTAGACTTTATGATTTATTATTTTGGGCTGCTGAAGATTACAAACAAGAAAGCAAACGGATAATTGGGAACAACATAAATAGGAAATTGCGACAAGAAGCATGGTTCAATAAAGAATGTCAAACTGCAAAATATAACATGTACAAAGCACTTCGCCAGTTTAGAAACTTAAACACAATAGAAAGTTTGAATGTATACAAAGATCTAAAGAGAATTTTCAGGTCGTTATGTCGGGTCAGCAAAGCAAATTTTAATAAACAGGCGCGTGACGCTCTTTAGTGCTGAAAACAGCACAAGGAGTATCTGGCAGCAAGTAAAGCGCTTTTCAGGTTTAAGGTCACGTACTTATGAGATATCGCAAACTGAATGGCTTCAGCATTTTAATTCTGTTCACAATCCTGTCAGACAGAAAAGTAATTTTGACGCTACGGTAGAACATTTTCTAGACAGTTTTGACTTTAGTGACAGTGTACTAAATACTGATCTAGATGTAATTCTTAACGGTGACATTACCGTCACTGAGGTCCAAGAAGCACTGGACAAACTCAAATCAGGTAAATCACCAGGGCCAGATGGCATCCCAAATGAGTTTTATAGGTCAGCTAAGGACACTCTGATACCTCTTTTGCATTTCATTTTCAATGTAATTTTTGATTCAGGGGTTTATCCCAACGATTGGTGTAAAGGGATCATTGTTCCGCTGCATAAGAAAGGCAGTCAGATAGACCCTAACAATTATAGAGGTATAACTCTGCTAAATTCTCTTGGAAAGATCTTCACTTCTATTTTAAATACACGCTCCTTGTTAATAAAGGAAATGGGAAGACACAATTGGTTGTATTTCCGATTGTCAAGCGGGATTCAGAAGTGGTTTCAGTACAGTTGATAATATTTTCAGTCTGCATATTATGATTCAAAAGTACCTCTGTAATTCAAAAGGTCGTTTTTACTGCGCTTTCATAGATTTTAGCAAAGCTTTTTGATTCCGTAGACCACAATTTATTACTGTACAGACTTTGCTTTGAGGGAGTAAGGGTAAGATGTTATGTATTTTAAATTCAATGTATAGTGAGCTGAAATCATGTGTAAGGGCTGGACAAGGCATCGCTGATTATTTTTAGTGCTCTGTCGGAGTCCGGCAGGGTTGTATGCTAAGCCCTTTCCTTTTTTCTCTTTTTATAAATAAACTGAACAATATGTTGGAAAATTTGGGACATTGTGGTATGCAGATTACTCAAGAAATGCACGATTTGTTTTCCCTTTGTATGCAGATGATGTATCTATTTTCAGTGATACTCCAGTTGGTTTACAAAGACTACTTACAGTACTGGAGTCTTTTACTAGCAAATGGAAACTGTCAGTAAATATGAGCAAATTACAAATTCGTATTTAGACGTGGCGGGGTTTTGAAAAAATCTGAAAGGTAGTTTTTTAATGGGGAATGTATGAAAACGGTCAGTTATTACAAATATCTCGGTTTAATGCTTTCCAGTAGGAATACCTGGAGTAAAGCTACATCAATATTAGCAGATCAAGCTAGGAAGGCGATGGGCAACATTTTTAGAATGATCAAGCACACTGGCAGCTTGCCATTTAAAGAGTACTTTAAACTTTTCGACGCTATGGTTCTGCCCATTATCACATATGGGTCAGAAATTTGGGGTTACACACAATACCAGGTTCTCGAATGTGTTCGATTGAAGTATTGTAAGAGATTTCTTGGAGTTAAATCATCAACCTCGGACGCCTGTGTGCTAGGTGATTGTGGCAGGTGTCCCATTTTCTTAGTCACTCAGAAAAAAGTGATCTCATACTGGTTAAAACTTTTAAAAATGCCACAAAACAAAATAGCAAAGCACAGTTATAACCTTGCGGTGCGGCTAGATGACAATGGGAAAGAATCCTGGACAACGCATGTCAAAAATATTTTGTTTAACCATGGGTTTGGGGAAGTTTGGTTATTTCAGGGGCCGGGGGATTTCAATAGCTTCCTAAAACTTTTCGTAACCAGAGCAAGTGATATTTTCAAGCAAAACTGGTGGTCAGAAGTCTGTACCAAAGATAAACTTCGTCTTTATAGAAATTTTAAGTTAAACTTTCTACCAGAAGATTACTTATTTATTGATATGCATATGAAATTTAGAAGATCAATTGCTTGTTTGCGGAGTTCGGGTATTGGTTTAGAAATTGAAGAAGGTAGGGTTTGTGGTATTTCTCTTTAGGAACGCACCTGTAAGATTTGTGATTCGACAGAAATTGAAAATGAATTTCACTTTATATCTGTCTGTCCCCTTTATCAGAATTTAAGAGAATCCTATTTACCAGTCTGGTCATATAGACAACCTTCAATTGAAAAATTTATTCTCTTATGTCATCTGATAACAAAGTTATAATATCAAACCTTGCTATATTTGTGTACAAAGCTTTCAATTTGAGAAAAGAGTATGTTTGAAGTATTGTATTTCCTTTTCTTCTTTTGTTTATCAATGATTTATTTATCTCTGTGTCTGTTTACTGTAACTTATTTTCTGTATATTTTGTGATGTATGCGATTTGGGCCGGTGACCTTCCAGAGCAATAAACCATGTTATATATTATATATTACATACTTAAACTTAATTGGATTTTGTGAGTTGTTTATGTTTAAAGTCTACAAATACATCTGATCTTTAGGTGGTTAAAACTAGTTAACACGATTGGAACTAATTGGGGATAATTGGATAGTTTAGTAATGTATGTTTAATCTGCAAATGTAAGCTCATCTGCTTTTCTTTTTAAGTTATACGCTTGTTTTTACGGGTAATTTGTAATATTGCGACATTCAGCTCTATGGCACCTAACACTTTTGAGATATTTGAAAAATATAAAGATCCAATTATCCCAAATTAGTTCCAATCGTGTTAGTTGTATTAGTCACGATGTGCTTAAATACAACAGTAAAGATCGAATCATTGTAAGCTGTTTTGTTCGGGTATGAAAAGATTAATTACTAAGTAAAAAAATATATATTGTGTGACGTGTTATATAGTTACGATGAAATACAAGATAACCGTACCTTTAAAGTGCGCAGTGACTCATGCACATAAACGTTTTATCATTCGGGAACTAAACAAATATATTTAATATTTTTACTTGAAGAATGTTTATGAGATATAGTATTGTTTTTACGAAAACGAGACTAAACAGAGTATTTTAATCTTTCTTTATTTTAAATTATTTGATACGTTAACATCACTAAACATGCATGCAACATCCGCTTCTGTAAAGTTCGTAGCATGAATAATCCGTGTTGTGTGTGGTGATTCCAACTTTTCCCCTCACAGAAACATGCCTGCTTTGGATTATAACACATGCACTTGTACTACTTCTCTCGATGTTTATCTACAAATGTCAGATCAGCCAAATGTTTTGACACCTTTCACAAAGCGCGTGTGTGATTAGACACAATTGCTGTTCTGAGCATATGTAATTACCCCTAGGCCTATGTACTGGTCAGACATCCTGTTGCCTATATTACTTCTAAACTACAAAAAGCTGTTACACTGCAACACAATTTCGTTTGAGACGCCATGCCGAGTTCCCTCTCAGTTGGTTCTAACATAGGGGTGGATTTAGAAAACAGCAAACGATACAGAAATTGTGTGACATACATCAGAGCTGAACACTCATCTACATTGAAACGTTGAATATATTGTAAAGTATAGTAGTCTTAAAATACGAACTTCGATCATAGGTTTTCAACGTGATGTTCAACACACATGGTTGGGCCGAAAAAAGAAAACTAAATTCCATAATGTCCCACCAATCCACATACATGTAGTGAATCCATGGAGTAAAAAACTGTGGTGTCCCCTACATCACGGACAAGGTCTGTGCCTGCATGGATTATTAATACTAGAGGAAATGCTCAGGGTCCGTTTGTGTTCTCTAAAAAGTTGCAAAAAAGCTTTAACTAGGTGCTAATTGTATGCATTTAATCCCTTTCTATAGAGAAAAACAATTCTCATGTTTTCCTGATGCACCATAGGTACGATGCTGTGTGGACCTATGTGTACATGTTCCGTTCACTATGTTACCCTGCACCACAATAGAGGGAAACACTGTGGACGAACACAAATCACCAAACACAGACTAAGGTGGCTGCAAAGTTTGCAAGGACCATAGACCACATGTACAATAAAAGAAGGGCCTCGGCTACTTCTTTGGCGTCTACACACGTGCAACTCCGCTCTGCGTGGCGGGGCTTAGCCCTGCGTACCGTGCTGTGTTCTCGGCGTTATAACGCCGGGAACACACCGCACGGTACGCAGGGCTAGGCAGGGCTATAATACGGCTACGGCGTAGTCATAACCACAGTCCCTCTATCCACGGACTGTGTCATAACCGAGCATTCTTGACTCTTACCTGCCGTAGGGCTAATAGCTGACCATAGTGCATCGATTACTACCGTGACAAAAAATTACTTTAATAGTATCCTATAGATATAAGTACAGTTTTACCAAAAACAAACAAAAGAATGCATTAAAAATTTGTACGTATTGCGACAGACACCTTTCATCGTTCAAGGCCGGTTCAATACGGTGTTTCCATATCGTCTACGCTGTTCATATAAAGAGTATGGTCCTGAACGACAGTGCATTATGATAGCACCGCGATACAACAAGTTTCCTGTAGACGAGTTTAAATATTTAGCTAGTGAAGTATTTCGTTTATAGTCATAAATGAGCCACAAAAATCCGACAACACAGGAAAATAATCGTGACACAGAAAGTGCACATATTATGTTCCGATTCGTACTTTGAGATTCACAGGTCATGATCGTATTTAATTGAGGTTTCTGATACAAAATGTTACATCAAAGATACTCCGAAGAAAGCAAAAGTTTCGTTTACATGTGGTAGTTAAAACAAGTTTGATTTTTTGTTGGCAAATCAGTGACGAAAATATACCACGATGTTAATAACTTTGAAATGTTTTATACGCACTGCAACAAAATGTACATGAAGGAGTTACGACGCTTTACGGTGTACTCACTTCAACTTTTCCATAATTCACTTACAAATTCCTTTCTAGAATGGTAAACTCAGCATATCTCACATCTGCAAAATCCACTTTCCATTCATAGATGTTGTAAAGCTGCTTATTTTGCGTTCCAAGCGGTTTCTATCTAGCTTAAATTCATACAGTCACCTGTAATCTAAATATGCCCATATATGGTAAAAGCGGCGTTCCTTGTTATTCAAAATAGCCATGTGAGGGCACTGTTTCTAAAAAGCGGCCACCCGCTGAAAATCTGTGATTGCTCTTTCCATGGTAAGTGTGGCAAAATTGGGCCAGGTGACAGAATACCTTTAATGTCAAACGCTGGTGCGTGAGTGCGATTACTTAGACCCGATTTTAGACGGGCCTCTTAACTTCCGCGAAGGGATGAAGTTACGTTTGTAAAACACTCATTTTAAACAGACCAGCCTATGTTTCACATCTACCGCCATTCCAAACTAAAACATAATCATTCTGCAGATTGTGAAAACTTGTGTCGCCATCCTCGTCTTTACATTTTTTGCTCTAAAAGTACCCCTCTTCTAGTGGAATAGCCCAACAGGGGAATAATATCAACAAGTTGCCATTACTCCTTGAAGTTAGAAACTAGCTTTCTGTGAGTAAAGTTATGAGTAAGCAAGGTTGATTTCAGTTGATATCGATGTTAATTTCGGAAAATCCGTAGGAAAATAGTCACAACCATTATGCATGCACGTTGAAGGGGTTATTACACGTGGCTGTCGAAACCACATCGAATTCTTGCCGTAACTCGTCAAAGTACGGACACATCCCTCGGAGACGAGGCAACATTGACCATACTTCGTATAATAACTCCAAAGCAATTTGTTTCAGACTGGAGGAGTAAGAAGACAAATGCCGACAGGACTTCCATCGGACATTCCAATTCTACCGAGAAAACTTAGAAACCTCGGCTATTCGACTTATATGGTGGGAAAGTAAGTATATGTATGCATGCATGTATACGAGGGGCAAAATGTAAAATTATCCACATATATGTTTGTGTACATATATACATCTAAACATACATGTACATACATACACGCACAAAGTGTATTCATGCATGCATGCATGCATGCTTGCATGCATGCATGCATGCATATATACATACATAGATACATACATAGATACATACATAGATACATACATAGATACACACACATACATACATACATACATACATACATACATACATACATACATACATACATACATACATACATACATACATACATACATACATACATACATACATACATACATACATACATACATACATACATACATACATACATACATACATACATACATACATACATACATAGAACACATACATACATACATACATACATACATACATACATACATACATACATACATACATACATACATACATACATACATACATACATACATACATACATACATACATACATACATACATACATACATACATACATACATACATACACGTGTACGTATGTAGTAACCAGAATGAAAGTTGTTGTAAAATGCATTCGCTTGCCCTTATTTGGCAAAGTGTGCCTAGGCGCCATGATACGGTATATATTACACAAATGTGAGGGCGTCTTTTACCATTAGCATTTATGTAGCTCGAGGTATATGATAATTTGTCATATTTTTACTGTCTTTCCTATATTTATATCATGCAAAGGTGGCATTTGGGTTATTGCAAAAGTGCATACACACCCAACGAAAGAGGATTTGATAAATTTTATGGATACTATTTAGCTTCAGAAGATTATTACACGCATATGGCAGGTGAGTTATCGCATTTTCTTGCTGTGTATTTTTCCAACACAAGAAGACGTACTATTGAAGATAATAGATTTTTATACGTCCCCATACATGTTTACAAACGTATCAATAGGAGAAAAGTGCAAGGGGTACCGTTGTTCACTAATACCGTACATTTGAGTTCGAACCCAATCGAAAACACCGTATTACATATGATAACCATTCACTACATGCTCTTCTAGGCATTCCCAGGATGTCAAAGTTCATAATGGCGTTGATAAAAAAAGATTTTCATGTAGCATCGCATATATTTTGACCTTTAGGCAATTGGCTCGACCTTCACGACAATTTTGATCCAGTATGGGGTGAAGACGGGACGTATTCAACAGTGAGTATTCAAAATGACATCATATGAATCAGTCACGTACGGTAAGACGAAAGCGCCTGCTTCATAAATTCAACCGCTAAAACCGATCCCTCAACCAGCAAAGAAACATTATTGTCAAATCAAAGAGTGTTAAGATAATAGAAAAAATGGCATCAGAACAAATTAAACAGTTTAAGACCATGGTAATAATGGACGAGCAACGTAAATGTTTTCGAATTTTGCCTTTAAACTGCATTTGTTTTGAAGATCGGCGACCATGCTTTGTCATGGTGTTGAAATTCACTTGGAGGACGGTAGCTTAATTTTAAAATATGCTTCCGCTGTTACGAGGCTGAATGATAATGTGAAATAACCATCATTTTAATTGCTGGAATTAGTGAGAACCTCCATTCCTTGCAACTTATGGAATTCATTAATAAATCTAGACCATGTTTAAGCCCGACATCTTGACCCTTATTATCCCGAGAAAAACAAAACTCTTACCTCTTTTACAGTACCTGTTCAGTAATAAGGCTGTAGAATTCATTGACCATCACGACAAGGCAAAGCCATTTTTCATGTACCTTGCCTATCAAAGTATCCATGAACCATTACAGGTAGGTTCACTTTTTAATTTCCGTTGTTTGTTTGTTTGTTTGTTTGTTTGTTTGTTTGTTTGTTTGTGTATGTGAAAGTGTGTTTGGTATCAGCTCTTTTTAATGTCCAAAAATGATCGAGAAATTCATTAGGATTATAGAGAAATTCATATTCGGCTACTGGAGGGGCTGTTATTTAAAAAACGGATTTATTTGTCGAATCATCTAAGTAAGATAATGCTAATGCCTAACCTCTAGCAGTTTACTTTGCCAACTCTTCAAAAAGTAAAATGGACAAAGAGACACTTACAGACAGAATACATACATACATACATACATACATACATACATACATACATACATACATACATACATACATACATACATACATAAAGATAGATAGATAGATAGATAGATAGATAGATAGATAGATAGATAGATAGATAGATAGATAGATAGATAGATCAGAACATTGATAGCATTTAACATAATCTAATGTTTTGCTAATTGTGCCGACAGGTTCCTGATAAGTATTTTGATATGTATCCTTCGGTTAAGAATGAAATGCGGAGAACGTTAATGGGTAAGCCAAAGCTACACGTTTTCTGCAAATCGCTGAGCTACCCCTCACACTAAACCTTGTAAACAATAGCATATTTTACTCTTTAGCTTTAACGCACCCCGAAGACACAGATCCGGTCTTTCAAATTTTTAAATTATTTTCTGGTCTTACACTTGGCAGGGCTCATTTTTAAGCTTTTGCAGAGAGAACTTACTGACTTAAGTTTCCGAAAATCGAGAATTATTTTTACAATACAGTTAAAACTAGGATGGCGGCCATTTTTACTTTCACATATCTGTAAATATCAAGCTATATGTTACTCCAGTGGCAAAATTTGCATGGTTGCCCCTTATTTCTATACTTTTTTGGTAAGACCATAGTTGAAAGTTTAATTAAGGGAAGTTTGAGTAAAAGTTTATGTCGTACACTTTCGAGGCGCTTAATGCCTCAAAGACTGACTACGTAAATGTAAAATCAGCTAGAATGACCAGTGCAATCGGAGAAGAGTTTTTAAAATACTTTGAGATATTGTTTTGTTTTCAGCCTCATATATCAACCTTTTGGCCGAAAAAATAGACAGTCACTTAAATTATGAAGCAATAATGTACAGAAATATTTTGATCCTCAAAATATTAAAAAAATCACTTAAAGACATCTTTAATGTATAATATATTGAGGAAAACGGCAATATTCTTGTAGAATATTCAATGCACAGTTCCTGAGTATGTTTCAAGTA
Source organism: Ptychodera flava (assembly GCF_041260155.1). Taxonomy (NCBI): domain Eukaryota; kingdom Metazoa; phylum Hemichordata; class Enteropneusta; family Ptychoderidae; genus Ptychodera; species Ptychodera flava. The sequence goes on along the minus strand of NC_091930.1, from coordinate 44,659,255 downwards.
ATCAATAGCATACTTGATGTCAATAGATATCCGTAAGGTTTATTTGTAATATTTAGATTTTTTGGTGAAACGTTCAAATTATCAAGGTTATCATTGCATAGTCTTAGAAAGAAAGCTATATCTGCGCATTATAAAAGAAATATATATGTATATAGAAAGCCGTTTGTCACAGGTAGATAATATATTATATTATATCATGCTACCATGCGCCATTCTGATTGGAAGAGAGCTCATTCAACCGATGCTAAAATACTGTTTTAGCACTGATAGCAGTGCTAAAACGGGCCCCTAAACCAGCATTTTCGAAAATTGCCCGGTCGGTGCATTTGAACGTACATATCTAAACCATAGACCCTCGAGAAAGACCGAAACAGTCTTTGTTTCAAAGACCGAAGACCGAATTTTGATACACAGATAAAGTGTGGGTCTGTAACTCACCTCTTGGTGTAAATAAGTTGGGATCGATGATGAAAGACATCTCTGAAGCTGCACGTTTGGGGTATGATGCACACAAATGTTAGGGCGACAGCGCACCGTGCACTTTGCGGGAGTCGAGACGCGATATACCGCTCTTTAAAATGAAGATAGTATTCGTTCATACACAAATAAATTGACATTTCCTCACAGTAACGGTATGTCAGATATTATTTACCAAAGTTTGGGCTATAACAGATCGGGATGTCCTAACGATGTAGACCAAGAAGTTCAAAATAACAATAGGATGACTCCTGGCGACTGCGACGATATTTGACATCAAATGCAACGAGCAGTGTCAGCGTCCAGCTGTCCCTGCATCGGGCAACACACTCAGAATCTGCACAACTGTTCATCACAGTTGTAGTCATCGCAAGTCTGGATTATTTAAAACTGCTTGTTTTCTGGTACAATTAACGTCCAAATTATCCATCAAAAATAGATCCTGTAACTTCACTGTGCCACTACTGAATGTCGCGACGGTATGCGGTACAGAAAGAAACAAATCTATTTTTAGTATGCCAAAAAAGCCAGGACTATTGTTCTTATGTAAATTTACGAAAAAAATTGTTACTTTTTTCTTTTATTTGAACTCTTGACCCATTTTCTGTGTGAGTGCAGTAGGTATTTTTGACAAGTATCGTTCGTGTTGCATGCGAATAAAATGCAATGTCGATATGGACGTAATGCGTATTTATCGTGGAATACTGTGTGCCTGTACGGAATCCTTATAAAAATGCTCAGTCTCGGGCGCAGAATTTCCGACGTTCGATCTCTCAGACGTCCGTTTTCTGCATTTGGCGCTTAGAGTGATGAAAATACCCAAGTAAGACAACAAATACACGCAAGTTGATATAATATAATAGCAATAACCCCCTTCGCAGTCGGGTATACACTCGATTTTGGTACAATTCGCTCCATATAGCACTCGCCTATCGGCTCGTGCTATATGTCGCGCATTGTACCAAAATCTCGTGTATACACTCCTGCGGCGGGGGTTATTGCTTAAATATTTTCTGTTTATTTATCACATAAAGTAAGCAAATTGGCCTACCAAGTGAGCGACAGGTTTTCCACTGATAAATTACATTTGTTGAAGAATAGTTGGATCGTACGTTTCGAAGGCTCCAACTGTGTTTTTTACATTTCATGAAAGTCGACACATGTTAGAATGTGATGGGGCAATGAGGGTGATGAAAATTCGTACCCTATGCAGTTGTTCTATGCCAACTGAGTCGAAAAATTCCTTACCTTCTTTGGTCGCCTTTGTAACAACAAGCTCGGTTTTTGAACAATTCAAGGGTGGAGATTCGGCAGAGCGGTTTGGACTGTGATGTCTTGGCTTGGTGACTGGATACTGTACGATGTGTTCGAATCCGATCTAAATATACTAAATTTTGAAAGTTATAACCATAGAGATTAAAAAACACAGCACAAGATTTCTGACAAGCGCCATTGGCTAATGAAACTTGACGCTGGTGTGGTTGAAGTTGGGTACTCTGAGCTTATGCCAGAACTCAAGATTGTGATAACTGAAATATTGAAAAAGAATTATAATTCTTTTTTCCTATACAAAGCATAGCAACTTAGCTTTATTTATTATGTAGGCGGACTTAAGCATGATAATATTTTTAGAAATATTAAAATGTGTTCGTTGAATGTCATGTTCATTTTCTTCCTCTTGTTCGTTGAAAGGCATGGCAACGGCTCTGGACGATGGTATTAAACAAGTTGTCAGCGCATTGAAAAGAAATGGTTTATGGGAAAACACTTTACTTGTTTTTTCATCAGATGTGAGTATAACCTTAAATAATATTTGTTTTCTAGAGAATCAACAGTGTTTACATTGTAAATGTGTGTATATACGTGATTCAGCTACGTCATTAGTCTCGTTTGAGACAGTGTCCAGTGCGTACTCCTGTTGGGCTTTTGAGAGAGAATGGCTACAGGGCAGCATTTTCGAACGCAAAACTGAACGAGATGAGATACCTTTTGCAACTTAGACGTTTGAGATACCAGCAAGTCAAAACACTATAAATGTTCTTCAAATGCTGGTATTTTTTGTCGGTTCCACTAGTAACGCGATTGGAACTAAGTTTGGATAATTGGATGGTGAAGTAATGTCGATTTAATCTACAATTGTTATCTCATCTACTTTTCTTTTTATATTACACACTTGTTTTTTATAAGTAATTTGCAATATTGCAACATTTAGCTATAGGGCACCTAACACTTTTGAGAAATTTGCAAAATATGAAAATGCAATCATCGAGAATTAGTTCCAATCGTGTTTAGTGGTGTTGACGTCGGCATCAATACCTAAGTGTTGTCATAGCTTTCGTAAAGTGTAACTTTTTGTCCTTGTGGTATTTAGAATGGGGCACCAACCCTTCCTCCGCACCAGGGTAGCAACTGGCCACTTCTGGGCCAGAAACATCAATTATTTGAAGGTGGCACTCGAGCTGTTGGCTTCATTCACGGCAACATGCTTCAGAAAACAGGTTATACTTACAACGGGTATGTACGTGTCGTGAATACAAATCTCGTCTTCTCTCTTCGGCTGAAAGAGGCGTAAATTAGGCAGTGCGCTCTGTACTGCTGCTGCTGCTGTTGTTGTTGTTGTTGTTGTTGTTGTTGTTGTTGTTGTTGTTGTCGTCGTTGTTGTTGTTCGTTTAAACGAATAATGCCAAGTGATCTTATATCCTTTTCAATAAATGTTTTGTCTAAAGATGATATTAAGTCAACATTTTGTCTTGGGTCAAGTAAAAAGAGTTTATAATACATACAGATTAGTGTTCGATGAATTCTGCATTTAGATTTGTGCAAAAATAATGCTTTACCTCTACCAGTCAAATGAATGTACAGTTACCGGGGGCTTATGTCACCAATTAATATATTCAATAATTGACAAAGATAGGCCAAAGCGTAGTCAGGTTTATCAATCCTGTATTACCGTGTCAGCGATTAATGCTCTTTCATCCTGGTTTGTTTTTTACTGAAGGATGATTCACATTGTTGACTGGTATCCAACTCTTCTCAGCGTCGCAGGCGGGAAAATACGAGGTGTAGTATATCATTTTTGCGGCATTTGTTAACTTTTTAATTGCTTGTATTCGTAGGAAACAAAAATTGTCACGGCCAAGATGCGGACCGAGGTCGTAAAGCGGAAGGGCCAGAGCGTGCGAGGGCCTGTACGACCGAAGTTCGCAAAACCCGCATCCGGGCCGTAAACGTTTTATCATGTACCTCATGGATTAATAATTGTATTGTTAAATATATTGTCCAAAAATTTGAATATAGAAATACGTGCGACATCAAACATTCATCCCGAATTTGTTAATTTGTTGGAAAGGCGATGGTCGCATCCAATCGCGTAGTGATGTACATAATGACGTCATCTGTTTACCGGTAGAACTTGTAGAGCAACGTACGTATACCAACAAAGAATGAAGGGTAATAACCATGCAAAATCTTGATTTTTATCGAAAATGGTTGCCGCAACATAATGAGTTATCGAGATTTAGAAATAAAAACCATCAAAAACAACTAGTGACGTCCACAGATCCTTAATGTCACACCTTGCACCCGAATATAATAGGAGGTTTTGTGCCTGTCAATTTTGTTAGACAACGGTGAACGTCCTAATAATTTTTTCAAGCATAAGTACAATCCGTTTCAGTATTATAAAATGCATTATAAACACAATAGGGTAGATACTATACGATATGGTACGGTGTGTTCCGATAGGATGCATTTTAACGCCAAAGCATAAGTATCGCACATATATACGCTACCGAACAATGAAATAAAATGTACTTCACTACACTACACTACACTACACTCCACTACACTACACTACACTACACTACACTACACTACACTACACTACACTACACTACACTACACTACACTACACTACACTAAAATACTAAACTGCAGTGCACTACACTACACTACACTACGCTACACTACAAAACGCTACACACTTCATCACTAATCTACACTACGCCATACCAAAACCACATTGAATTAAGCAACATCTGGAAAAATTTGTGTTTCTGATGATAAACGCTTTATATAACAATTTCGAATCTCAATGAAATGAGATATGGCCATCGTTCTTGCATTCAAAGACCAGAAATTATTGTATACATACATGCCTGATGAATTGACAATAAAGGGAAATATTAGCCATATCTTTTGCTTCTTCTCAAGATCAAGAAATTGATGGTGTGGATGTATGGAAAGCCTTGTCGACGAATTCTTTATCACCAAGGAATGAAATAGTATACAACATCATATCGGAACAGGGGGAGGCAGCGATTAGGTAAATAGCTTCAAATTGTTTGATCGACTTAACCCTTTGAGTGTCATAATTTTTTCCACCAAAATTTTAGTGCAACATTTTACAATTTCTATTCAATTTTCCTGTAATTTTTTGGATAATTTTGAACAAAATGAACATCATATTTCATTGGCTAAAGTTTGTTATCAAAAGTTTGGCAAAAATCTGAAAAAATTGACTTGCATTTATTTTGTAAAGGTGACAAAGATTGACTTTGGCGCTCAAAGGTTTTACCTTCGAAAACTGAAGGTATCCGTTTAGTTAGCGATCGGTCCAATTTTCTGAACATCAATAATAATGAATCAGACAACTATATGCACGTTCAGTTAATGATACATTGGATTTTCGTGAATTAATGAAATTAATGTGCAGTGCGTCTTGAGTGATCGTTTAATGGATTCTCATCTTACGAATGTTCATTTGTACTTTCTTTCCTTCACCTTTCTTCCCTGCGCTGGAATTCCCGATAGGATTGGGAATTTCAAATTTATGAATGTCTTGCCCTATACGGACGGTAAGTTTGAAGAGACCACTTGAACTGAATAGGAAAAGAGTATTCATAGGTGTTACTTTGAATAAGGGGACGGTCTTCCAAAGCAAATTGGTTCCCATGATTTTCTTTCTCACATATGAAACATTCATCAATAATTATCTCAACACTGTTAAATTTCTATCATATACAAAAAGTATTCTAGCCATGTCTTAGAAATACTTAGAAGTATAGAATGCAACACATGGTCTCATAATGAAATTAGAAAACGGATTGTTGGCCATCTTTGAATGCATATATACGTCATGTTGTTTAATGTGGTGTGGTATAAGTTTAAATTCTTTTGGATGTCTTATGAGAAAGTGATTGGGCGGCATCTCTCTCTCTCTCTCTCTCTCTCTCTCTCTCTCTCTCTCTCTCTCTCTCTCTCTCTCTCTCTCTCTCTCTCTCTCTCTCTCTCAGTATGTTGGGATCCACCACCGGAGGCCGAAGGGAAATGGGGTAACAAGACATGTTTGAAGCAAAATGAGAATGGTGTTTATTTGTTCAACTTAAAAGGTATTGAACTCCCTTGTTCAGGACATATGATACTCACTAGATTATCTCAAACAATTTCATACTGACATTTGCTAAAATACTGTCTAGTTCGTAATGAAGGAATTGCAGGCAACTTGCTTAAATCACGCAAAGTCATCAGACGACAAAAAAAGATTGGTGATTGACAGCGATAGCGAGGTTTGAAATGTTCAGTAAACTGTCTGTATATATTACTCCAAGTGAAAATGTTATGAAATGTGATTTTTTGTACTGAATCGGATACCAACAAGCTTGTATCCAGCGATTTAAATTGATCGTTTAAATTTTAAAGGCGATGTACTTCAAAAACATATAAATTATGTATCAATACTGCAAACATTGTACTTTTGCTCTACTTTGTATTTGTGACATACCCTGTTATGATCAATTCTGTTAATCCATAGTTATTCTGACAAAAAAACTGTGTAGAGAGAAATAAGACTGGATTCATTCGGAAACATTTCAGTTTGAGGTGATTTCATTCCTTCCACAGATGATCCACTTGAACACAAAAATTTGGCTGACATAATGCCAAACAAAGTTAGAGAGTTGACAAGACGTCTGGAAGAAAAATATGAGAAAGTCGTTCCGGCATTTGACAGATCGTACCATGATCCTGAGGCAAATCCAAATAATTTTGGAGGAGTTTGGTCCACCGGATGGTGTTAACGACACATATTCTATTCCCTAACAATGTCATTGGTGTAAGTGTAATTCTTGATGGTTTTGTACAAGTTGTTTACGAGCACTACGGTGCATATAGTTTGGTTGAAAGATACGGAATCTTAGACAATAAAATATGTATTAAGGAAACGCGAATATGTATGTATGTATGTATGTATGTATGTATGTATGTATGTATGTATGTATGTATGTATGTATGTATGTATGTATGTATGTATGTATGTATGTATGTATGTATGTATGTATGTATGTATGTATGTATGTATGTATGTATGTATGTATGTGTGTGTGTGTATGTATGTACGTATGTATGTCTGTATGTCTGTCTGTCTGCTGTCTGTCTGTCTGTGTCTGTATGTATGTATGTATGTATGTATGTATGTATGTATGTATGTATGTATGTATGTATGTATGTATGTATGTATGTATGTATGTATGTATGTGTGTGGGTTGGTGGGTGGGTTGTAGGGTGGGTTGATAGACGGATGTGTGGATGGATTGATGGATTGATGGAATGATCTTTTGTGTGTGTATCCATGAACCTGTCGGAACGTTAGAGATGGTGCACTACAAAGGTTTCGGCATTACCAATAATTTGCTGAGGTGGTTCTCCAAATTTTAAAACTAGCACACTGCTCTATTATTATTTTAATGAATTCAAGTATTTTAATTTTTTAGGATGCCAGCTTTTTACTATTATCTTAATGCTCTTTGATTCGGTATGAAACTTTTATGCTAGTTGCGGGAACATTTTTAGCACTGGAATTTTATCTGACTTATCTTTATTTTTATCTAACAATTTCATTTGAGACTCATACAGTGACATTTTCAATATTCACTGTTGAATAGGAAGCGTTTTTATTACGAACTGGACCGAAATTGCCGTGAAGGTGAAGCCAATAGTCTAACTGTCCAAATTATGCAATGTTACTATGAAACCTTTTTTTTAACACCATTACATTATAGACTTAGACATTGAAGGATTGCCTTAAAAGGCAAGTGAATGGTGATTAGTTATTATATGTAATAAATAAATAAATACTGTCAAGTCTAAGGTGGCGTTTACAAGGCCAGGGTGTCAACGGTAGTCAACAAGGAGAAGGGTTGCTTCGGCCTCACTGATAACACCTTCAACACGCGCTTCGGTAGTCTCATGCAATCGTTCCGTAATAAAGATATCGGAAATGCACAGAGTTGTCAAATTTGATTTGGTCTTAAAAAGTCAAGAACCAAGACTTTGACGTTTCGTGGTCTATTATTGACAAAGCATCGATTTACATTTACATAGGCAATCGATGTAATCAATGTATATTAGAAAAGCTACTCATAATCAATATTGACATATTTATGCAATTAAACAGCGTTGGTTCCAAAATGTCGCCACCAAATCAAATATTAAACATCAACATTTAACACAACCTTAAAGGACTGGTACGTTCCAATCGTATAAATAAGAGTGTAGAGCTGTGAATACTTTTAATTCTCTCAGATTGCAGGATGCATTAAACGTGAGTAACATTATATTGTACTTGAAGTAATTTGTGTTATTTAAAATGCTTGAATACGATTTCAAACACAATGCAAGGACAAATAAGTTCTTTACCAATATATTCAAACAACTCACACAATTCAATGTTTGGTACGTCAATAGTCAGTTAACTAACTCTAACCTTCAAATCTCAATTGTTTCTATTTTTATCGATATCATAAAACATTGAAGAGACCATGTTTGAAGCGTTCGCAGTTGAACTTGATTTGGATTAACGTGATCATAAAAGACTTGTTCTGAGTTGCGTAACATTGATCATGTCACTCAATTCACAGAATACACTAAAAGTACTGCATGGAAATTCTGAAAGAAAACTAACATTTGTGAAATTGAAATGGTTTACTGCACGGGCTTTGTCTTGACTCGCATGAATGTAGGAGAAATCGTTTCCAACCGTATTGGAAGCACGGATTGCCTCGTACTCATGCCGTGCGAGGAGCAGGAGCTACATTTTTCTTTCATTGCAAAACAGTTGAGAATGCCGCATGGTTGCGTTCTCATTTTGCTGAGCTCACAGATATCTCATAGACAAATCAATGATGGGGCTATAAGCTGCCAGCTAGTAATGTGCCACCCCCATAGATGACTATATAATGTCCACGCATCGATAGTGGTAGGCCTTGATCGTTCACATCACATGTCATATTCGAAGGCCCTGTAAAAACGCACGAAAACCCCTACGCAATAGAATATAGTGGACAGAATTTGCGACGAATTCTTAAAGGCGCATAGTCCAATATTGCTCACATTATACGTACCATGAGGTAACAAATTAAAACATTCTGATGTTATTGTTAGTCTTAGGGAGAAAGAAACCTCCTTACCACTTAATAGCTACACGAGAAAACTACGCCCGTGTTTGATGTAATATGAGAGTGTTATATTCAGATGTGCTTTTTACTTTCATTGTTTTGATCTTTTTATCAAAGCACTGCTCAGCAATTTTAAATCTGTGTATTTTACTTAAGCTATATTCTAGAGAGGGAGATGAACGAGTGGTACCAATAGTTAATAATACGAAAACTTCAAATATATATGTACGAAGGTATTGTTGATTCACTTTTAAAACATTAATACTATTTTCAGGACAGATATCAATTAGACCAGTCCAGTCATGTTTGCCAGAGTGTCATAAAAATCTCAAGTGATGCTTACAAAACATCTTGGCGTGTCAGCTTCAGTTACTGAAAGCATTACGGTCCAGACTGCTACATAGATATATATTCCTCAACTTACCAGCACAACATTTACGTGCCCTAGAGATTGCATTAAAATAAAGGCATATGTGTTATTATACAAATGTACTCTATGTGAAATTATATTTCAAGGGGTGAAAGGAAAGAAGATACGGGAATATGGTATGTGGAAAGCTTAAGTAAGTAAACATTAGTTTGCCACATACCTGTCGTTGAAATGTACTGCATGGGGCAGTAATAACCACAGCGGTCTGCAGAAAAAGTTGTAAAAGAGAAGGAAATACTAATCTGCATGTTTCATGACACGTTGATTAACTGCGACGAGTCATTATTGGTAATAACGAAAACATTGAGAAATTTTAGACAAAAATTGAGAAATATAACGTTCAATCAAGAGCGCAGAGACCTCATGTATGAAACAACAGCGGCAATATAAGAGGGATGATCTCCCAAGTCTGGTGCCCGATGAAACGGCTGCGAACAATAACCAAATCCTGAAAAAGGTCAGCAAAATTTACGTAATTATGTTAGCATTATATTAAGACAGAATGGCTTATAACATGCTTAAAGAGATTACACAAGCTGTGCCAGCATGTCATCACTAAAAGACAGCAAACACTAAAAGGGGACAGTTTTTTCAATGTTCCATAGGAGGGGTCTAATGATAAGTACACTAATAACAGCTGCCGAAATGACAATGTATTGAAGTAATAGTGCTTTCGCTTAGGGGTAGTGACCCAGCTAGTGTCAGCAGAGGCGCACTAGTCCGTGCGCTACGAGTGTAATAAATTTTATAATTAATACAGTGCAGGCTAGATGGCCTTATTCTAACTATATCCTCGAATGACTTACCATCTATATTATAATTATTTTACATACTTGTATATAAAATGACAAATTGAATGAACCTTTAAGACGACTGCATCGACTCTACAGTAAGTCAAACAAAGCAAAAGACACTTCTAAAATAAACTTGCTGGCATTGGCACGGCATAAGAAGCAGAGGGAAAATTACCGTACCGAAGAAGCTAACAAGTGAATCAGGTAGCCGCTGGAAAGAAAGGGAGTAACTGTACGTCAAACGAAATAACGGAAGCTAGCGAAGACGAACTGGCGCCAAAAGCAAAAGCTCTGAATGAGGATTTTTGACAAACCGTGCAATATTCTGCTTTCTCAGTTTTGGTGTTATAGGTGTAAGTCAGACAGCATTTGCCCATATCATTCTGTGTGTAATGTTCGCCCAAGCACTCTGCAAGAAAAGCCACTGAGAGCGACAGTACAAACTGCAAGCCCTTCTGCACCTAGCGCTGGTAGAGCCCCATGACAACCTTAAGTGCGATCTCAACAGGTCTGGATATATGACAACAATAGACACAACTGTAATTTATTGTAAACCTTATTGTGTAATGGAGCGGTCTTATCAGTTTGATTTTTTTTTCTATTCTATAGCATATTATAGATACTCAAGACAGAAGGATGGAAGCCTAGGGAAGCACCTTTTAAGCTGGCAACGGCAGTGATCAGATCCGGTAATAACGAAACCATTGAGAAACTTTAGACAAAAATTGAGAAATATAGCGTTCAATCAAGAGCGCAGAGACGTCATGTATGAAAAATGGTACATTGTATCTGAAACCCGCACCGCATCGGTGCCACCAGACACGATCATGACCTGTGAACTTACAGGTACAAATCGGAAATATCAGTGCACCTTCAAGTTTGTCTGTCGCGAGTATTTTCAGTGCGGTTGGTAATTCATGGCTCATTTACGACTGTAAAAGATGTAATTCACCGCCCAGATACTTTAAGCTCATCAACAGGAAACTTGTCTTAAACCGATTCTATCATGATGCTCTGTCAACCGATATCTTTACGTGTAATGATACTTCCATGGTGTAAACATTCAGCAGCGTAGACGACACGAAAACACTGCACCGTGCGCCGCCACGGGACCGGCCGTGAATTGACAGGTGTCGGCAAATTATACAAATTTCCAATACGTTTGTTTTGCATGTTTTTGGTACAACTGTACTTGTGTATAAGGGCAATGCCCATGAAGTGACTGCAAACAACAGAATTTTGACCATAATCATAATGACGTTTCGGATTGTCATTTGTCTTATTCGCTCAGCTGTTTTATATGTACATATACCAACGAAATTCATGCATACAGCGAAGGTCACGCGTCCGCGTCGCTGTAAGTAGTTCGGTTACAGTGAAAATATAATTCGTATTTTCACTACTTAAAATATGGGCTCATATCCGTACCGTCTGAACAATAGAAGAATGGCAATACAGGCATAGCATGTATGATAAAGTGATATATTTTAACAACAGCAAAGAATTTATGATTGAAATTGAAGTGTGTTATATCAGTCACTTAGAGGATATTATTTATTGTGAAAGATGATACCTCAAAGATGGTATCAAAAAACAGACATAACCCTGCAAGAAATGTTACAGGATCCATCGCAGCGACATTGTATCTATTCCAGTAGTTGTAACGTTTCTCTCACAAGTGCCATTCAGATTTGATTTGATACATTCAGTGAGTCGAATCAGTTAGTGATAGTAGAATATCTACATCGGGATAGACTGGAATGAAATGGAATGGAATTCAATATATACAGAGGACCGTTCTTTGTAAAGATATAGTTCCAATCTGTTGCAGATTACTCTTCCGCATACTTCGTATACAATACTTAAATGATACAGGGTACAAGATAGTTGCCACTTTCTATTAATAGCAGAAATAATTAACAGTAAGGATTTTAATTGCAATGAACGGACTAATCTTCTAGTAAGTAAAATGGAATGTCATATTTTAATCAGTTTGTAGTAAACTGTCGTGTGATTATCAAAAAATGTCAAATGGTTTCTTTTGCTATATAGTTCTACAATCACGTTTATTTGTACAACTTAAATGTTAAAATAAACAAAATAATACAAATACCTTTAGAGTTCTCAAACTGAATGTCTACGTGCACTACGTGCATACTTTGAATGGCGAAAAAAAAGAAAGAAGAACGAAAACAGCAGAGCACTCTGCGTAAGCTTTTTGGGTAAATCTAAATTGCAAGTCGATTTTGTCATGCGCCACTGATTATTTTTTTGACGTGGCTGGTTTAGATGTAGTTTATGACTGTGTTCACATTGCGAAAGCTCGTTTGTGACCTACCTACAAAAGGATGCGACGGTATCTACTCATTTATATGCATAAATTTCCATGCTGCATCTTACAGTTTTCTTCTGATATACCGCCTTCTCGTACATCAAATGATAGCACCATTAATAACAATAATAATAATAATAATAATATTGGGTTCTTATACAGCGCACATATCCACAAGTACATGTGATCAAGGCGCTTTTACAATTATTATTACCCCTGGTCACTGGACCTAATATGATACCACTCAACTCCCTGGGGAGCAAACAACAGCTCACATGTGCAGCCAATAAGCGCAGCAGAGCTAAACGCACACATAACAACCTCTGTCCTACCAGGTACCCATCACTCCTGGGTGGGGAGAAGCAATGAGGAATAAAGTGCCTTGCTCAAGGACACAACACCATAGCCATGCCGGGGCTCGAGCTCACCATCCTTTGATCGTGAGTTCACTGCTCTAGCGACTGGCCCATGATGCCTCCACCCGAGCCTCCACATCGTCGCCGGAATGAGGAATCATTAAACATAGTGAGGATGCCATCTTGACCTCTTACAAGGTTTCGAGGGAATTCCTACAAGAATATTCACAACTATGGAAATGCACTTGGAAGGATTTTTTCATTTCAAGTAGGCGAAAAACTGCAGTACAGTAAGCTATAGAGCTTCATGCTGTCCTTGCTTTCTACTTAGCCGGAGTTATCCTTTAAAATGTCGATTCATTTGAGTCTGTTCTTCCTTCCGTCATTCAATTTCAGCAGAATATTGCCTGCTGAAAGGCAATTCCACTGGTGCATGAATAATTTCAGAAAGTCACCAACTTGATTGATATGTTGTGCATTCTGAATACTGACAACCAACGTTGGTTCCATCTGGTAAAAGACGAAGAATGTTTCTCTTGTTTATGTCCAGAGTCTCGTATACAAACTGCTTTGTAAACTTTATTTTCTGGACTCGTCAATTTCTTTCATGACCCTGACCGATATCCACAGCAGTAGAATACATGACGAAGGAATTAATGGTATTGACTCATATCGAAGTAATATTTTCTAAATTGCTTTGTGTTGCCATTTAGTGTGATATTTTAAATGTTTGTCTTCCCCTCATAATTCAAACACAATAAAATGTCTCTTTGAAGCTTGCGTTGAGAAAAATGTCCCAAAGCCTCTTTTTATAATGAATGCCTAATTTGCAACTTAAGCCATTGCTCCCTCCCATCTCAGCCTGGTTACTAAATCCTGCAACGAACCATGTGGTCCACTTCAACGATCTATCGACCTTTAAATTAAGCTGTAAGCCTGTTAGAGGCAAGATAGAATCCCTCATTAAAAGTTATAAAAATTCCTTTAAGGGTAAGAATGATCACTACAGAGGTAATTCCATGCATATGTATCTCTTATTCGATTTTAACTACGAAACGGTTTATACACCATTTACCTTCTTTGAATTTGCGCAATTGGGGTCCGTCTTTTCGAGTAGAAATTAATTATAAACATGAGAATTGTTTATTTTGTCTTCCAAATTATCTAAACCATCCAAACCACCAAGATATTGATCCATACCACTTTTGCCAAATTTATGATTTATTTGCCTTTCAAAGAAATCACACAAATCCTCATTGATCCGTCAGTGATAGCCGATGACAGGGCAATGATTAAAAAGGCTTACTAGCCAAAGCGTAGGTAGAATGTAATTTAGTATCTGCTCAGATTTGAAGGTTGCATAACATGCCCAATGACTCAATTCAAAATTTAATCAATCAATTTCCTGACCATCAACGTCATTCTTGACAAAAAGCTTTAATAAATCATGAACGTAGGTATAAGGTCACCAATGCGAAAAGATTAACTCGATAATTTTAATCTCTTCAGTGTTGCGAGGCTGTAAAGGATGTCACTTCAATATATCTGAATACACTTGTCATGGTTCAGAATTCTGTAAAGAAATGTAAGGGTTCGATTGAATGAAATCTCATCTCAAAGACGAATAAATCAATCATGCATTATTTCCTGCAATATTTATTTCCCGAATTCTTGTTTGTAATGGAAGTATACGTTTTAAAAGCAAATCCATCATCGGAACCATGTAAGACTCGTATATGCTTTTTAATTGACAAACCGGCTGCTGTCAGTGGCTCATCTGTTATCCTAATCGCTTTAAAGGAAACAGTCTGACAAGACAATTTCTTTTCATATTTCAAGGACATGACAAAGACGATGTAATGTTAAAAGGTGAGAGAACAAAAGCAAACGAATTATCTTAGTGAAATAAAGTCACTGTGAGAATTATCCTAATACTATTACAATAAATGAATGGAAGGGCTTTTTAATTGTACTTTTTCTTTGCTATATAACAAGGCTTACTTCAGATTACGTTTTTAGTGTCTAAGAACTTTACATTATAATTCTTTTGAAACTCACTTCAGTGCCATCTTACAATAATCAGAGCTGTCATTTGCCCTTCTCAAGTAGCTTTTCTGCTCGATGGAATTTTTATGTCAAGCTTGGCGCCATTATGCGGGTGTAACCCATGATTTTTTTCTTACAGCTGTGGCATCATTTTGCCAGGGGAGGGAAGTATATTATCGTTGGAAAATCTCGTCTATTGCCAATTGCCACCAGTGCGGTTCATGAGATCCCAAGGAGACATTAAACACGGTAAAGAGAACAGATGAATAAAAGGCATGTCTGTACATGATTATTGATAGTAACAACTACAGCTTGTATACAGCAAAAGTGGAAAAACTATTCATAACATTGTAACAATAAGCAATTAAGTAAGATACCGACAGAGGGACTGTAGAAGCAAACGTGTACTTTTTTTTGCTTCTTCGATTTCTGAGACACAGGAAAATTTCATTAACTTCATTTAGTGGCATCGCCTGTTAAATCGTATTTGTACATGAGAATCAGATTATGGGGCAGGTACGGAAGAGACTTAACAGCCTTTATAAGGCGATTCTGTGAGGTGAATCGGTAGAATTTGATGGAAAGTGTCAACTTTTGTTCATGTCATTTAGTCGACGCAGTCATGGTGAATAATTTGACAAGTTCAGCTCATCAACATCATGATGAATATAGATTATTCCACGAAAGGAACCTAGCAAAATCTACCTGGTGAGATTTAGCAATGACGCAGACATAAGATACAGTTTTCCTGTGAATATCAATCGGGGTTACTGTTGTCAACTGAGGGTCATTTTATATCAAATTATCGGTTTGAAATCCTTAGCCTGTCCGTCTTGAATAAAGCAAGCCTTCCAGCTCTACAGAACCTTTTGTAATCCGGAGACATATACGGTTACATCGAACTGTGCTGCTTGTGGCAAGACTGGTATCCAATTCCTCTCACTGGGCTGTAGTACTCCACAAACACAAAACCTCGCACTTTACGAGTAACAAGAACTTTATATGTGAGGCTATTTCTGCCCGAATTTTGTTAATTGCATATAACATTACCTCAATCATTTGACACATAATATGTTTTACAGTTTTCTCACAGGATATGCAGAAATTACAAAACCGTAAACTTTGAGTGTTGAGAATTGCAAAAATAAGCTTCAGTTCGTGTCTTCCTGTTTTGTTGGCTGTCGCATCATCTCAATGGCACTTCTGCAATGAAAACATTGTCAGATATCAGACTGTGATGTATATAAATGTAAATGTTGCTTCAGTAAAGGCGCACTCTTATTCTCCAATGGCCTGATAGTGACGTGTTCTTGTATTAGACAGCCCTCAAGATGGTACATGTTACAATATAATGTATTTCAAATTACCTTGATCTTCTCCTACATTTTATAACTAAGCGACTTGTACAATGAAAGAAGAACTGATTATGCAGATGCTAAGAAAATGGTATTGCATGCGGTTCATTCCAAATTCTCCCCACAAATAAACTTAACAGGTTGGACCAGTCAAAATATTCTCAATGTTTATCTCGTCAATATATCTATCGCACGCCTTAGGCACCTTTCCTCAGGTTCTTGAATCTGGTTGGCCAAAATTTGCGGTTCGGGCGATCTTAATCACCCCTTTATTGAGTAAGTGAGTGATCGAGTAAGAAAATATTTTCAAAATTAAAGGAGATTCGCAGGTCAAGTCGTGTACTTCATAAAAAGAAAGATGTTTACGTAGGAAAGATCAGGTTAGGATACTCTCGGTCTTTTCCAATAACAGCAAGCTATCGTTATGTGTTAGCAGATTGCGGGGAGGGGGAGAGAATGCATACAATGATCTCTTTTAAATAATTCCTAGCAGCCTATTATGGAAAGACAAGGTCGCGTCAAAGTACCCGAAAAAATACACTTCATTATACAAGGAGTGGTTGGTCCTTGGCTCCATATTTTCATTTTATCTTTCAAAAATACAAGTGTCCTTTTTCCATTGTCTTAAATCAATCAAGAAATTCGTATCAAACCAGCAGTTGTTGCTGCAATTCATATAGTGTAGGTCCCAATAGCCCTTACCATATTATCCCAAGTGTTTACTGAAATGAAAGTATGAAAATAAGGCTAGTTATAGCACAGAATATACAACAATAAAAGTACGTCATAATTTAGAGAGAAACACGTTGTCCTATATTCGTGTGAGGGCTTTTTATCTCTAGACAGAATGCCAACGAGATTCAAAGCAAAATGAAAATGACATATTTCAATAATATTTTAAACTACAAAACTGAGAAGGAATTAGTCCACAACTGACACTATGAATGAGCCTGTTGGATTCCAGATAGTTATTTGTCACATGGGCTGCACAGATAAACTATGCCCTTTTCTAGAGGATTTAGGTAGGTGTTAGAAGCAAAATCTTCACATTGGTGATATTTCCCTTGTGGCAGAACCGCAACAATCAGATTTTAGGGTCTCCTGTCATTTCAAGCTTGTCACCAAGAATTTTCTACTGACAATGACTCCCCCATCTCACATTCCTGGAGCTGTTTGAAACCTTTCATCTCACCATTTCTTTTTCAGCCTCTTCAATCTGAATCTTGAGTGACTGATCTGTTTAAAGTGAACATAACCTGTACCGGTAATTAAACCGTGCCCTTTTCTAAGAGATTCAGGTGGATGTGCAAAATCATCCTTAACTGTCTGTTTTGAATGACTTTCCTTCTATTATAACTGCCAATAAAGGTTTTGATGCTGTGGACTTTTTACAGCTACCAATAAAATAAAAAATGGAATGCCATTCACTTTATAGTCCTCAGCTTAATGAATACTTTCTTGTTTAACGGAGGAACCTACAAGTTTGCAACTTTGCACCTTGTCCTCCCATGTTAAGTGTAGAAAGAGTGCAATAAACTCTTAGGCTCGTACAACGACCATGGTAGCTATGTAACGCAATCATATGTATTATGTATCCGAGTCTGATTTCAGGTAAATCCTGTGTGACGGAATACATTCTTTTGTTTCTCCAGCTAAGGTTATAAAGCATCTAGGGTAGCAGTACGGTTGATAGAGGTGATGACTTTTGAAAAGTCGCCAAAAAAACAGAGAAACAAAACGAAAAAAACAAAACATTTAAACATTAGTGTGCAATAATATCGTAGCAAAAAATACTCAATCATACCTGTCGGAGTGGCCGCACATTGGCTCTGGCTGGAGATGGTAGTATATTTGTTGACTAATTCTTGGTGTTATCGATGTCAGCGTAACTGCCATAGCTTGCATTATACAATATGCATCCCACTGGCATTAAAGGTATACAGTTACCTGTTATCTAAATATACCCATATATGGCCAAAGGGGCGTTCCTTGGTATTCAAAATGCCCATATGAGGGCGCTGTTTTTAAAAAGCGGCTACCCGCTTAAAATCTGTGATTGCTTAGATTTTCTCTTTCCATGGTAACAGTGGCAAAATTGAAATAGGTGATAGTATACCTTTAATAGAGAACACAACATCGAAGCAGCAAGGGACTGTGTCATGCAACTACCCATTTGCACCGCATACATGCAAGTGGAGCTAACCTGCGCAGCTGTAGAATTAATATAGTTTTGCATTTGCATCCAAAGATTGCCTCAGGCAGAACAAATGTGCATTCTAGTATTTTATATAACGACAATTTTAAACTAATGCTCGTTGCGAAAGCGGCTGAATGTTTTACTTAAAAATTGTCAGGATATTGTTGTGAAACAGGAAGGGCTGCCTATGACAAATATCATCAAGCAAAATTTTCTAGGCATAACAAAGTGTCAGGAGCAGTTTCATTCCATTTCTATGTAGCTTGTGGATTTTAGAAAGTACCGTTTTAAACTTATGTATTCAGGAAATAAACAAATTACTGGCAATGTTGTTGTTTAATTCACTTTTCGCTCAAAATTTTAAGTAAGAATTCATCTTGATAGTGAAAGATTGCTCATATTATCCTCAATGAAACTTTCCACTATTCTCTTTTGAAATCAAGAATAAAAAAAAAAACTTTTTTAACCTTGACAAGATATAAACTAGAGAAGCAAGTACCGTTATCTGACATTTAAGTTGGCAGCCGTCACTATGTTAATCCCATTCTAATTTTGGATTTTCAAGAAATAAGGACGATGAAATGTTTTCTTACTCCCAGAATTTTGAAAATTAGTTCCTGCAAGTGACAGATTAGTAAAGTATTTAGATAATGTGAGCGTCATTATATCTGTCTACGAGACACATTTCATCTTTTACATCAGTCCGTTTCGATTTCTTTAAATAGCAGCAATATTTCGCTTTCCAGTCCAGCATTATTTCTTTCAACCCCTTCATGTAATCGTATTTTTCAAGTTCCCCTTAAATCTCAACAGGGCATTAAATCATACACGCTTTTAAAGTCTGTACTTACAAGCGAATACTGATTAACTTATCGTGGATTTGAAGCAAAAGAACGATTATATGTGATCCACTGCATAAAGCATTTATAGGGATCAGTAAAGGTCGTAACCTACGTTAAATTAAAAACATTGTCACCTATTTTATTGGAGTGGCGACGATCATAGACCACTTTCCCGGAAGTGGAAGATCGCGGTTTTTAGATGCGCGCGCAGGGTATTTACATCAACATACGACGTACGCTAGGGTGTTCGATCGACGGTAAATTCTACACTATACTAACAAATGATACTGACAAGTTCTTACGGACAAATACTGCTAATTTAATTAAAATAAATATACATTAGGCATTCCGTATTTGTATTATTTGATGAAATACATTTGTCATGCAATCTGCACTAATTCTTGATCGTAAGCGCTGGGCAAGTAGTTTTTAGTCAGTGTGACTTGTTTCATACAACTTGCATGCTTTCATAGCATTGAACACTCGTAGTGTTAGAATTTATGTAATATTCTTTGGCGATTATGATGAAAATGACCGGTATGTCAGCCTTATATTTTGACATGATTATCATTTGATTTTTGAAAAGTGTAAACTTTTTTTCCTCCAACTCCCTCCGAAAAGCAGGTTTTTTCCACCTCAGACCACAGCAGCGCATACACCGGAACACCCCGGTGCGCGTAGTCTCGTTTTGAAGTCTACTTCCGGGAAAGTGGTCTATTGAGTTCGTCGGGTTTACCTGGGAACTGCCTCATCTGCATGACGTTCACAACGACAAAATATGCGTAGGAAATGACGGCAAGCGGCCCAATATACGTAAAAAGTATAATGAATAGCTCATAGATAATCTTGTGCTTTCGATTTGGCCATACGTTGTCACATATATAATAGATGTCACCAGATTGTATTACAAATTCTCGTCGTTTGACCCTGAAAAGCTGGACTAAACCAAGAAGGAAGGATACTGCACAAACGGTAACATTAACAAATGCAGGGCGCATACTTCTTAGCTCTCAGCGAATGGACCACAGCTAAGTAACGGTCCATTGCAGTTGCCGTTAACGTATAAACTCTGGCAGTCACAGCAACCAGAAAATAACGAGGTGATATCAGAGACCATAAGAAAAACCATACTTTTATAACCGCATAAATACGTCATTGAAGAAAACACAAGCACTCAACGTCTGCAATGTATACTGATGTGAGTCAAAACCGTTTTCATACCAATAACAATGCATACATAGTTAACGTTTGCTGAATATAGAACCATTGAAAAGCTACCAAAATATTTGCTACTAAAGCAAAACGCAGTTTTTTCATTGCCAATAAATTGTGATCCAGGATCGATAAATCTAAGCTCTATTGAATGACAACGATAGGCAAGTTGATTTTTTGAATGCGAAATTCAAAGTGCTTCACAATAAAAATCCACATGTCCTTTACAACTTTATTCCTTTTCATAATTTTCATTTTTGTCAATTGCAAAGAAGCCAGATCAGGCATAGCTATAATCATCGGTATAATTAGGAATGCACACACATGTACCTATTGAGCATTTGCTAATAAGATTTTCTTTGTAATGATGACTTTGTCATGTGTTTACAGTACCAATCGACAAGACTTAAAGCTGGCTGTGCAATTTATCCTATTTAAGGTGTCTTTTCGAAAGACAAGAACGCCGTGTGTCTTCGCGACATTGAAATTCGATACAATATATAATGGAATATGGATAAACGACGCCACTCTGTAGATATTTTGGATGGAATATGAGAGAGTGCAACGGCATCAGACAACAGTGTGTAATCGTTATTCTGTACTTGAGTTCAAAAAATGTCAACAGCGTAACAGATCACAATATAGGGAGAGGTCTGTGTTTCCATTATGGGATCGCTATTAATCATCTAAATAGCAGTAGCTGTATGTGACAAAGGCATAATTATATAGTGGGCGAACATATCAGGATATTTTTTTCCGAACTGGTTTAAATTGGATCAATACATAGGCACGTACCAGGTACTATGTTGTACTAACGTGTGACTAAATGCTTATACGCTGGTCTATACTGCGACATTACTTCATAAGGGTTACATTTTTAGTACATTTCTATCTGCCTGAGAGTAAACCTTACTTCTTGTACTGTGCATTACATCGGAAATAATCTCATTGAGCTTTACAGTAAACACAAATGGAAGAATGAAACAAAATAGTTTTTAAAATCAAAGTACAAAGCAAAGGACAAAAAAAGATAAAAAACGCTGCATTTTGAAGCACATGAAAAAAGCAAAAATTACGAATAAAGAGACGTAAAGGGTTAGTTTTCAGTCTACTTTTAAAAACATCAAACTCTTGAACCGCTCGAATATATAACGGTAGAGAATTCCATAAGCGAGTTGCACAAATTGAAAAAGCCCTATAAACGTCATAAGCTGTATTTCAAATAGGCTGATACAAATTAACAGCATCCATATATCAAGAGTCTATATTCAGACATCCCGCAGTGTATTTCACAGCTTATTACGAAATCTCCTCTTACTACATTCCCCCGTAAGATAATTGGACAGTGTTATTTACTGATACTGGGAATAAGGCATTACCACTAAGATGGAAATAACCTTTTGAGTGAAAGGTTCTCATTTTGAGCTGCCTGTTTTTATATGCAATCCCTGGTGTGAATCTTCGGTGATGTCTTTGATGTGTTGATGTTCATTATACTTTTTACTGCTTTCAAAAGTCGTAAACAGCTTGTAGTAATTAATCACTAAAATTGCCCGAAGCGAAACGATCAATTCTCATAAGTTACAATGCCTGTGGGGATTCCTCAGTCGTTTGTTCAAATTTTGCGACTGTTGAATACCCTCTTTTGCGACAGTGTTTTTACGTCTAAGATTGTAAGTGTCATAGAAGGGTTCAAGATAGGGTACTTTCCTTCTGTCTTTTGTCTGAACAATTGTCATTTTTTCAATACTACATAAGATACCTTATGTTGCATACAGTGTGGACATTTTGGAAGGAAACATTGTGAACGCACTTAAACATCAAGTATGAAACTACATGTATTATATCTAACTAACAGCAGCCTATCGCGATCGCGACTTTCTTGTCTTGTTAGCACGTTACTGTGTCGCTCATAATATACCATTGTAGTTTGGGAACTTTGAAGCATCTTCTGAAAAATTAAAACGGAGAGGATATCTGTCGAATTTTATAACATTTATACATGTTAAAGACGAGTAAATGTTCATAGTGTTTTGTTCACATGCCAAACTACACTATTTTTTTTTCTCAAACTAAACGCAAAAGTTGTTTTGTCAGAATTTTGATTCCGCTTAAGTCAGTGCAACAGTTACATAGGAATGTTTAAACTGCCGAATACTCTGCAAGACGTTTACTTGCATTTTGCTGTTGGCCATGTGCCAGTGAATGCCTTAGGCAGGGTATAGTCGATTTTAATCTTCAACCCTCTTTAACAGTGGTTATCAAGGCAATAAGAATAACATTAAGACCCATTTTTGGATAATTTTAAAGTCAAAATTATATATAAGATTTTATATTGATGTTGGGAAGAGCGTGCAGCAAACCCACGTGTACAACCTTTTACGAAAATACACTCACTTCTTTGTGCGTTTGTATGCGTGCGTCTGTTTGTACTGTTGTCCGTTTGAATTCCGGGTGAGACCCATTGTGCAATGTCGTTATTTTTTCAGTAACTCTCCACCTTTTTATCGCTGATTCTAATGGACAATGACCGAGAAAATCAGTCGTATATGCATTCCCGTTACCTCCATTGTGGTTTAAGTCGGTGAAAACTCACACCCAGACGGAACAGTTTATTCTTCTTGCCTCTCCTTTGATCACCTTAGCTTAATTTGATATGTTGAATCTCATTAAGCGGTAAACAAATAATTCAAACAATTCAATGAATAACTTGATTAAATGAGAGGTCACTTCAAATGACTTAAACTTTTTAAACCTTTTATTGTCAGATTAGCAAAAGCTGCATGGTTTAATTCCATTACTTTCAGTTATCAAATACTTTATCAAATACGCCATGAATGTTTTTCCCTTTTACAGTGCATGCTGTTTGGCAATGTTGTTTTGCCGTGCCGAATCAAAGAGTCAAAAATAACAACTCTATTGCCTAAACCGTAGGATCACCTGTTAAACAATCGGAGGGATACTGTACAACATGCTGAGAGTAAGCGTATGACATTCTCAATGTTTTCATTTATTATTTTAAATTTGTTTGCAGGGTTAAGGTTATGACCTTCACCAAACGGTTGAAGAACAATCATAATTAATTCTTGGTAATGAACACGTCATTGCGTAGCTGGCATTTCGATGGCAACTTGGCTCTAGCAAAAATGCTGCAGGCAGTTTAGTCATCGACAGCTGAGATGACGCTGGTGCCTTTGACGGCTCTGCGCGAATTAATTATCCGCGAAGAAGACTGTCTAGGAGTGAATTCCGATCGATCATTGTGAAAGAAAAAAAAACCCGAAAAATCAGCAAGTCAAAATATGCGACTTGTTCCTACCTGGCTCTCAAACATTAGAGGTGAAATTTGCCAAAGAGCTAGGCTGTTAAAGGCTTAACGGAAATTTCTGCCTCGGGGGAACGATGATGGCGACACTACGACTCGATAAATGATACACCTTCGGGTGAGTTGGATATAAAGTGACACGAGGAACGTAAATATGATGATGTGCATCAAATCACATCTTCTTTTAAACTGGGATTTTCTTTAACATGAGAGTGCCTCGACGGTGTATCGGTTGGGCTAAGATTAAGGTTAAAATGGACAAAAAACTACCACGCTTGAAACCTGTGAAATATTAGTACACATCCCGATGCAGCAAATCACTGTAAAACATTCTGTTGCTAAAAATCATTAAAACTAGGGGTCACATTGCCAATCCTTAGATTGTAGAAATCTCTCAATTTTAACAACTTGAATAGGAACATTTACATTTGTATTGCATTCTCGCAAATCGTACTTTTGGTAGGATCACGTAAGCGGCAGGCATTTATAAAAGTAGTCGAGTTAGACGAACGCTGCCTGCGTTACACCATCTGATGCTCGAAGTGTAATATAGTATTACCTTTTGTACAAAGTCAGGCAATTGGAATTAATACACTTCAGGTATACTTAATTTTTTTCACTTCGATTACGTAATATAATGTGTTTGAGGATACCATTAACAGATAGCTTCACAGAACATCGTGTCATGATCTTCAAAATTGGCGCAAAGAAAATCAATATTCCACGATCACAATACATAAGCGTCCTTTGACGCGATTTATCAAGCTGCAACCTTTCTATGTTTGGACTCTAACAATGCTGGCGCCACAAAATACCAGCACAGTCTCGACGACATGGTCTTGATCGTTTACACATTTAAAGTAATTACCAAGCAACTAATTTTTCTCATGAAGGTATTCTGCGTACTAACCCCATGTTCTATAATAGTTTTCAACCAATCATAATATGGAGCTGTTATTATCATTTTAATTTATTCATAGCATGGGTTTGAAACAAAAGAATGGTAGCATGCCATCCGGGAAAGTGTTAAGTTATACTTTTGTAACTTTTCTAATGTCGGCAAATCAAAGTATTGTCTTATTGTATTCGGCATCCGACATAGCCAAGATACGGTATAAATGGACACACTAACTCACATGAGAAACGAACTAGGACCGTTACTAGAAACTAGGACCAACTAGGACCCAGGCAGAGTCACTCACTGATGTGGCTGGGCCATGAGGCTTAGCGAAGGTTTCGTATTCAAAAATAAGTTCCAGTTCTAAGTCACCACTCGTCGTCAGTTGAAGTTTCTCTCTATAAGATATGACAATTGCATGAAAAATGTTTTCGAATGACCACATTCTTTTCTGCTTATTCGATCGACGGTATTGAAAATGAAAATATGTATTCACTCTTCTCCCTGAACTAAACCATGGTTATTTTATTCCACTGTTTTAAAACGTCTCACCACTGCTATCTATCCACAAATATTGCCTTACTAAGAAGATTAAGATAGAATGTCTCTCGGGGACAGAAAGTCGAACTCTCAAATTTCTCATTTCTTTTCTTATCCACCACCTGGGGGCGCTTATTTTAAAGCTTTTGGAGAAATAAAAACTTACACCGTCTTAGTTTTTCGAAAATCTATAATGTAATTTCCCCCATAGAGATAACACAGGAATGAAGGTCATTTTGAAATTCAAATATTGCAAATGTTGAATTTTGGGCGATTTGTTTTAAAATTACTTCTTCCAAACCTTTCAAGGTGACTCTCGGTTTTTACTATTGATTTAGTAAAAGAATGGTTGAAAGTTTTATTCAGGAAAGTTTTGAGTACAAGTTTAGGTCGTTCACTTTTGAGACGTATACTACCTTAAAGGGGAAGGTTACGGTAACCACGGCTGATTTTTACAATATGTGCTTGCTTTTTGGTCGCTTATTCCGGAAAAGCCATTTCTAGTCATTTATTACTCGCACGACTTTTTGCAAAAAAACGGATTAAAATAGTGGAAGAATTTGCAGTTTAGAGATCCATCTATTCAATGTATTTTGAATTATGGGAGAAAAGCGCAAAGCTTGGCGCTTTCATTACTTGATATGGTAAGGACCATTTTCTAATGGGTATGGTATTGTCATTCACGTTCACACCAGGCAGTGCGTGTTTGCATAACTAGTGTTTATGTTATGCAAATACTCACGGCCTGGCGTAAACGTGAGTAAGTTGAAAGTGAGAATCCTGTCTTGCTTCTCAGATTTTAGTTTAAACACGTTTAGGTGTGGTGATCGGAAAATGGAGCCATTCATGACTCATTATCCGCGACTATGATCTGTTCGTTAACTATACGCAAAGGAGCGATTAAATACAGTTTTCTTCTGTAAGTTAAAACAAATGGCGAGTGACAAAACATCTTCAGCATCAATATATCCATCGATCATAGCGATCACTGACCCCGGAAAAGGCAAAAATTATGGTATTGCCTTTGCCATCATATGCTAACGCTTAATTATTTCTCTCCGGAAGTAGGCGCTGAGACATTATCAGTTCTAAATTCAAATTTAAAGGGGATTGTAATTGTAAGCCAGTACCTTCAATATGCGGACTGTAAACCGTCGATACCTTTTCAGGGGAATTTGTTCGTCTATCCCTTACCAGCTTAGAATGATATCGCATTGCACAAAGGCTTAACACTAATTAAGCCAGGCAGATATGGTTTCCTGGGAACAAAATTTTTGCACATGAAGGAAAATTTACTTTATTTAGATTCAAGGCGCTGGCTTACAATTATACATGCGTTCTTGTTCTGATACTCACCATATGACATTTACTAGTATATCTGAGGGCAAAACTTAATATGTTTGTTTGCAGGCATAGCTGCTATAATTACGTCGGTGCATGCTGTCATTATAACGATAGATATTGCCCTTGTTTATTATGGTTCTGTATAAAAGAATGTCAACTCGTAATGTTGCAATGAAAGCACGTTGAGTCGATGCCGTTGTGTTAATGACGCTTTCACTGTGAAAAAAATGCAAAACAATCTTCAACGTGTAATACGCAAATAATTTAGGTATTCAAAGTATATAATTATTCAGTAATTTTAGTCCGTTAAAGTATCCTTCATTTCTATCGTTTTTATTAATTTTAATAGATTTCAATTAATTATACTTTGCCAAATTCTAAGTACCTGAGACTTGACATTATTAACAGTATATACTGCCAGTTATGGTACACCATCGTTTCAAGGGTTATGTCTCTTAATTCAAGGGCGTTTCCTTGAACACGAAGGCACCAGTCCCATTTTGATGAGCCATATTGGTACGGCATATAGGAAGCGGGCATTGCAAGAGGATATGTGTTTCCTTTGGGAGGTACGATTATTGGTTGTTGGTAACAGAAAGACACACGCGTAAAAGGCAATCCCCCGGAACTTTCTAAAATATAGTAGTTTTCTATCGTCATAGATGATATGGGAAACGCCAGGCGTTTACAAAAAAAGTGCGAGACGACTTAAATCGTTTTATTTTATTAGTATGCGAGGATACTTATTCTTTAAGCAGAAAGTTGGCACATTGTGCACGTCCATGATAGCCCGGATCAAATATTTCCTTGCGTGATAAACACCACTGAAAGATTTCAGCAAACAGTAATTTTGCTTAAGGTAGCACTAAATGTCACCATTAGATAACTGAACTATGATATTTATGGCCCCGATACGGGTTTTATTGATCATTTTTGCACGTTAGCAGAGCCCGTATGCACAACCGAGGTCCGTAAACCTCGTGTCAGGGCCGTAATGGTTTTATCATATGCCTCGTGGAATGACAATTGAGGTTAAAATAATGTTCTACAGAGTTTTTTTTTTGACGGTAACGGAATTGCGCTTACAATTATATTGCCTTCTAACTTTATATGGTGATTATTAGAGATGCCACACACTATAAACTTCATACATGTATGTCACTCAGTCACGCACTCTGAAGCCTGTAGTACAGCTGGTGTGTCAATTTTTCTTGCTAGACCACAATTACTCACATCATTACTTGTGAGTTTTGACAAGCAGGAAATTCAAACTATATTAGTTATTACTTCAACCATACAAATGACTCTCCGAAACCTTCCACAGCTTGTCTTTACAGTTGATTCAAGTGAAATCCTTAATGTGGTATTTCTTACAAATATAGTGTATTATCATACATTCATACTCTTTGCGAATCACGTTGCAATATGTATTAACGGCGCTGTAAATTGCACTTAAGCTAATAAAAATGCACGAGGCCTCTTCTTAAGGTGTATTAGCGTAATTGTATTAATTAGTTATAATGCAAAGAGTATCCCGGGATTTGCACAGGCTAGTTAAATACAAATAACTTCATTTTGGATGAAAGTAGCATTATCTTATGTTCTTAGGTTTCTGGAAGAAAAAAAGAGACAATGGTTAGAACAGAGAAGACATACACGTACTTGCAACTTGTTTTAAATACAATAGTCATGGGCCATATATTCACATGGGGATGCGAAAGGTGGATTGTAAAACATTTTCGTCATCGGAGTGCAGACTAGCTTAGATTTCATTGATGTCAAACCTTGCCGCCACACACGATGGCTTATGATTTTGAGATCTTATTATAAGGAGACATAAGGAGATTATTAGTGAGACAAGCTCAGTTGATTGATGGCACACACCCTCTGTAAAGAAACGATATCCCATTTTGCTTCAATCGGAAATCCTCCTAAACGTGATAAAAAATGTTAATCATATACCCATGCCCATCTCGTTCAAACCTGGTGACGTTTACTGTAAAATGCCAGCAGTTTTATTTTACGGTGAGCGTCGAGATATACCTGATAAACGTCATCGATTTCGGAGTATTCTCGAACAACATTTGCTGTTTGATAGTCAACGGCATAGAGTCAAACAAAATCACTTCCATTTTCCGCCAAAGATGCGATGTTGTCGACATAAACATATGAAGGGCTTTGAGGAACAAGGGTATTTGGTGGAATGAAATGCGGGAATATGATGTTCAATATTTTAATATTTTCCGGTAATTACTCAATTGAGTTTTGGTTTTCTAAGATAAGCTCTGGCACAAATTCTATATTTAGCACGGTCTAACTCCGAACTCGAACAGGTAAAGAGCACGTGGCGTGATGTCGATGTCACGCGCGCGACACATGTTGACATGGCAACTCTCAATGTAAACAAAGAAAGTGGCCGCCGCTCTCTACGACGATCGAGCACGATCGAAAAGTTATTCCCTTACGAATATTTTTGAGTATTGGTATCTTTTCTTATGGTGTTCAATGAGATATGAAGGGTTTCTTGTCTCTGAATGAAGCCTGTTTACACTAATACTTCCATATTTATGCGCATAGCTCTCCTATCCTTTGGAAATTCTTGACATCATAAGGTATATAATAAATTGCTATCGTTCGCGTCATTTGTGCTGCGTCAGCCTCTCTACTTCGTATCGTGTATGACGCAGCACAAACGGCGCTCATGCTGATACGACACTGGAAGAGATAATATTTATGGTAATTACGAACACGAAGTTTAGGCGATAGCGCGTCATACTTGAGTGATGTGTCAATTATTAATGCAAGTCAAATGCGGACAAATTACGAGAATAGCGACGAAATCAACTGAACTCGACCTTGCTTGCTCGTCGCTTACTCATAAAAAGTTGATTGCTAAGGAGTGATGGCAACCTTGTCTTTCTTGATATTATTATATCGCTGTTGGACCATTCCACTTCAAGGGAGGGTTTATGGTACACGTTTAAAGCGAACAGTTTAAATATTCACAGGTTTTCCAAACTTAAAAAAAATGTTTATTTTAAAGTTAGAATGGCGGTGGATGCATGTAAACTGAGTGTGTTTTCGTTTTTGAAACATAACGTCTTCCCTTCGCGAAAGTTATGAGTCCCTCTAAAAATCAGGTCAAAATACTCGAGCCGCGCCAGCGTTCGATTTCAAGCTCGATCGAGTATGAACAGCTGATCTGAGAGCATAGAGCAAGCAGCTCTGCGACATACATGAATGCCAAGTGGATATAACAGCTGTATAAGTCAGTTTATCTCCAAGAATTACACATGTCCTTAGAATCCTTAGACGTCAAATATGCCGAATTTGCCATCTTAGAAAGGGATTTGTGAGCGGACTAGGGTAAACGTGAAGTGAGTACACTGTACGCTGTATCAGAGCGTCGTAACTCATTGAATGTACATTTTGCTGCTGTACGTATAAACCATTTGAACGGTATTTCCATCGTCTGCTCGTATATTTTCATGACTGGCTTGACTAAATACAATTAGACTTCTTTTAACAACCTAAATGAAAAATTGACTTCCTAAGTATCTTAAATTGTATATAAAACCCACACCGGACATTATCATGACCTCCGAATTTCGCTGTACAGATCGAAAATATAATACATGGTCCTTCTCTGTCGCAAGTATTTTTAGTGCGGTTGGATTTTTTGGAACTAATTTATGGCTGTAAACATTGTAATTTACCACCTAGTTACTTAATTTCGTCAATAGGAAACTTGTCTATAGAGATTATATCATGATGCACTGTCGACTGGGACCGTAATCGTCAGCAGAGTAGACGACATGAAAACGCTGCATCGTACGTGTACCGTATGTGACCGGCCGATAACGATGACGGGTGTCTGTTGCGAAAGATACACATTTTCAATGCGTTCGTTTGTATGTTTTTGGTACAACTGTACTTGTACCTAAGTGCAATGCCCATGAACTGATTGCAAACAACAAAATTGTAAACATAATTATCAGTTACGTTTCGGAGTGTCATAATCCCATTCGCTCAGCTGTGTTATGTACGTATGAACATACCACTACCAGCGCCGGTAACGCGTTCGCGTCCCTGACAGTAGTTCGGTTACAGTGGAAATATAATTCGTATTTTATCATTTTAAAATACGGGTTCATTTCAGTACCGTCTAAAAAAATTAAAGGAGAGTGGCTATATGGGCATAGCATGTATGATAATGGGTAATATTTAGGGGTTATTACACGAAATACCGCGTCGTATTCAAGTGATGTGTCCGTATTTTGACGAGTTGCGCAGCAACTAGTCAAAATTGGGACACATCAAGAGAATACGACGCGGTTTTGCCCAAACTTCGTGTAATAACCCCTTTATCATACATGAATGCTTTGCTTATGACTGCTTTCCTACGGACGATCCGAAATTAGCGACGAAATCAAGTGAACTCGACCTTGCTTGCTCGTCGCTTTACTCATAAAAAGTTGATTGCTAAGGAGTGATGGCAACCGTGTCTCTTCTTGATATTATTATATTTCTGTTGGACCATTCCACTTCAAGGGAGGGTTTATGGTACACTTTTAAAGCGAACAATTTAAATATTGAGATGTCGACACAGGTTTTCACAATTTGACAAATGTTTATTTTAAGGTTAGAATGGCGGTGGATGTAAATAATAGGCTGCAGTGCGTAAAATGAGTGTGTTTGTGTTTTGAAACATAACGTCATCCCTTCGCGAAAGTTATGAGGCCCGCCAAAAATCTGTCAAAATACTTGCGCGCGCCAGCGTTCGATTGGAAACCCGATTGAGTAGCTGAGAGCATAGAGCAAGCAGCTTAGCGACATCTATGAATACATAGTGGATGTAATAGCCGTACCAGTCAGTTTATCTCCAAGAATTATGCCTGTCCTAAGTCGTCAAATATGCCGAATTTACCACCTTAGAAAGGAATTTGTGAGCGGATTAGGTAAAAGGTGAAATGAGTACACTGTAAGCTGTAGCGTCGTAACTCTTTCGTGATTTTGATGCTGAACAAATAAAACATTTCAAAGGTATTTACATCGTCTGCTCGTATATTTTTATTACTGACTTGCCTAGAACTAAAAGTCTTTTAACAACCTAAACGAAATTTTGACTTTCTCTAGTATCTTACATCGTATGGGAAACCCGCACCGATGCCATCGCACACGATCATGACCTGTGAATCTCACTGACAGATACAAATCGGAAATATAATATGTGCACCTTGTCTGTCGCGAGTATTTTCAGTGCTGTTGGATTTTTGTGGGTTATTTACGGCTGTAAACGATGTAATTCACAACCTAGATACTTAACTCGTCAACAGGAAACTTTTCGTATAGCGATTCTATCATGATACACTGTTAACCTGGACCGTAATCTTCAGCAGCGTAGACGACATCAAAACACTTTACCGTATGGGACCGGCCGTAAACGATGACAGGTGTAGGGTCGGCAAAACATACAAATATCCAATGCGTCCGCTTGTATGTTTTGCTACAACTCTCCTTGTACCAAAGAGCAATGCCCATGATGAAATTACTGCAAACAACAAAATTTTGACCAAAATCACAATGACGTTTCGGAGTGTCATGTCTTATTCGCTCAGCTGTTTATTTACATGTACATGAAGATACTAACAAAGGTCACGCGTAGCTGTAAGTAGTTCGGTTACAGTGAAAATATAATTTGTATTTTAACATGTTAAAATACGGATTTATATCAGTACCGTCTACACAATAGGAGAATGGCAATACAGGCATAGCATGTATGATAATCTCTAAATATCGCACTCATAGTGCAATCATAGAAAAACGATATAATATATCTATATATATATATATATATATATATATATATATATATATATATATATATATATATATATATATATATATATATATATATATATATATATATATATATATATATATATATATATATATATATATATATATATATATATATATATAATCCTTTTACCGAGAGAAGACAAAATAAACGAGTCTGTAATTGCCAGACGGTAAGAAGAAGAATCAGAGTTATTTGGAGGGAATAGGCACGTTGAGCTGAAGATGTACAATCTCTATATTCTATATGTATCTGCACTACACACCATAGATGTTAGATGTACCTTTACATATGTACATCTTTGTGGCTGATACAATCACGGAGCAATATTGAAAAAAACGCGTAATGCTAATTACTATTTGCAGGGGAAATCAAATGCTGCCTGCAATTAGATGGACTCTCGTGTGCATAACGATAGGTTCACATTGACGTTTGAAAATAAATGCTACACGTTCTTAAAATTGTACCCATAAACATGATTGAGTCTTTCAGTAGGCCCGTTTTAAAATACATAGTTTTATTTCAATTACAGCCACAGCTAGTCAACATTCACAATTGCACTGAATTTCGACGATGCCCTCTTACAGATAATAGCCCTCATAACGAAAGCTTGGGGTATTCAATATCCTTTTCAATTCAGTTTATTCAGTATTTTTGGCCTCTAGCGAATACGTACAAACAGTAACAGATGTATTGATAACAGATCGCTAGTCAATGCAATAATTGCATCCACAAAAGGAGAAAAAACAAGTTATCTACGAGTAAGTAAGCGTCAGCGAAAAAAAACCCCAAATCTATGCTCAACTTACGCATCGATTGTAAGTTCCCGCCTTCTTGTTGTTGCTACGAAAATATATTTACTCGGGTTGCAGTGTCGACCAAGGTACGAATTTGTTGGTGCCAAAGGAGAACTAGCGGCCACACTAGCAGAGATGGATGAGGAAAAGATCAGAAAGGAGTTTCTGAAAGATAACTGCGATTGGAAAAAAAATTGAGACGAACATTTCACACTCCAGTCATATGGGAGTTGTGTGGGAAAGAATGATTAGGATGTTTTGATCTTATTGCTGCTGTAAATTTGAGAAAGGATTTTTGATAAAGTTTAGCAAATACTGTGTACTCGGAAATCGTACAAATAGGAGCAGCAATTGTACTAGAACGTTTTCCGGGAATTTAACCTCGTTACAAACACATAACAAAACAATCTTCTTAACACTTCACGATAAAACAACACCTCAGAAACCCCTCAAATTGTAAATCAAGGATATCGTTACAGCATTGGCTAAGTATTGTGCTTAATGATTATTGCAAGCCCGCCATACTCACTTTGCCATTTGCGACTTCCAAATAGTGTGTCGTCACTGATCTAAACCCCGTTGCATTTGTTGTTATTTGTACACATAGCCAGAACTTATAAAGTAGATTATTTAGACATTCGGTAAAGACAAAATTCACATCACATTTTTTTTCCTTTGAAAGTTCGACAACAAGTGACACACTACTGAAAACGGAAGCCTTCCTTATATCAGCACTAAACTAAACTGTCTTTTAATACCAAATAGAGCTAACAAGATTGGAACTAATTTGGGATAATTGGACGGTGAAGCAATCTCGATTTCATCTACAAATGTAACCTCATCTGTTTTAGTTTTTACGTTACACACTTGTTGTTATGAGTAATTTGTAATATTGCAACATTCAACTATAGCGCACCTGAAAATTTTAAGAAATTTGAAAAATATGAAGATCCAATTATCCCAAATTAGTTCCAATCGTGCTAGCTCTTAAATGATTGGTGATGAAATGAACTGGTGTATATCCCTGTAGTCGTCATAACACAATGGACAGATTTATAACTTACTTATAAATTTAGATAACCAATGGCATATGTGGTTTAATTTTCTAAACGGAAATGTAAATCAAATACAGATGATTGTATAATTAGAAAATGTGTATGCAACTCAGACTTGTTAACTTCTTAAACTCTGCAACCAATAAAATACAGATTTATGATATCCTTTACACAATATTGATCTCTGTTAGATGTTTTACGTCCGACAGCCTTTGAGATGAAGCTCTTCACAACATTCGTTTTAAATAAATCTCAGAATGTTATCGGCTCTCATCACTTCATTAAAGCAGTGTTCACAACCCCGATGATATTTTCATGTAGTTTCCTCACATTACAGAAAAAACCGAACTTATTAGGTTTTTCGTGTGCGACCTCACGAAGCATTCAAAACAATTGTGGAAAAGCCTATTATATCTTTCGTGAAGTAGAAATTAATCAACATATACATCACATCACATTTATTTGCTTTTGTCGTGCGCGTCACTGATATCCAGCGTAGTAACCTCCATTATGTGAGGCCGGCATTTAGTATATTTGCCACATTGCAACAAGAACTATCAGGTTGATTCTGAGTCCCAAAGAGATTTCATTTTAATAAGAGAAGAGAAAAAATTCTTGTTATAGACAACAAAAATTGACTAAAAAATTCAGCGTCAGTAAGTATCCCTGATGGATACAAGGCACTTCGTCTATCTATCTATCTATCTATCTATCTATCTATCTATCTATCTATCTATCTATCTATCTATCTATCTATCTATCTATCTATCTATCTATCTATCTATCTATCTGTCTGTCTGTCTGTCTGTCTGTCTATCTGTCTGTCTGTCTGTCTGTCTGTCTGTCTGTCTGTCTGTCTGTCTGTCTATCTATCTATCTATCTATCTATCTATCTATCTATCTATCTATCTATCTATCTATCTATCTGTCTGTCTGTCTGTCTGTCTGTCTATCTATCTGTCTGTCTATCTGTCTGTCTGTCTGTCTGTCTGTCTATCTATCTATCTATCTATCTATCTATCTATCTATCTATCTATCTATCTATCTATCTATCTATCTATCTATCTATCTATCTATCTATTGCTTTCACGGAGTAAACTGATTGATATACGTCCAGTATATGGACATGTATAAAACGCAAAATTAGTAGTATACTTAACGTATATAACGTAACGTATATAGAAAATATCACTCTGTAAATATATGTAATGCATAACTACGTAGAACAAGCGTATATGTAACGCAGATCCTTGCACACCATGTGTACATGTGTAGTTAAGGAAACCAGATAAAAATATTGATGGACAGCTTCAAATGCTAAAATTGTGGTGACAGTATCCGACCCAGGAGTTTACATTTCCCGGAACCCGATAAAAGTCTCCTTTTTCTTAACAATAATATTATCCATGGTTATCATATATGATGATTAACCTTACCCCTAATTTAACTTATTCAACATTCGGATGAGCATGATCTTTACTTAAAGATGTTGTTAAGAATCCATATTGCTCTGATAGGCGTATATATATATATATATATATATATATATATATATATATATATATATATATATATATATATATATATATATATATATATATATATATATACATACATATATTATATATATATATATATATATATATATATATATATATATATATATATATATATATATATATATATATCATATGAACTTACCGTATCTCCACCTGTGTGACGTACACCAGCACAGTTAAGAAATCTATACTACCCCTGTTGTACGTCATCAACCGGAACTTTTTTCCTGCAATGGTACCATTCGTACGTGCACGTCGCGACACAGACCGATTTGTCATGATCGATGCCGTGCTCTCATGGCATTTTGACAAAAAGGTGACCCGACAAATCCAGATACGGAAACATAGAAGGCATGCCCAACGAAATTTCGAGTCGCTAAAGCTTTAGCTATTCCCAAGAATCGAATGAGGATACCGTCGAACGTTTGGCTCAGTAACGTCACCGCTCCAGTCGAAAGGCTCAATATGGACGTCGTCGTACCTGGCGATTGCCAAGCGACGTCGTATCTAGCGATCCCGGTTGGCGATAAACCCGAAAGATAAACCTCAACGAAAGTTCAACTTAATAAATGAATACCGTAAAAACTTCGGGAAAGCGACATAGAAGGCACAAGTATCGACGAACAACGATGGATTTCGCACAAATTATTCCGTTGTTTCTCGATCGGAATCAAACCTAAGTTTACAGCGCTGCAGCCTGTTAGGCTGTAGTGAAGACATAAGCTGTCGACCTGCAGTGCAGCGCTGTAGAATCAGATGCATTTCGAAAGTTGACTCGGACAACACTCACAACAGAACAGAGTTGCCGTCAAGTAACAAAATTGGAAGTACCTACGGACGATATGTACAAATATATAAATGAGGCTAACCCCAAAGTTTCAAACAGTATGAACTCTAGCTGAGAACGCAATCGATCAAGCGATCTTCGTATCGCGTACTGCATCACACTCCACGACATATATTTATTTTCACAGATGCATAAATAATCGACAACAACAACGTGGTGTTCAGTTTAATTGCGGTTTTATTCACATGTTGTACCCAAAATCAAAGTTTGACATAATTTTGAAAGGGCATTGACAAGCCGACAACTTCATGAGAGAGTATTCGATCCTTCGGATTCGATCGTGCAGTACTGTATAACTAGCTAGGGTAGATAAATCGCCGCTATGTATGGCACGGCCACTATAAATTTCGAAGCATTTTTTGACAGTATCCCTTTACCTTTACATAAATGCCGCACCTTACGATACTAATCATCTCCCTTTCACCTATCCTTCGTTCATAACGGCTATATCCATTCAAATTTTGCAAGAATATCCGACGGAGAAAGACCGTTTGGAAATACTACTTCCGCACTCTGACTGAGAGCGCGTGTCCGTGACCCGAATCAGCTGGAACCGAAAAACTTACACCACCACGCTGACACAATAAAGTCGAAATTACATCGCATGGAACAGTAATTTTTATCAGGAATAAAAATAAGTGGGTCTATGTATGTGATAAAGATATGATCTCCCAGTATTCCTCGACTCGTGTTTCCCCTAACATACCTGAATCCCTCCGAGCCGGAAGGCTCGGAGGGATACCGCCACTATGTAACGGGAAACCCTCGTCTTCGATGACGTCACACTCGTTCGCAATACCGGGAGATTATATATATATATATATATATATATATATATATATATATATATATATATATATATATATATATATATATATATATATATATATATATATATATATATATATATATTATATCTATATATTATATATATACTATATCTCTCTCTCTCTCTCTCTCTCTCTCTCTCTCTCTCTCTCTCTCTCTCTCTCTCTCTCTCTCTCTCTCTTCTATATATATATATATATATATATATATATATATATATATATATATATATATATATATATATATATATATATATATATATATATATATATATATAATTGCAGCAGTGGTAACTGCACCAGTTACTAACAGAGATTTTCGAGACCAGAAAACTTTTATTTGAAATAGTCTAGATGTATAGTTATACTGGAAGTATGGGATCAGTAATGGCTATTAGGCACAATGTTAAAAGCCTTTCACACTGACATGAAATTCTTTTCTTAGACAAAATTGTTGCTCAGGTCGAAATGAGGAATGGAAAGGAAAGGATTACAAAACGGAAGATGATATTAAAAAATACCATGAACAACAACGGGGCGTTTATGATTGGAAACACAAGAGGCTTTGCCTAGCACAAGTGGCAGAGAGGGAACTCACTCAGACAGGTAGTGACATGCGGTTCTATGTTTATTGTCAAAATAACTTGAGTAGACGCAGCACCACTGATGATGAAGCCGGAATTATGCAGATTATTCAAGTTTTACTCATTCTTCGAAAATAACATTTTCAATGCTAAAAAATGGCTTCTTGTTACTTCTAAATGATATGATATAAATGCATTTTAGGGATGATATGCGTACCCTGCATGAGATAGTATACATTACAAAACGCGTAATAGTTTATTGGTGCATGGCATGCTTGTCATATGTCCTTGAAATTTCAAACGCTATCGAATTGGTGATGAAGTTTCCAGACATTTCTGCGGAGACGCTCTATCAGTGTCTTGTATCCATACAGGTGCCCGTCTTGCAAACGCTCAAGGGCACTCGTGTAACAACCAGTGAATTTTTTGTAGGCATTAAACAGGAACAAAAGTGTTCTATTTTACAGCTTACAAGGCAGTGGTCCCTGTTTCACTTATCAAACATTAAAATTAGTCAATCTTGGTACCGTCAAAGCCTCTTAACAATGTCAGACGTTCCCGTGATTGCTTCTCGAGAAAAAAAAATATACGTTTCTATTTTACCACGGCTGGCGCGAGCTCTCGTGTTTTCAGAACAATCAGTTGGCGTACTTGACGCACGTATTTGATGAAAGTATAATCTCTTTTTTCTCGCGACACATTTTAAACTGCTCCAGCGTCATTTACAGATGGCAACACGGTCAAACTTTCACGAGGCACAGCTCCATATCGAAAAAACAATAACAATGTCACCTGAATATATGTGCGAGTTAACGATATATTTTATCAATACATATCGCTACACTAAAGGAATCTTATTCACAAAGATTGCTAAATGGTAACGAAAGCATTTTTTTTAATTTCAAGAGGAAACCGTAAAACTCAGCTGCACCTAAGTAAAGATAATACGTAGTTAATTCTGCGGGCACTCAAATATCACCTTTTCATCAATTTTGCATTGCCAAAGACGTGTTGAATTTCAAAGAGCTCGCTGACCTCCGAGCGAAATCCTCTGCAAAATTACATACATGATCAAAGAACGCTTATCTTTGCGATAAAGGTATTTGAACTTTGGCGATTGTGTTTTAATACCGATTATAAATATTTGAGTCCCACGCCTTATTCGCATTTGTAAAAATGCTGATAATATAACTAAGGGTCGAGCAATGG
The DNA here is from genome assembly GCF_041260155.1 of Ptychodera flava. Classification (NCBI taxonomy): domain Eukaryota; kingdom Metazoa; phylum Hemichordata; class Enteropneusta; family Ptychoderidae; genus Ptychodera; species Ptychodera flava. The sequence goes on along the minus strand of NC_091930.1, from coordinate 44,619,916 downwards.
GAATACATAACCTGCTTCAATTTGGTTTTTTGAAACAATGATCACGTCTTTGGCTGATTAATTTTACAACATCCTTCCTGTAATTAAAATACTACGAGGTTGATAAGAAGGGTCATTAGCGAAAGGCAAAATACTCATTCAGAAATATGTTCAGCTGATTTATGATTTTACACAAGATATTAAAAAAAAATTGAAGGAGTGACGTCTGGTTTGTTCGAGGTAGTTACATTTAAATTTTACCATTACAGAGTGACTCACTGTTTACGATTTTGTGTGCACACCATAGTGCATAATAAGTCTAAAACCAATCATGTTGAACATTGTGCCGGCAGTATTCCTTCTTTCTTTCAAGGTATATTTCATCTAAAATGTCTTAGTCGTCTGCGGCGTAGGCATTTCTGATAATAAAACAAGTGAGAAGGGACTTGTATAGCTGCGTCAGAATACTCAGATGGATGACTCTCATGATACGCGGTACCTTTTTTCCGCTCAGTGAAACATCAAGAACTCTGATACTTATATTGAGGAGAGAGAGTCTATTTGCTACTGTAATGTATTGTTCATCATCAAAAGCAATACTTCTTTTCTAGTTCACTGCATTCCAATTGCCGTCAGCCGCCATGAGATACATTATAAGGCAATCATGTCGGTCGGTGTACCATGATGAATGACGTTAACAAATGGTTACGATCAGAGCTATTTATTAGAGCAGTCTTATCTGTTGCAAAAACAGCGCGAACGGACACATTGCAGCTCCAAACGGCCATTTTTCAAACGCTAGATTATTAGTCGTGAAAGGTATACACATGATTGCAATCACAAGGTCCGATACGGGTAGATTAATCAAATAGGAACCTAAATTTGTCCGCACTCGGTTTACAAAAGCCAGCATCGTTATCTCCTGGATGGTTCCGCTAAGAATACGCTGAGAATACCAAACGGATATCTAAATGTGTAGTCAGTCCCAGGGTGTAAGCTCTGTTAGGCTTCGGGCAGTGTTTGTCCATGAAAAGTTTCATCCATTGCGTCATAGTCATAGCAAGAAGTTCACTTGGAGTCCTAATACTTCCCGATGTAATTTGTATGAGCTGTGTTGTTTTGACAAATTCCACACAAGAGGCAATAAAATTAACTATAACTGGCGTACTAAATCCGGATTTGTCACGGCGTAGTCGTAGTTTCCCATTTCTGCACTTAACCGTACGGTGTTTTAAGTATGTCGTGAATTTTTTTTTAAAACAGGCGGGTTTTTGCTAGCGAGGCGGATGAAGAGTGTATCACAATATTTTACTTGTAGACAACTATTAAGGGATTGTAGTGCTCATTCCGGTACCTTATGCGTTTCACACTGTTAGTCACACATGAGCACACATTATCAGTTTCTAACGAAGAGCTTTCGAGCTTTAAACATATGACAACTGTAAACGGGCTTATTAGAATTCCACATTAGCTAATGTAATGAATAATCAGAGCACTCGTCATTGCGTCATTTCTTATTATCTTGCGAATACGATTTTGTATTGGCGAGTTGAGGGCGAGCCATTATATTATTAGGGGGAGTCGAAGATGAAATTAAAGACGTTGGAAGAACATGAAGAATTGTGAACCTGCGAAATCATATGGCAGCTGAACAATGAAAGATCATTATTCCTCGTTAACTGGAATCACAATTTAGGTATGAAAATTAAACATATGCCGGATACATTATCCCTTTGTTGTAATTTTTGAACTCCATGAATTATGAAAAAAAGGCATTGAAAGGCATCTATAAACTTCAAAAAGTGCTGGCAGGGTTATTTTTGAAACGGGATTACGCTTTATTAGGATGTCTTTATTGGCTACCAATTGATTTTCATGTCGATTATTTTTTGCAGTCAATGCATTTTAAATGCTACGCGGTTTTACACCTGATTATTAACAGCAGTTTCGCTATGTTTCCTAGGATACATCATTTTTATATTAGAAGTTGTCCGAATGCTGATAAGTGTGCTCAAACTTCCAAGATAGCAACTGGACCGGACATGTATCGTTTGTCTACCGTGCTTCAAATACTTGGAATAATCTACCTTCATTGATTGGGAATATTGAGAGCTTGTCACAGTTCAAAGCGTGTTACTACTTTTCTACACATCAAGTTTACCAATAAGGGCTCTTTACTCGATTAGGTTTCATCTGTTAATTAACATATTTTACAGTGAAGATATTTAAATTTTGTGAATACGATTGCATTTATGCAAGCACTTTACGAGCTCTGATACCAGTGAATTGTCTCCCAGATTACCTTCGTGAAATGAAATGAAATGAAGTGCAATCATGCTACCTTTCATTAGTTGTCAATATGTGAAATGCAATGGCAAATAGTGGATTGAGGTAGAAGTAATACAGCGGATATTGAACGAGATAAATAAGGTCTTAACAACATTAGATTAACAATTTTGAGAAAGCCTAGATTAAGCCATTTATTAAAAGTTAGGTTATTGCTAAAGAAAGTGCAGTATTGACAAAAGATTGCCTTTGGAATGACTTTTGCGAACAGTTTTAAAGGTAATACGAGAAGGTAATTATGAGGAATATGCGCCTCTGATTGCAAGTCAAACTTGTGACCGATATACAGGAGTAAAACATCATTGGTTCATTGGTTCAGAGAGAACAGAACACTGTTAATAGATTTAAAGTATAAAATAATAAGACATGCATTTTTGTTAAATTATGAATATGAAAACGGAAATCACGGAAAAGCCAATTAATTAATGTATGTTCATGCCCTGTTTCTGTAATAGAATGGTGTTTGGTTCCCCTAATAGATCACAATTTGTGACAGTAAAGGGATCTTAACATGAAAGTATATGTGCCAATGCTTGAGGTTGACGGCGAAACACTCAGAAAGAACGCACGCGTCTTTGTGTAGATCCGTCTCTGGCATAGCGGACTTTATGCAAACACTTCCTGTAAATGTCATGTCTGAAAAATCATCATGATCTTTGAGTCACGTCACACAGATATGTTCGCCAAGTGACCTGACAATGTGTTATTAAGGTAACGTATTCCTACAAGACTTTCGAAATACGTCACATAAAGGTTAATGTATATAGAGGTTATTGACACCGAAATGTTTCTATGGATACCAGGATCTCAATAATACGTCAATATGTACCAATCCACGGCGACATCCACAAAGACTTTAATAAATTGCAATATCGCATGCTATTGTCTTGATCAAACTCAATAATGGGCAATGATCATTTTACGAGAGGGTTTTGTAACGTATCAACTGCTAATTCAAACGTATTAAATGTTGCACGTACAAAGTGGCAGTGATGTATATGATTAAAAGGTATTTTTATACAACCGATCATACACATAAATTTTAGCAAGATTTCATATAGATTGTTGCTCATATATATATATATATATATATATATATATATATATATATATATATATCGTAGCATAGTAAAGTCGGTATGGATGTGTATGCCGGGATATATCCTTTTATCTTTAATGAATAGCTATTTTATGGTTCAGGCAATGACCATATGCATTGTTTAACACTTAAGAGTTTAGTTAATACGAAACAGGACGACTACGATTCCACTATATACCAGGGCATATCAAGCCATGGGAGACTACATGTACACTAAGTGTGACAGTTTTCGGACGACCTGAGTTTTCGGACATTTAATGACATGCTGTTCGTTGTACTCACTTCTCTTTGTATTGATAGCGTTAGTCATGTTACCACATATTAAGTCAGGAGATGCTGCTGTCCCGTTTTGGATAGTTTTTATCCGGTCGAAGCTATTTCGGGCGGTACAGACTTGGCGAAGTTAGCCTTACCGTACGATACAAGGTGTCGAACGCAACACACAGAGACAGCCCATGTTCGATATCTAAGCGCCTTACACGTCGAAATATAGTTGCGTCGTCCATGGATTTATCGTAATCAATTTATCACATATTTTACAAACAGTTTTCTAAACACATTGAAATTGAAAATCGGGAGTTTGAAATTTCAAAATATCAATATTTAGCCCCTATAATCACAGTCCAAATACGAAGTCCGTTTACTGCGATGGCAGTCAAATTACTACGCACTCAACATGGGGTCAATAATTTGGCGACTTTGACCCCCTAAATACCACTTCCGTCCCGTTAACAGTTTGAGGATAAACCTAATAAAGTTTCGAAGGGTATGGTAATAAGATTTCGTACTGCTCGTCATTTATGATACGGCTTTGAGCGAAATTCACTACTCTGTCTGAAAACTGTCTCACTGAGTGTATATCTTGGACGATGACCGCTAAACGATTGCCTACTTCGAAAGAAATAATATTTACTATTATTTGAAACAAAGGTAATGTCTTGTATAGTACATATTTTCAATGAAGAAAATACCCAGTACATATTTACGACAATGATGGCAAGATGAACTAAATGCGACGGCATGATCCTGCGGAAATCGACAAAGTGAGTAACAGACTCGAGTACAGACTATTGTTGTATATCTGTGCACAATGTAACAGGTAAATAGTTTTTCTTTCGGATTTAGATTGTTTTTCTGAATTGTCAGCTGAACCTAGCAGGAAGGAAGATCACAAATACATAGCTATGAAGCGAATACAAGACAAAGAAGACCGATGCAGTGAGGTGCGCACGTCATCGACACCCCTGAGTATTGTATAGAAGATAGATGGATCAAGGACTCCGCGCACACTAATTACAATTGACCTCTCGATTAACTCCACAAAAGACATAGATACATTCACTTTTATCTACAATAGTTACTACGGCGATTCTTTTGTACTTGTATTGGATGACATGTATTTTTCAAAACCGACGCCAACCTGCTTATTTAGTGTAATGTTGGAAGAGGGATTAATTACATGTGAGGTAAAAGATATAATTTTAGGAGCTGAGGTGATTGTATACAGAATTGCTTGTCCTTGTTAAATATTCACATTGTCCTAAATACAACAGCAGACTACGATCCCGCAATGTTGACACACCAAGACACTTTAAAACACCTCATCTTGAGCGATTGCATAACCTGTCTGCAAAAAAGTAAACACTGTAGTTCAAACGCATTTAACGTCTTCATTGAGTAAATTCATCGATCTTAAGAAGATTTACGCACCTCTCAGCCAAATCTGCAAGTTTCTTGCAAACACTGACTAAATCTACCTACATCCTGTCTTTCAAAAGTTGACTTGAACATCGGAAGACTTTATCAATTGTTTTCCCTTACATTTTAAATGAGCAGTTTTTCCTAGTTCAAGGTAATTAATACGTGAACTACGACATTAAAGAAACACAGCGAACAAACAACAGTTTCATTTGACTATAGTTCTAAACTTGTTGTATTACTAGTTAATATTCCAACTCAATTGAAAACACAGTATTTTCCATCCCGAGTTGATAGCTCTGCTGGTGGACAGAATTGTCCTCGAGGCTGTCTGTCTCCCAGTTGAAGCGATGTATTCATTGCTTCGATAAAAGTTTGTATGCTATGTGTGATAGCGAGTATGTAAGTGCGGTTGCTCCACGAAGTCTACAGCAGTGTTGTGTGGTCGTAGTCAGAAAATTCTAATAACTTAGCTCGGTTATTGAACCACTTTTGTTTTAACAGTAGGGATTTGGCCGAATGGTTCCCGTCTATTGCTTCTGCGTTAGGTGACTGGTTATCGTATATGGGTGAGTTCGAACCCGATTCACGAATGTTCGTGTCTCCATTCTTCATGTATTTGGCTATCACAAGCGGATGTTATCTCAAGCTTCTGAGTGAAAACAGATTTTAGGCAGTTTCTGAAAGCTCTCGAAAGACATTTCTACCTTTCAAGACTTCCAAAAATTCATCTCAAGGCATTATTGATATCATTGAAAATTCAGCTTTGACTTTAAGAATTAAGATTGTGTCTGACAATCCGTGCTTCGGAATAAGGAAAATCTCACAATATTGATTTTTAATCCTCTAAATATTCATTCTGGTGAACCTTGCACATCGTAATGCTGTTATTATTATCCTCTCACATTAGGTATTCTGTTTGTTCTCTTAAAGACAATGCATTCAGTAGTGTGCCTAATTACCCGATTCAAAAGCAGGGCATTACAAACGTAAACATAACGCACTTCAATGACACAGTAATAATATCAATTTATTACATTGCAGGCAATATGTAATTAGAGGAAAGAAATTGTCGCAAATATCTTTTAAAATTTTTATTCGGAAATTTTTTTTTTAAATGCTATATACTCTCGTGTTCGAGCTTTGACCATATGCACACTACAGATGAATATAATACAGCAACGCTGTAGACATTTAAGGTACAATTTTAAATATGAATAAATCTGGGAAAAAACCTGCAAAAGATGTTCAAAATTGTAAGAATTCCATTTCAATTACCTTTTCTATAGATTTGATTTTTCTGCAATGTACATTTCCACTTGAAGCCTAGCATTTGATTTCACATGGTTGTAAATGGAATATGATTCTTTATTTTATTAATGAACACAGAACGTTTATCAACAACATTGAAAGATCACCAAATATATATGTACATCTAAAATGCTAGGAGGTGCATAAAGAGCGACTCTCCTTAATATAAGAAAGCTACTGTATATACACGGCAAACTAGCGTACGTTAGATTCCTTATCACACATTCAAAATGTATATGTTGGTGTTCAAATTCGAACAACTAGTGTTAACATTGTTAAGGTAGCTATGTACCTCAGAGAAACTTTTAAACTTTTATTTTTTCTCAGGTATAGCAGACCGAAACCCTAATAAAGTATATATACTCGGAAAGCCCTAAAATTGGAAATTCGACCGTGCACAGTACTGATGTGTTTTATCATTTCAAGGCTTGAACACCCACTGAACTCCTAAAATTAAAGGTGTCCAACAAGAGCATATAGCCTTCAAGACACCTTTCCTTGAACGGCGTCTTTGCGTTTAAAAAGTGTTACATTCCTTGTACGCGTACGTGTGTTAAGTGTTTAACACACTTCTACTTGCAACGTGTGTTCAGCCCAGGAACACATAGCGTTTAAGATAATGGTTGATGACCGCGATTTGTTCAAAATTATCTGCGTAAGTATGTTCAAAAATTAAATATTGGTTTTAAACATGATAATTACTTAGCTTTAAAATATCTGAACGTCTAGACGCGTCGTAATTGGTGTTCTGTTCTTGAAAACAGTACTATACAGTGTAATTTATCACAATCATCTTGAATAACACAAAATCAACAGTAATCCAGTGAAGCTCTATGTACTTAATCACTGTATAAAGCCACAAGTTAATAATGCTGCCATGCATCATTTGTGTAACAGATATGTCTTTTGTTCGGAATAAAGTCTCAGTTTCCCTCTAGAAGTATTTAAACGACCCTGAAAATCTACTTATCAGGTAGCCCTGTCTTTAAGATCTATCTGAATAATGGCTATGAATAGGAAATAATAGTGACAAATGGCTACTCGGTTTCTATATTTGATCATTTCATGACCTAACCAGGAACTTGTGCATATTATTATTATTATTTATTTATTTAGCCTTTAAAAAGAAGAGAAAAAATACATAATATACCAAAAATAACAAGATACAATACAACAAAACAACGCAGAACAGAGCTAAAACGGCATCAGCAACATGTTAAGAATGTGCCTATTATGTACACCTCTTGTCAATAAAAGATGACGTATACTGTCCGTTAATCCATCCGGTGTAGGAAAAGTCTTCATTCTTTTTAATACAGAATTTGAATAATGTTTATCGAAGATGTAACAAAAGAAAGAAACATTATGTTTTGCACAAATCTTATTAAAACGTGAGAGTAAATCCGTGTGACCGTTCAGATTACCACGAAAATTCATGTTCAAAAGATGCAAATAAAAACAACGAGCACGTGAATTGTCAGCGAAGATTGATTTCAGTAGTTCAAGAGAACTTATCTCTAATGATTTTTCAATAGTCATGACATTGAGCGCTTTTAGGAACTGAGTGCTTCTACAAAATTTGTGAATACCAAAACCAGCTTTGAGCAACTTAGCTTGAGTCTTTTCAACCTCACTCAGAGAAGATTTGGAAACATGTACACAGTTAATACCGTACGTCAGAACTGGCCTAATGGCAGCATTCAATACATAGGCAAGCATACCATATTTACTATTACCATTATGGAAGCCGGCACCATGAAAACCATAAAATGCTCTTTCTGCATGCATTAATTCTATTCAAAATATGTACATTGGTATTAAGAGATGACAATGTAACACCTAGATAATTCACACTTTCACATTCAGCAAGTCTTACTCCATCCAGAGACCAAAATGGACGAGGAGTAAGACTACACCCCCAAAAATAACGCAATCTGTTTTCTTTGGATTAAAGCGTAAACCATGTTCTGTAATATATCTCTGAGCAGTATTAATCATATTTTGAAGACCTGTGCTGGTTAGACTAGCTAACATTATGTCATCAGCGTAACAAAAGACATTAAAAGAAACATTACTGATATTGATGCCACCAACACACGCCGTGAGTTCATCAACAAGACCTTGATAGAACAAATTAAAAAGAAAGGGTGATGATAACCCCCCTTGTCGAGTGCCTACAGATACCGTAATTGATTCGCTCAATCTAGAAGCCCATTTAATTTGTACATTAAGATGCCTGTACCAGTACACCAACATCAACCAACAGTGATTAGGAATCACATCTATCGCTTTACAAAACAAAATGTCATGAGGTACGGCATCAAATGGACCTTCAGCATCAAGCGAACAGGTATAAACAGGTGAACCTCGTTTAGTACAGTATGAAATGACATCATTTGCGAGTGCAGCAGCAGTAGTGTTCCTCTGCCGGGTATAAACCCAAATTGTAGATCACTAAATTTGCGATTCCCAGATACATCAAGAATATACAGTTCAAGAATCTTAGAAAAGGTATTTGACAATGTTAACGGCCTATAATGGTTTGGTAAAGCAGGATCTAGTGTAGGTTTCTTCAATAATGGAATAAGTAAGCCTTTCAAAAAAGACGTAGGAACAATACCAAACCTAAAGCATATTGAAAACATCGCACTTAGATGATAAATAATCATATGTCATTGTAAATTATGTTTATATCAGCTTTGAATTAGATTTGGCCAGGCACTCCAGGTGAAATCTGTGATCGACAGGACATCATAATCAACATGCTTAGCTTGTTTATTCTCGTGTTGGTCAGGCTTTAGTTATGGTTCTAGACATGACACATGAAAACAAAATAGGTCTTTTGTACCAATATGGGATATTATCACGTAGCAAACCAATGTGCACATGTAAGTCCATGCCCTTGTTCAAAGTTTGACAAATACATGTTTCCTAGCATGGTTTAGTTACTGATTTGGACACAATATTGTACCAAATTACCCCTGGCAGCTATATTTGACCATATTACATATGTAAGACACACTCGAGCATGACTATTACAAGGGGAAGCGGACATATATCACCATAATAGTGGGTGCCTGGACCTTACATTTGGACGGTGAAACATCAGCAGTGGCAGTATTTTTACCATATGAAATGTTCCGGTTCTAGAGAGCTATATCAGAATACATTTCAATGGAATCTTACAATATATATTCGAATCAATGAGGTATCCATCAAAATTCAGCGATTGGAATCCAGCACTAGAATACATAATGGTTTCCCTTTGATTCCATATTATTCTAATAGAATCCAATAGGGATCCAGTATAATCTTTTTTTGGATTCAGCTTTTTCGGGCATAGTGAAATTTAAGAAAAACATTATTTTTTCACTTTTTCACCATAAAAACATTAACGATAGCAGTGAAGTGATGTTTCTGATACGTTCAAACGGACCGCAGTTTTCAGTAAACGTACAATGCAAGAAACAACATATATTCCAATAATTTGTATATTATCTTTATTTGACACAATAGAGCAACAATATGGGACAAATAACTCTATTTCACCACACAGCTGTTTTAAATAATCTACTATTAAAGTGAAATACACTTTTACAGCATTATGTAGCCTGGAATTTACGTTTGGTAACTTTCGACAACGAGCGGTTGGTATTGTTCACAACAATCCCATGGCATTTACAATACCTTGCTGTTTTCAAGTGAGCCCATACGTTGGTTGCTAATATTCTGCTGTAAGTACACAATGTAAATGTAAACTTGTCCGTAACACTTTCGAAGCATCAAATAGATGGTGTTTATTATCACGGTAAGCTTGAGGTACTTGGCGCATCCAAACACAAAACACGATCGCAAATCTCTCGCAGTTTATCACGTCTTCATATTGTTATATTACTCTCTTGAAATAGCAAAACGGAAAGGCAAAACGTATAAGATATGACTGAACATTATTAAACCGGCCATACTATCAAGCCGATGACATAATCATTATATATAATAATATACCATATCCCGTCTACTGACTTCAAATTGACTGACATTGTCTATACTTAAATAAAATATTTTCATAGACATCACAACGGGTCCAATAATGAGTAACTATAATCGGTACTTTTTGTGAAGCTCGATACACGCCACAAATATTTACTAATCCATATCTTGTGATAATTTTCAACATTGTAACAAATTTTCGGCTTTTTAATGATATTCTCATAAATAATCTAGTCCTGTTATAGCCGGCAGCTCTCCCTGGCCGCCAGCTTATAATGAAAACAATAATATGTCAATACATCAAGGACCACATGCGAACATATTTAGTGAACGGCATGCGCACTGGTACAAATGAACACATGCATATATGTGGAATATTAACGTTTGGTTTCAGAACTAGATCGGGATACACCACGGCTTTTTATCGTTGTGGCGGTCTTCGACCGAATGCTGATTGTTGTTTCCACCCATGGAGGTGTACTGATTCTCGACAGGTAACATCTTCCAGATCGTCGGCAAAGAGTGCAAATGTTACATAAATCTGTCTGTAAAATAAGGAAATAAAACAATCATAACAATTTAATCTATAATTCATTTTATTGCTGTTAAGAAACTTATTCCAGCCCAGCACATGTCAATGACTTCTCTTGCCTTGGGCTGCATTCACTGGAAGTAGAGAAAGGCCTGCTGCATTTGGACAGCCAACGATGACATTTGTATACATAACGTTCAACATTCATACCCACGTGTTAGGAGTATGTAGCAAGATGCCGTCTGCCAAAATTAAAGTTAACGTTTGCACGGTTTAGAATTAAGGTTAGTAATGAGGTGCTGTAAATACATATTTATAATATATATTAATCTATCATATTAAAATGAGGTTGAGCTCGGGAGGACTATTTTCGGAGCTAGTTGTTGCAGGTCAGAACACAGAAATAGTTACTGATTTAAGTCAAGTCATTACATTCCACTATAATAAGGGTGACAGGGGAATTGATGATATTTATAGCATACCCGGAAACCTTTATGGTAGATGGTATACACAAAAGGATTTATGAAGCTATTAGCCATGGCCAGCCAATAGAAACACATGTAAATCTTCTGGACCAATTCAAACGTTTCCCTTGAGCTCCTGTGGAAAGGTGTGCATGTTGTCAAAAACATGAGCGTATGAAGAGGCAACCAAAACAACGCGAACAAGATCACCACGATGACAGCCATCTTTGCCACCTAGAAAGATAATATATAAAGCGTTGGGATGAGAAGGAAGGAATTACATCTATCACTGCGTCAATTACGATATTGAGTTTAATTTATCAAATCAGTAAACTAGTAACACATTGAACATTTCTTGTAGCTTTGTAAAGGTAGATATTTCTGATAATATTACATTAATTTAACGCTGTATCAAATTGTAAGGAAAGTGCTCATGCTGTTTCGAATCAGGATTAAGGGGAACTTCAGACCATAGCACGCGTAGATGGAGTAAATATATAGATCAGGCGACACAGGAATTAACGTTGCGCTCGAAACTTTATTTCCCCACGTCAGCCTGATGGCTGCCTGGGGCAACCCTTAGCTCCGAGAGCCTGGAGATATGCTCAATCCAAGGCCCCCAAAGTCTGACTCTCAAATTTACAATACTTTGTCGACAAGAAAACTTGCCAATGCTAATTTCACAATGATTAATACGTAGTATGCATGAGACATGTCACACCACCATTGTTTTAAATCCCAGCTGTGAAAATATGAAAAGCGATACTTAACAGCTACAAATCTGATAAAAGTTCGACTACATTGTCTTTCTATTGTCCAACATTGCGTGAGACATTTCATGCATACTCATGGTATTCACGAGACACGCGGGTGCCTGGAATGGCGCTGCCATTGAATTTAAACAAAAGAGACTTGAAAATGTAATTTGCCGCCAATTTTGTAATCACACCTCCCGTTAATCGAGGGAATTCAAGCTCAAGTGGCGAAATGTAGAAATTTGGCGAATTACTAAAATGAAGATTTACAGTAACCGGTACAAATTATAGAAACATGACAGCTGCATCGGGCAAGAAAATTCAGAGAAGGGTAAACACTAAAAAGAATTTGAAATCTATTATGTACATAGGTAGGACAATAAGTGTGCCGCGTCAAGAGTTATGACACACTAGAAACAAACATTAAAACATGACTGTTCAATGAAAGAAATGATGCGAATCAATGGATTCAGCTGAAAGATAAGCCCCAGTCATTCCAGCATTTCCCTAATTTCTTAGGCATCAATTGCTACCTCGTGCGGAAAGAGAACCAGTCTGCGCTATTCAATCGTCACGTTCTCCTTTAAATTGCACTTCGCAATCTGGGTATTGAATATGCACGCACGAAATCCCCTGCAATTTAATGGTCAGCATTTCAGACTGTACTTGGGAAAATGGGCAATGACTTCACTTACAAGCCAATGAGAAACAAACAAAATGTAGTCTGATTTCTTTCCGGGTCATTTTTGTGCCTCTCACAAAGAGCATTTCACTACTATAATACGTATTACACATTGGAGCTTATCTACACAAATTTTTATAAGCACAGTTACGCGTCAAATGTTTTAGCTGATCATCGTTTAAATACGGTCACCTTAAGAGTGCTCTTTTTCTGATCTGTCGTAGGTTTTCGATTTTGTTTGCCATACAATTTAGTTGGAGAAATAATCTAAGCAATAGAATATCATATAATACTGTTTTGTTCGATTGCTCTAGACAGAAGCATTCTTCTCTTTATCAAGTGATGAAAGCTTGCTCAACAAGCACATAAAGATATTATTAGTGAGGCACTTAAGACAAGCGGATACAATGACCAGTTGAAATACACATGTGTTCTACAGCCGTTGAAAGAAACAAGAAACCGACAACGTTGAAGAATATCAGTATACGTTTGACAACCAAAGTCAGAAAAAAAAACATATTCCGTCTTCTTGTGAAATGTTTACTGAAAAAAAAAATCACACAAAGTTCTCGACAGAATTGCAGTGAAATGGAGCTGCGACAGCATGCCAAATATGGACAGTATTATCAAAAAAAGAAACAGGTTAGCAAGCACTAGGGAAATTGAAACTTCAAGCAGCGCCGGCTGGGCAAAAAGAGGCTGGCTTGATCGCTAGAAAGAGCTGGGTAGTAGCTTAATAATTAAACACAAAGCTTTGGTACCGAACTCAGTCACTGTAGCTGAGATGGTCTATGTTTATTGTAGGCTTTTTTGCTATTAAAAATATGGCTACCGAATTACGAGACCCATTGAAAGACCTTTTGCATCAGTGCAATTCTTTAAATTCCATCTCGACCATTACAATTACAATATCATATATTTAAATGTGATATATATATATATATATATATATATATATATATATATATATATATATATTATTATTATTATTATTATTTATTATTACAAGTTTAGGGGCTATAAGTATTATATAGAAATCTAATAACAATTCATTGAAGCTGTGGGAATTCTGAAAAAAAGGAAAAGGTGTTGTTTATTTTAATTTTGTCAATAGGGGTGACTTCTAATTGTCGTACGTATATTCTCTCCGCCCAGTTAGATAGGTGTTTCTTTTGACATCACTACCCTTATGAATATTCATGTACTTGCAAAAACCAACAGTCGTTGTCTCTGGCAGCGCGCGCTCACAGCTGCTGAGCTGCACAGCGTAGCCTTTGATCGCAGGCCCGTGGCAGTCGTGGGCGCCCACAAACAAGGCACAGCGACTGTGGAGAGTCTATGCCAGTGGAATGTTAAATGTATCTTCAGCGTGGCATTTGTAGTTGTGGCGAAAACCATAAACCCTCTCCCTGTGCTGACGTTGTTGGGTTTTATTTTGTTCATGTGCATTTACTCTAAGCGATCGAGGAAGTTTTGGGATGGAAATAGAGCAAAAGCATGAGTTTTTCCGCGAAATCTGTGCTGCAAATATTACTTCACGCATGCGCACTCGTTTGCCAGTGTAGTCTGCCAATATGCGCGTGAATGTGTCGTCTGTACACTACGTCTCATGCTATTATCTTGTCGTTGAGCTTTGCATGTTGACAGAAACTGGAATTACTGCAGAGAATACTTTTCAGGAGATCACAAATGAGTCCCTAAAGTAACAAGTAGGACGTTTAGGAAATCCTTTCAGAAAGTTCACGCCGCCTGTGGCCATTTTGTGGAGTATAAGCTTATACGAACCTGGACCGGAGCGACGGTATATACGGTATTTCTACTGTAAATATTGCCAGATAATATGCGATGGAATTTTGCGTTTCACGTCGTTCAATCATTCAGATGGAAATGCCGGCCTTCTCCAAACTTTGAAAAAATCAGGGTGACAGACTTTGGCTAACTCTTGTATAACAATGACGTAATTTAATGAGAAGACCTTTGTATTCGAGCTCGGCAACATTTTTTGATTTGAGAACTCTGATCATGACGGATTCACTGAAACAGTGAGTATTCAACAACTTTTTCCTATGTCCATGTAGCACTTGTGCAAAAAATAAGCGAGTCCACAGGCCTTTGGCGAATCAATAAATGCGTTTTTCACCAAGCTGAAAGGTTGAAAGATGCGTCCGTCACTTTTGGACGAGCTAGATAAATGCAGTCAAACCCAGCTGGGCGTAAAAATTTGCCATAGTATGACTTTGTTCTAGAGACGACCGGCCGTGCGGTGGAACTTTGCAACAAAGTTTCCATATCTGAACTGACGTACTTGAATGACAGGCACAGGAAACGATGGCCAATAAAAATGCATTCTCGTTGCATTTTGATAATAATGTATCAATCACAATGACACGGAAATTATGCCTCCTCCCAACAGAAGGGCCAAGGTCTATTTTTAGCCCTGCTACAGTATATCTCAGTGCTGAAAATGCCATATTGTTGTCATGTTGTCATGGCGACTTTTAAAATTTGCATACAACTGTGAGAGTGAAACGGGTTGCTTATAGGTCACAAAACTTTTGAGTCCCACTGTCGTCCATTACACCTGTTTCCTTGGGCATTAAAGGTGTGCAAGTATACACATCAAAAGACTTGAAAATTCACTTCATGGGCAGAAACTTGTAAAATAGCCCTTTCTTGTCTGGTTAACGAAAAAAGATACCCCTGATCTAAAATATGCATGGGCTACCAGCCAGTGTCACCGGCCTACCACATTCAGAACATGGTTGCCCAAGTGGACTACCAGGGAAAAAAAGTTTATTTCGAGCCCTGGGCAATATTAAACATGAAACATTTAACTTGTAATATTTCCCCTTGTCTTGGCCTGCTGGGTTTAAAAAAAATGTTTAAAGGTATACAGGGACCATGTTCAAATTTAGCCATTGCTACCATGGAAAGGGGAGATCTAGCTAATCATCAGAATCATAGAGTTTATGGGGTCACGCCAGGTCACACAAAAAATAATGCACCACTACATGGCCATAATTTTACTTTAGTTAAAGAATCAGAAATAATTTATCTTCATTATTCTTCCTAGAATGAGGCAAAGAAATCAAAATAAATAATTATAAAATGAACATTATTATATGTTGTTAATGATAAATCCATAAAATAAATAAGTACCAGTGAATTATGTTTTAAATAAAACAAAAAAAACTGTTACTGCTTCTGATATTCAGATAAATAATGGTACATTGGGTAATAAGGGGAATTGGGTTCATAAAATTAATTTGAGATACAAGTAGAATTAATTTTCGCACATAAAATTAATTTTAAGGCATAAAATTAATTCGATGAACGCATAATAAGTTGGTACTATATAACACTTATTTGGGATGACTGCATGAAACAATTAAAAATGCTTGAAAAATTTTTTCTGGTCTATATAAAATTAATTCAAACACACTAAAATAAACGGAAAACAATTTTGACAAGAATGGCCTCAATGTACATTATCTTTATTATTCTTCCTAGAATGAAGGCAAAGAAATTACAATTATTATTATTATTATAGAACAAACGTTAAAAGTTGTTACTTAGAAATCCATAAAATAAATAAAAAACAGTGAATTATGTTTTAACATAGACCCACTCAAGGGTCTATTGTTTTAAATAAAAAAAGTTGTGGTTCCCAAATAGGTTACCATGGCAACATAAAACAAAAATGAACATTGAGTTCATGCTGTGATAAATACACTTAGGAGAGCATTTGCATAGTTACTAGGATTACTTTTAATGGAATTCTGAAAAAAAATGAAAGTTTAAAACGCAAATAGGTTGCTATGGAAACACTGGAGAGGTAAAAATGGATATCATATTATGTCTTTCTAACCTAAAATAACCCTTTGGTATAATATTTCTGTTGATTTAATGGATTTTTACACTGGATATTTGGTCTTTCTAACCCAAAATATCCCTTTGATATAACACATTCTGTTGATTACTGGATTTTAGGTGGAATCTTGAAACATCGGTAATTTTTACTCCTGAATGGTTGCCATGGAAACATCTCACATTAAAATGAGTGTGATTTTTATTGGTGTGCTAACCAGAAAAACCCTTACTATCAATTTTTTACATCAATCAATAGTTCTTTAATAGGAATTAGAGAAAAAGTAACATTTTCAATCCCAAATTGGTTACCATGGCAACTCGAAACATTAAAATAAGTCTGTTTTTTTGTGTTGTCTGACTCAAACTCCCCCACTAGATAATTTTTATAACAATCAAAGTAACTTTTCATGGAATATTAGAAAAACTGGAATTTTCAACCCCTAAAATGGTTACCATGGAAACATGGGGCAGTGAAATCGATATCATATTTGGTCTTTTCGACCCAAAATACCCCTATGGTGAAGTTTTCATGGAAATTGAACCTATTATTATTCGTATTATTATTTCTATATAATACTTATATTAATTATTATTATTATTAAACTTTATTTCAGACAGGTATAAGGACCGTCCATAGAATCAAAAAAGCTACACAGTAGACCAAAAAAGCACAACACCAAACTACAAGAAAGTACAGACAGATTACAAACACACATTAAAAAACAGGAACCCTGAGAGACAATAGAAAGCAATTCTAAGACTAACGATACAGAAGCTGTCTCCAATAAGATTGCAATCCAGAATACCTACAGTCTGACAAAAGTGTAAGTATATATATATATATATATATTTATATTTTTATATCTTAAAAGCTATATCTTTTGCTCGATTTTTGCAGTAATGTTCCCTAGAAGACGATAGTAGCAGTTTGAACATGCAAAGATTCAATGAGGATTAATATTTCATGTCTATCTAAAATCTCACCCTTCCTTCCGTGATGTTTCGGAATAGAGCATATAGTAATATCTTTTCACCAATGTGGCCCTATCACCAACTTCTGATCAATGCCTTTGTTGAAAAAAATGTATATGATTAAACCATTTTAAGCGATTAGGGAAGATCAAAGCTACATAAAGTGAATATAAAATTAAAAAAAAGATTACCTTTCTTTTTGATTTTGAGTTCCGCTGATCGCGAATTTCGTCGGGGTTACCTGGCAAATTTCTACTCCACAGGGACTTGACTACGGCACAATATGAGTAGGAAATGACGGCCAGTGGTCCAATGTACGTAATAACTATTATAAATAGCTCATAGATAATCTTGTGCTTTCTATTTAACCACACTTCGTCACATTGATAATAGATTTCACCAGATTCTATCACATATGCCCGTCGTTTGGCCTTGAAAAGCTGCACTATACCAAGTAGCATGGACGCCACCCAAATCGTGATATTAACAAATGCTGGTCGTATTACAGAAGTCTTCGCCCTCAACGGATGGACCACTGCCATGTATCGGTCGATGGCGATGGCCGTTAACGTATAGACACTGGCAGCAACAGAAACCTGAAATAACATGAAGAAAGTGGGCATATTAACTACACTATGTCGGATGAAATAGTTAAATACTTTTAAGGATAGTGAACCATCACCTCCTACCTAGAGCAATTTATTATCCCAAGGTATTAGTTCATACCTTATAAGGTGCCCAAGTTTTTTTAACGATCAATACTCGTTAAAGCTGCCGATGGAAAGAGCTTCGTTGAGCATTAGAAAGCATTTAAATAGCCTTTATGTAGAAAAAGAAAGATTTAAAGAGTATGGAATATGAATGGAAAAGCATTTTCTCCATACAATGTCTTTCATTCTTCTAATATTACAGTAGAAGAGGAAATACATGTATGATTTGCCGACAACATAAACATCATGCTATACTCATACAACATAAAACATCATGCTATACTCATACACCCTATAACTCTAAATGTAAAGGCAGCTGTCAGAAGATTACTGCAGTATATCATCATTAGCTGTTTATTTTTCATGACATCTCTTAGCGTTTTCGTATTCACGTGCTCACTGTAACCCCTCATTCTGATCCCACAACTTTGGCAAAGATATGAGCCTTAAGTAACTATTGCTCCTTTCAACGCTATGGTTTATGCTGCCATACCGTTTACTGCAGCCATCGATTGATTCGAATAATATTTTATGTTGTTTTCTGTTCGATAAAATGTGTAAAAGCAACGACGCCAGTAAGCATTGACTCCTATAATCAGAACCCTCTTCAAAGTTGAATATTTTTTCTTAAGATTATATATGAAATAGTCAATAAATATAAGATAATATTATATATTCAAAAGATGTCTTGCACCTATGTCCATATTCTTCGCCTTATTTTATGACGAGTAGAGAAAACAAGGTCAATGTACAAAAAATTAATGATCTAAAATTGTATTTTACTTTTTAGCTTTGGCATGACCCTTTTCGAAACGGCTTTTGCAAAATTGCTTTATTGGCAACTTCGATCTCTGTGTCTGTTTGCTACAGTATGACACTTGGGAAAAGTGTCAACCAATAGCAGTGAAACCGTCATTATAAAAAGAATGTTATTATTGTTCCATAGCTTCCCAATCTGTTTTGCCTTCATTGTTGATGCAGGTTGTGCACTGACAGCGTTTGTGTCAGGGTTGGTAATTTTGCTCTTGCCTCTTATTTTCTCTGTTGTTTTTTTTCCGCGTCGATAAAAGAGTATTTTTCCTGTTTGTCTGCCAAATAGCTAGTTGTTTTGGTCTTCATATTACTACATTATGCGCTAAGTATTTATTCATTTCCATTGCAAATGTTTGGTAGTAATGGGGCGAGCCTTGAGAAAAAACCAACCAAAGCCCTTCAAATACAGGGTATACGGCACTACCAGTGACAATGAATTCATTCTGAAGGCCATCAATGTAATCAATAAAGATATTATAAAGCTGCCATACGGAGTCAACTATGAGCCTGAAGCCTATCGCTTTACCCAGTCGTGACTAAATCATCAAGTCATCATTAATTGCACATTGTTGATGGTACTTTTAATACACGTCCTCCGAGAGTATAGAGTCCTGTTCATTAAGTTTTAAAAACAATTTCGGCTCAGCCCCTTGACAGTTTTCCGAGCGTCTATGATTTTAAGTCACCATTTATCACAAGCCCTTTTTCATCGAAATCTTCCCTTCACTAGTACGGCTTGTCTCTGACGTGAGTTGAATAGAAGCTGCTCTGAGAATTTTTATAATCTGTGATAATTTACATATGCTCGTTTCGTATTATTCCGTACCTTTACACGCAGTGTGCACGGTGACAGAAGGAATAATCTACTCACCTCAACTCATGGGGTTTACCAGGTAATCTAAATTGCCAGGGGGCTCATGTGACAGTTAATGAGTATTTCATATAAAGTCGAAACACCTTGTTGTGAGGCAATCTCTGGATTCCGACTGCAAATTCATATAGGCTATCATTCATGTATTTTCAATGAAGGTTTTATACATTTTAGGCAGTGGGGGAAACGGATAATTATGACGTTGTAAGCTGTAAGAGTGTGTAGGCAGATAGTGTATATGCTGCTTGTCATTATTCTGTCATGTTTCTATAATTTGTACCGGTTACTGTAAATCTTCATTCTAGTAATTCACCAATTTCAACATTTTGCCACTTGGGCTTGAATTCCCACGATTTACCGGAGGTGTAATTCTTCAAAATTGGCGGCAAATTACATTTTCAAGTCTCTTTTGTTTAAATTCAATGGCAGCGCCATTCCAGGCACCCGCGTGCCTCGTGAATTCTTATGATTATGCATGAAATGTCTCACACAAGGTTGGACAATAGCAAGACAATGTAGTCGAACTTTTATCAGATTTGTAGCTGTTAAGTATCGCTTTTCATATTTTCACAGCTTGGATATAAACAATGGTGTTGTGACATGTTTCATGCATATTACGTATTAATGATTGTCGACAAAGTATTGTAAATTTTGAAATTTGGCGAATTACTAAAATGAAGATTTACAGTAACCGGTACAAATTATAGAAACATGACAATTCTGTAGGCAGATTGCATGACACAGGGATTCATGTAAATGCCTGCGAGGGTCGGACAGACGTTACAGGAACCGACAATGTTGGTATAGTGGTACTCATAGATTCGAATCAAACATCTTAATTTAGTCAGCGCAGCACATTGACTTAATGTGCCAAGTATAAATCATAAACTCAGAGCACAGTAGTGACTATGCTTTTAATGTTTATTTTTTTCAATGCTCTCTACCTTACACGTTGTACAGTGCATGCCAAATCGTTATATCTCTTCAAATGTGTTATCAAGACCACCATCGCAGAAAGAGAGAGAGAGAGAGAGAGAGAGAGAGAGAGAGAGAGAGAGAGAGAGAGATTCATTACAATGTTGCCAGCTGAAAGCTAGAAGCTACAATCGAGTAATCTAGCATAACCACTTGACGTCAGTACTTAGATGGCTATAAAAACTGTCACATTAATCATAGCGTTGGCGGACGGGTACGTCAGTAAGAAAAATACTATCAGTCATTTGATTTGCGATGGTACCGCAATAAACTAATGTCGTTCTCTACTCTATGCAGTGTCTATCATTCTCTGTTAAACATCGATGGCTGAGTACGGACCATTGGACATTAGCGCAATTTCCGATTTCTGTATTCTGGATCTCGGTCGATACATGCGTGTTTGCCTCCCAGATCTATTCAACAAATATGTACTCTATTGACGGGTTGATGTCATAAGTGTTGATATCGTCAACTTAAAGAGGAAATCAGATGAGCCATACCAATGACGTCTTTTTAAATAGGAAGCTGTGCATTTTGTACTTGTCAAGATTTCTCTTCGAAGAAAGTAAGCTCGCTTGAAAGCGGTTCTGCAATTGTCACGTAGTTATAGGTTGATATTTAATTTTTTTCCCTCACAAAGTGTTATCGGCGGAATAATTCTCAAGAAGACAAAGTAAGAACTGTCTTACACGCTTGATTTTTGTCGCTAATCTGCAACTGAAAGAAGCGACTCTGTTTGAGGTAGTATGCGCCTCGAAAGTGAGAGACTTATCGTTTGCTCAAACTTTCAAAGGAATCTGTCATCAATTCACCTTCAAAATCAAAAAACAATGGAAGTCAATTCCGTTAGTAGAGAAAGAAGCTATTAACGATTTACCTATATTTGAAATTCAAAATAGCCAACGATACTATCCCTGTGTTAACTCGATGGGCAAAATCTAATTTTCGAGTTCCGAAAAGTAAGACGTTAAAATTGTTGCTTTTTTTACATTAAGAGGTTTAAATGAACCCCAACGACTGATAGATCAGAAAAAGAATAGGAGTCCAATAATCTGTACTCCGAGGTGCATTCCACTCCAATAAAAACTTCATCATACTGACAATCGCTGTCTAAGCCAGCATGTTTGCATATTTTGATATAAAAAACCCTGCTTCATCTTAAACGAGGACAACGCTCTTTTCGCAACCCGGTTCTCCATCGGGAAATCTGAGCGATATTGCTGAAGGTAGTTTGAATAACCTAGGGTACATCTCTGTTGTTTCCCAGTCGGATCTAGTATTAATAAGTAAGATCATTGTATGAACACTTTAGTGCATATATATATATTTGAAGCATGGTATAGAAAAAGCCTTAGGACTCGAAACCGACGATGTACAGTTGCCTGCAGGCCTCATCGAACAAAATTATGAAGAAAAGACCAATGCTCTTGCTTATGACATGCCATTGTTTTCCTCTTGTATTTGGCAACACAGTGTTTGTAACGACACAGGACAGAAGATTGCTTTTACCAGCCACTCATCCTCACGTACTATGATGCAATGTGATCACATTCCTTTGAGGATGAATATTGCGTGGGTCTCAATCAAGATCACTCTCAGCAATGATGATCATACTAGGTTCCATTATTCATGTGTTCTGTAGGGATTTGCGTAGAAATAGAAATTATCTAGCAGTCTTGTGACACTAAACGTCTTCAGAAAAAAATCGTTGCAGTATTCAGCGTATTGGAGTCGTTTGTTCTCTTGAAGGTTGAAGCACGGAAAACATACTGCAACCCCAAAACATTTCGGCGAATCTTTCAGATTGGCATTTGCCTTAGGAGTCTGGCAGATATGAGTCTAGAGAAAGCATTTCTAAATGTCATATTTGATTAACGACTTCTCTAAGCTGTGCTTTTAATTGAGTCAATTAGTATGGATACGAAAGAAGCCCATCACGTCAGGTTGTAAGCCCAACTGCAAGAGGGTTTCTTAACTATTGCCATGTCTCTTACATGAGAGAAATCAATGCTATCGTCCGAATACACCACAAAGTGCACAGTTCCCTCGGTTTTGCTCGTGGAAGCTTAGTTTATAATGTACAACATGAAGGAAGCGAATGTGTTTGAAGAACAAGCTTGTACTGCCATAAGCTAGCTAACCCTTGAATATATAGGATAGCTTAAAGAGGCACTCCCACTTGGTAACATTTTTAAAACACATTTCACTAGACAAAATGCTTGATAGCGCTTAGCATATTTACGTATATTGATGTATATGGAACAGAATACTAACTGCATATGCAGCGTATATCTTTGTATATGGAACATTCCAATACGTGATATGCGTAGCGTATTTCTATGCAGATCATGAGTATATGTAATGCAGATGTTTGCACACTAAGTGTACCCTGAAGTTTTGCATTTTATTAGCATACGTACTGTATACTGAATGTATTTGACACATGTACAGAATCAGTATATGTGTATATATTGTTGTATATCAAGCATTTTGCCCAGTGTTTTTTTAATGCAAACGGTCGATGTTTGACGTGGCGACTGCACGCGGATCGCGAGATATCAATAAAACATGTCATTTCCCGAGCGTATTTTTCACATCCCGAAGTTTTACGATCGTTTCTGATTTTGACCCGAAATCCCCCGAAGGTTTGTTGTTGTGCTGATTGACGATCTTCTAGGGAGTCTACAATAAGTTCGAACGACGCAATGAATTTTCTTCCCATTGCAAAGACTGCCAATGTACAGCATTATGCCTTTACCTCAGGTAAGTTTTTTTAAATTCTCCATAGTATTTGTCGTTTTCATTATTCTAAACCAGTTGTATTATATTTTTAACCAACACCACATAAACATCATTTTTTACGTGTTAAATATTAGCCGCTTCCGATGACTACATTTAGTCGTCTGCCACAAAGTACGTGTGGTTCGCCGCGCGCGTGGTATGCGTCTATGCATACCACGCGGCGGCCGCTATGTATCAACCGCACGTAACTGTGCTAGTCACCTATGCGAATTCTGGTGCAATCAGCAAAAATTGTTTTTCGTTTTTTCGCCAAGTCAGTAAGACTCAGCTTTGCCCCGCGGGGCATGACTGATCACTGACGCAAGTGGTACTGTGGCGTACAGAAGCGTCAGCGTAGATTCGTACTCCATAGCTTAGTTGACAATGGCCCCAGTGCCGAAAGTTCGATGTTCGGAAGCTGAATTTAGGTGGGCCACCGGAATTCAAAATTTTACGTTTTTGAAGACATGTTTTTATCGATATCTTGCGATCCGCGCACAGTCGCCACGTCAAATATCGACCGTTGGCATTAAAAATGTGTTTAAAAATGTTACCAAGTGGGAGTGCCACTTTAAATATTTCTTTCCTCGCTCACTACCAAAACGTTTACCAACATTTGGAGGACACTGTTCTCTTAATGACCAAAGACCCTCGCAAGATGTCTGAACTAAACACCATAACGTATACCGACGATTTTATTTTTCAATCTTAACATAAGAAAGGCTGCCATTGTGAATTTCACAAATCTGACAATGTTGTTTAGATTGTTTCTTTATCCAATACCAAATTTGCACGGCATACCCCCACCAACTTTTGTCATCGATTTTGAAAGAGAATGTTTGAAAAGTTCCGAGGGAAAGTTTAAGCTAAAGTTTAAGGCTTTCGCTTTCGAGGCGCACACTACCTTAACATACCAAAATCGCGTATAGTGTATCGGTATTTGCCCTGTGTGATGCCAAAATAATAAAGATATATGAAATAACAGGTCGCTATAACATAGTCTTTATACCATGGCCAGTCTATGTGTCCATGTGCCCACGTGTGTGAACACGTGAGCTAATGTCATAGCGATGTCTGTCTGTCCGTGTGTGTGTGTGTGTGTCTGTGTCTGTGTGTCTGTCTGTCTGTCTGTCTGTCTGTTTACACGATAATTCAAAAATGCCTGAACAGATTCAAGTTAGATTTGATAGACAGGTACAATATGCTACTTGCAAGAACTTATTACATTTTGTGGCTTTGTGTCTTGCATAATAATGAAGTTATTCGACATCATTTTTTTCCGTACAATGGTTTCCCTATGGAGACGGTAATGGCAGTGTAGACATATATCAAGGAATAATGCACTAAATTCCATGAAACTTTTCACAGATGAAAATCTCAGAACATTATGATGATAATGTGAGTGTCATGTCAATGATCATCTCATTTGCATATTTAATGAACTTTTGTAATTAGTGAAATAACTCCGAAATTCCTGCGCCAATTTTGACCAATTAGGTTCAAGAATCTGAGAAAAGGCGCCAAGAGCGTGAGATAGATATATATTGACAAGATAAACATTGAGCACAGTAGGATTAAGAGAGGTGTGACTAGTCCATCCTCTTCTCTTTCTGTGTGGGGAAAAAATGGAATGATGTTATTGGAAGTGATGTTCAAATTAATAACATTAAAGGAATTATATCCTGTCAATTTCATTATCTATCAATGTGTGACTCCATTCGTGTATGTTATAAAGTTGAAAAAACGTAGATGGATATTTGTATGAATCACCTTCATAGGGAGACCCAAAACCAGTTCAAACGAAATTGGACGGATTTTTGTATGAATCTCCCACGATAGAGCATAGGTTATGGAGTTTAATTGCATTTTTCCATTTTGATGTTGTTTCTTAAAGTACACTGTGAATTGTCTATCCCATGAAAGCGCAGGATACTCGCTGAAGGTCTCAATCCGAAACTGGAAGCCAAATGTGCAAGCTGATGGTTCAATCTTAATCAATGCTTCAAGATTATGACGTCATAGCTACAGGTTGACGTATGTGGCAACAGTTTAGATACTATACGCTGGAGATACGGTAAGCACGAAACAATTACATTCGCTAAATTGCTTTGCAGCGTTGAAGTTGTGACCTGCACCAACAAGGTTGTAAAAGGTTCAGAAAACCTTTGGGATTCAACGACTCCGCGTATTGTTAGCCTTTGGATAACACCTTTGATCATACAAATGGACATCCAGACATAAGGCGACAATAGTTGTCAAGTCGGTACTTTTGAAGGCTCTACGGGGATTGTTGTATCTGTATCTGCGAAGAAGAATCTCGTCCTACGGTGAATTTCTGTCTTTCATTTTGTCAAAGAAAAAAAAAGGGAGAAAACGATATATAAACATAACCGGCTTTCAAACACACACAAAAAATATTATTCCAAGAAATTGTAAATTTGGCATATTTTCGGTTGCCCGTCTAAGGTTTTTGGTCAGTCTAATTTTTCATGTCATCAAAAACGAGAATGCGTAACTGTGTATTTTTCGTAATGATGTGTAGTAAAAAGGTGTAAAATCGAAGGTTTTATCATACCTTCTGATTTAGTTTCAGATTCTTCTATAAGATTCCGCGATATTTTATTGCGTGACGTCCGATTTCGCGAAAACAGCGACATGCTCTTAATTCAGTGTTGTGTAAGTGATAGGTGGAAAGGTTTTGTTCGGCAACGCTCTCAAATTAAATTTACATTTAAATTAACTACAAAGGTATTCCCGAAAATTGAACTACTAAAAGAAACCTATACAGGAGTTTGTGTACACCTTCACTGCTGAAAATATCGTAGCACTGACAATATTTGCCTTGTGTCAAAGAGCGTTTGATGACATTGCTTTCATCTTTCCCGCGGGTCTTACTTAATCGATATTTGTTTGTCTTAAATCGATGAAGATATGCTTGAGCGATGGGCGACAAGTAAGAACGTGATATGAAGATGATTCGTTTCCATTGTAGTGGCCAAAAGGGTCCCCGACATTGGCTAAGGTCTATTAAAGTTCCATTAGGCAGCTGCGTTAACTCTTCATGAATGCACCCTATGTGAATGCGGTATCCTGTTATTGTTGAAAACTACATTTTATTCCGGAATTGAATTTCTTCGTCAACAACGCCATCGAACGAGGTACAAGTTGTGCAATACTTACAGAGCAGAATAACAAGACGGTGGCATTTTTTTTCAGAAATATAAGTAATAACAAAAGACATCAAATTATTCTTACTCCAAATGGCTTTTTGATGTCGAAATGTATTGCTTGGTAATTGAGCTCCGCTTTTTGTGCGGGAATAATTGAAGACCAACTGCACTTACGTACATCGTTGAACAGGGAATATAGGCGCCGTCACGTCAAGGTCTGCAATATTCGGTGCTCATTTTTAACTAATTACAAAAAGCACTGTTATAACTTTCTCGCGATGCCATACCGTAAGCATTAAGATGTAAGCCTTCCGGAAGACAAATACTCTCTTAATTAATATGATTTCCGGGATTTCATCTGTCGATATTATCTCTTCGAAAAGGTATTTCCCGATTCTTTGCAAGATTAGAATGAAACAATGTCGCCCAAGGGTTTTACCGAACTAGTTAAGGTAGTACGAGCCTCGAAATTGAAAGACAAACTCTTTCTCAAACTTCCCGGGAGGAATTTGTTTTAAAACTTCTGTTTCGGAAGCAAGGGAGAAAAAAAGTAAAGATAAGACATATAAAGTTTAGTGCCAGAGAAAATAAATCACTTAACGTTTCCGAATGGCCGCCATTCCTGTGTTTCCTGCATAAAGTAAATCGAATTTGCGATGTTCACAAAACTAAGTCAGTGAAAAATTCAGATGAACTATGTCTTGTAAAAATATAAGCGTCCGAACGTCTAACCCCGAGGAGCCATTTAACTTGATTTGAAGAAAGCTGTCCTAAGGTCTCTGCTTTATTTGAATTTACGACATACATGTAAATGTGAAACGATGAATGCAGTGTCGTGCTTAGAATCCTTTCTTTCTTTACACCAGCAAGCATAGCCTGATTCAATGGAATCAATTTTGGATACCAACGTTATAATAACATAGACACAATGCATTATGGTTTACAATAAGAAATTGAAAGTACCCTTGCTTTTCACGATTCTATATAATTCTATATAATATATTATTATTCACATATGTCTATTTTGTCTTACAGTAAGTTTCGATATTAAGGGACGTGGAGTCCAATAACTTTGACGCGGAGTCCATTTTCTTTAAGTGTTATTGGACGCTATTTGACCTTTGACCTCAAAACACCTTTACGTCAACACGAGGAAAAAGAAGAGAATATTTTACATTTTTTTACAAAAATATATGCTACTTAACATTCAGTACTTCATTAAGTAAATCATGGTCAGTCCAAAACCGGTGAATTTGTGTGAAATTATGCTGCTGACGTAAATTTTCTACAACGCGCACTGCGCAGCCCGGGTTTCTATTTCGTTCTGTGCGCTTTGCGGACGCGCTGAACGCGTTCCCGGTCTGCTCGCGATCGCCCGGTGCAGTGCGCGAGAAGCATCCGAAAAACGCCTAAATTTTGACTTTTATCAGGTAAAGTTGGACTAAAAATGTGTATAATAAGGTTATTCACAAAATACCGGGATTTATGTCCTCGTACATCGTAAGCTACGGTATTGTCCGAGACGCGTAGCGTCGAGGACAATAACTCCACCGCACGATGTACTCGGACATACATCCCGGTATTTTGTGAATAACATTGCATTATTATCGATTGACTTATGAACATGCCACTGTACACAAGCACAAATCAGAGCAGGTTGGAGTCCCTTTTAATCCCTCAAATGTCTAAAAGATTAACAGTTTCGTCTGATTATAACAACAGGAGTGAACGTCCTGTTCAACGCACTGAACCTCTCCAGGAGCACTTGTGTAACCGACACCTTGATAATAAAAGATAGTCCTGTTTGACGACGACGCTTTTGAAACCTTGCCATGATTGAAATGTTTAATTGATGC
This sequence comes from Ptychodera flava, assembly GCF_041260155.1. Taxonomy (NCBI): domain Eukaryota; kingdom Metazoa; phylum Hemichordata; class Enteropneusta; family Ptychoderidae; genus Ptychodera; species Ptychodera flava. The sequence goes on along the minus strand of NC_091930.1, from coordinate 44,591,042 downwards.
ATGGTATGTTTCATACCACGCCAACATGATATGAAACGAGTGGCTTAAAAGGCAATACATAATTGGGTACAACTATTTAATTTTCTAGATTAATAAATAGGGATTCTAATTAACAATTGACAGTACACAATGTTAATTTGCTAGACGAGTACATCTTGTTAATTTTCTACATTAATAAATATGGATTCTAGTTAACAATTGACACTGAACATTGTTATTTTTCTAGACGAATAACAATGGATCCCGATGACAGTAAATATTGCAAAAGTAATTTTCATGCAAGAACCTTCTTTGGATTTTAGATAACTGGCTGATTGAGTTGTTTTACGCCACTCCGTGATCGAATAATGAAAAGAAAAGAACATAATGGCAATTCAATAATGCCAAGGCTTTCTCCTTCAGCTTTATCATTACTTACATCGCAGTTTGTTGATTTATGATTCTTAACAACTGAAAAGTATTACATGAATTTTTAATGTTTCAAATGGTCAGTACCTTTTTAATGTTTCGGTGTACGCGTTTTCGCGAGTGCGCGTTGCGTGTTGCAGATTGATTGATTCATTGCTTCGGATCTCGACAATATTGTGAGGCAAGCTATAGCATGCGTCTGTCTTTATTTTTAGCTGTCAACAACTGCTAATAGTCCAAACTCATTCTCGACATACTATCTGAAGGGAAAAGTATCACATCGCGGAAAAATAATTTTTTAGTGCCATGATACTTTTTTCTTCAAACTAATCCGAGGTTATACATCTGTATAAAATAGTGAAAGCAAACAGGAGGTCCAAAATACGAAAATAATGAAGATACAAATATTAAAAATAATAAACCTTCTGGACGAGATCGTGCTAAAATTTATAATTCGTATATACAGTATATATCGAACTTACTGTTAAGCAATAAACCACACTCTACGATTTTCAATATATCTATATCTATATCTATATCTATATATATATATATATATATATATATATATATATATATATATATATATATATATATATATATATATATATATATATATATATATATATATATATGCAAGAGCGATAGCGAGTGCATACATATGAACACTGTTGCTGGGTGTGATTGTTTGCTGTTATAAATGGAACGTCAAAACAAAGATTTTTCCGAGAGCTCGTGCATGTGCCAACCACACTATATCGCGATTATATCACATGATGGTTATTTACACGCCTCGACCAAACGATCGCTGTATTTGCGCAATCGATATACTGGTATGATATATAATTCAGACACTGCATCACTGATCGTTGTGAAGCTTCACGAAAACACGGATTGATTCCGTATGTAGTTAACGTTCCAGGCTCTGAATATGGTGGTTTCATACCGGAAAACCTAATAGTAGGTTAAGGACGCATGTAATCCGCTCAGTAATCAATAGTCGAATTTTCTTCTAACTCAAACATTTGAAAATTATATTTGTTGACTGACGAGATTTAATCTGTGTTTGTATAAGGCAAAACATCTTAAATAAAATTTTCACACTCCATCACGATATAAAGTGATTGATTGGTTTGCATGCATTTGTGCAATCGATTGTAAAGTACTTAAGTCGCAAGAGGTGGGCTGTCAAGCATTTTACTCAACTGTGATGACTGAGTAGCTCCGGGTTCACTGACTTCAAAACCTGCCGCTACACTGACTCTGAGTAGGAGGTATTGCCTGCTCATGGGTTGATCACCTGTTTTTCAAAGACATGAAATTCAGACATGCCCAGCTGACGACCTATGCCTTTTAGTCAGACACGGTGACCTTCTGATCAGAAATTCCAAAAATAAAAAGGTATCCAGAATCATGTATCCGCGCTAAATACTAGCTCACCAAATTGAGTGGAGCATTGTCAATCGTTGAACCAGCAAGAAACATGTAATATATACATTTGTATCTTCTTACGAACCTCTAGTTGCAGGACAGGAAAAGGGGAAGGGTGAGAGTGTCTTGAAGGGATGGAGCGATAGAGTTATAGCTATAGTTTTGCAAGGCAAGTCAAAAGCCAACTTACGTTACAGAAGACTGCCTCTACTTATACCTTGAAATTTGACATGACCGTTTGGTAATCATGGTTTTGTATCCTTAATAATAACATACCCTTCCTTTGTACATATCCTGATAGGAAACAGAACCTTTCATGATGCACAGATTTTATTTCAATTACAACCACCCCAGTCCTCCCGCATGTACATACTTTTTCAATGCCATGTGATTATTTTACATGATGCTCTCGTATAGATGACACTTCAGATCAAGGGAAATGAGGAGCCTTCAGAGGCTAAATTTCAAAGAGCCGCTGGTATTTGAGCAGGATGTAATTTATCAATCTCAGGGACGCCTATACTGTACTAACTACCTATGCCCTAAATGCACACTACACTATATCAGTTTTTCGTTTCTCACAATGATGCAATGTTATGAAACAGTTTCCCGCTTCCTGCCAATAGGAGCACATCACGATATCAGCTGAATGAAAATATTCAGGCAATGGATGTTACAAGACTACAAATTGTGTAAAAGTTTATCCATTATAACTTTCACCGAGTGCTATGAAACCTAAACATGAAATGTCAGCAGTGAAGGAATGGGGCAAGACTCGACACTAGACAAAATGTTTAATATATGTTCTGTATAATTACGTATATTGACGTATATGGCACACAATATTAATTGTATACATAACAAATATCTTTGTAGATGGGACATTTTAATAAATCGGTATGCGTGGCATATACCTGTGTTGATCATGGGTAACGTAATGCAGATCTTCGCACACAAAGTGTACACTGTACTAATGCATACGTACGTGTATACTTGACGTATTCGCCTCACGTAAAGAATCAGTGTATGGGTATATATTCTTATATATCAACCATTTTGCCCAGTGTGATAAGCTTTTAGCTGTTTTTCTGGCTCTAAATTTGTCATTTGCTCTTCTGTATTTCACTTTTGAAATTGTCGCTGTAAAACTTTCAACGGGCATTAAAGAATGAATGAATGAGTGACATCGTTCAAAAAGCCGAAATGGGTTTCTATTAAACCCAACTAATATGTTATAGAACGTAAATTCGCTCGGGTTACGCTTGTGAATTCTGTAAATTCTCTTTGTAAATTCGCTCGGGTTACGCTTGTGACAAGCAAACAATGTAACTGTGATATCGTAATACTCTGATAAGACTCTACGATAAAAGTTATACTTCAAACACGCCTAACATTTGAGAGCAAGGAAACTGTTACTTTATTTGTAGGTTACTGCGCATGTTGACTTTCCATTTGACCGTAAATCAAACATAGTCGTCTTAAGCTTGCATAGTGTCATATCATTGATCAAAACACAGTTGCATTTTATCGGTATTGTTTGCAAATAGTTGTTAATTAAGAATTAAGTAAATTAAGAATTATTTAAACACGAAGTGAAAGATATTTTTACATCATGTATTCCTGTAAGGGATCTAAAACGAGACGAACTGCTTGGAAGAAAAGATTTCATTCTTCCGTTGATATATTTACAAAACTGTTAATAACAATTTATGCTAGCGATTTGGACTGCTGCATTTCTCTGTAGTTACCATAGCACAATTTATGGACAATTGTATAACACAATGAATAATTTCGAAAATCAGGAGACGTGATGGCTTCATTTTCTAAAAGGCAATAAATAATTAAGAAGAAATATTTACGATCTAAAACAATACCATGTAAAATATTGCTCTGAAAAAAGAACAGTTCAATGCCTTCCTTGACACCAACTCGATCTTTAATGGATCTGTGGTTCAACAACGTTTGCGATGGAAGCTCTCCTGTGCTTTAAATTGCTTAAAATAACCTAAGTTCAATATATGCACATTGCATTTAACTATAGTAGTTTTAATAATTGTTGACGGTATTTTGTCATTCTTCTTCTCGGATTTACAAAAGCATACGTTGTTGTAAGCTTTATTACTCCTATGTACATTGCGTTTGAAAAAAAGTACTCGCACGCTGGTAAGAGAGCGCCCTTGTTTACGGAGCCAACTGACCGACTCATGAGTGCGATGGCACGAGTAGTTCAAAACCTGCTTCACAAACTTTTCCGGGCTGCAGAGTTTTATAAATATCGTACAAGTCCAGGGTTCGGCGGTAAACTCCGTTTCGTGATTTATTTATTTATTCAATGCATTATCCAACGGGCGAAAGCGCAATTACAGGGTAGGATTAGGTACCCCCTACCTACTTTCTAAGTAAACAAGGAGGAGTAAATTCCCTTGCTCAAGGGCACAACACCGCGTAAGTCTCGAACTCACAATCCTCATCTAGTGATACCGGCACCCTAACCACTGCCCAACGGTGCCACCCGTAATTACACTGAATACATTTACGATATTCTGGCAAGAACTATTAGAGTAAGTCCCTATTCAGAGTTGCCGAGAGCAATTCATTAGAGACAGAAATGTCATTTGGAAAAATAATACCATCCAGATCGTCAACCAGAGAAATGAATTTGCTCCTACACATTCAGAGATGGAGCGAAACAAGCAGAGCAGTTCTCTTCGCTCTAGATGTCAGCTGACATTAAAAGTCTCATCGACAAAGTCCAAGTCATACGGTGTATGGTCATTTGCCCACCCGGTTCCTTTCTAGTAGATCCAACTGCATCAAGAAACGATCCTTGTTCCAACATTGAAAAGCCATAAACAGGCAGAAAAAATCCCCCTTTCCCCATTAGTGCGATCGCCTGTCTTTTAAACATTGGCTCGGTTTCAATGTTTGATTTGCCATACAAGAAGCAATACACATCGATCACAAACATTTGACACTTCAGTAAATCTCATAAACATACTTCTGTTATGATCGCAGCTGACAATATTGAGATAACCGGTACATTATCATTCCAGTAAAAAACTGAACATGAGTTTATTGCCAGTGACCGAGTTTGGATGGAATAGTATGAACGAAAGAACTATAGAAAGAGAAACGTTAACCCTTTGTTCGGTGGAACTAAAATACGACTGATCGTGCAAAATTCCGTTGCTTAAAAGTAGTGGATCGCTGAAACGCCGCAGATGTACAGCCGACAGGTAGTGGCGATGGCGTATCGACGATTTCTCGAATTTGTGTTTGCTATAGTAACTCACAATTTGGTAACATAGACAGTGTGACTTCTACCGTCTGTCTTGAAAGCATGTGAAAAGGGGCGAGCAAGCTTTATGCGATCCCGGCTCGTTCAGTTGGATGTGAGGCAGAAAAGGTAATAATAATAATTAATAGCCCTTTGCACCTTATGTGGGTGGTATTTTCTCTTACGATTTTGTGTGGTTCCACAATTACTACGTATGATCTTGCTCACAATATTGAGTTCGTTCGATTAGGCGCCAAACTGTTTGCCCGATCGATCAGACCAGCCACGCCATCATGTGCATTGCCCAGCACAGGATTTACGAAGATGAAAGCATGGTCACTAACATGAAGGAAAATTTCGAAAATTCGACTAACCTTTTAATATCAACTAATTATTTTCTTCTCGCAAACATATTTTTCACTTAAACCTCTAAAATACGACCACTAGCAAAAATGAGAATCACTGCAATTTAAATCGCTTCCAGCATGGGCCCTGAAAACAAAATTCTATGATTCGACTTCGTTAGCTAAGCAATCTTAAATTACATTTCGCCTGCAAATAGAATCGTATATCAAAACATTGAAAAATCGAGTGGATCTGATTGGAACAGAGCTATCGAGTCAAATCTCAAGAAAGTGTGAAAGTTATCATTCGGTTAAGTGAATAGATTTGGAGAACGGGAAAGATTTATATTCATCGATCTCAGCTGTATTGAAACGCAAAGTTACAGGACCTGCGTCACCTTGTAAGCAATTATGCGAATATCTTATCTCCTCGGATGAGGTTTACTGATTTTCTCTACGTCCTTGTCGATCGATGGAATAATTTTTAACCTCGATGCCATCTCCTGATTTGATCGACAAAAACATACACTTCTGCAGTACAGTCCGTACTCTAATTTACAGCTTTAGCTGGCGAAATCGACATGATATCTCCCGTCTTCAAGCTGAATTCGAACTTGCCCTGAATGCATAGGTTTGACACCGGTTGGCCTAAGCCAACGTCGTGCGACATACTGCACGCACAAAGCGTCCATTCTCGGGAACACATTTTGAACGACCCCGTTTTTGGACCAGTGTATCGTGCAAGAGTATTCATGTATGTGTAACTGATTATTTTGATCATTAAAAATATTAATAATAATAATATACGTAGAAAAATGTACCGACAGGGTGGATGAAGTGCGTGCTTCTAACATGTAACTGGAGACTGTAACTGCCAATCAAACGGTAGATCAACTGTTCTGTCTCCTTATCTCCCTTCATGTTGATAAAGTATTCTTTGGTGCATGTAGATCATCAATGACTTTTTTTTATTTACGCAATCAAAATGTATGGAGATTAGGTACACAAACGACTACTCTTCACAATCATGAGATTTGCAGCGATTTTCGGCCAACATCTCCGTAAACGTACAGGATGCAGAAATCACGAGTCTATAATGGTATTGAAAGATATGCCACTGATCGATAACGAACATATTTACGATTACATTTTGTGTGAATAGATTTAACTTTGCGATTGAAAACGACGTCGGAAACGGTCGAAAAGGCATATTGCTGAAAGTGTATCACTTTATACAAGCTTGGTATTTTGTTTCGGATAAGATTTTGTGATATTTCTATCAGGCTCTCTGCCGGTGTATCATATGTCAGAAGGACTCATTCGAGCATCTCTGCAAGCCGCTCGGGATGATTGAGCACTTCCTTCAAGGGGACGATTGTGGAAAGACGGGCACAATGGTAACAAGTGCAGTTCATTTCGTAAGAACTCACAATTGATTCGAACCCGATAGATTACAAGTCAAAACTTGCTTAAATCGCCCTGTCCTATTTAGTTTATCTGTGCACGTCTTTGGAAAATGTGACGACGTAAAAGAAGAGGATACATATCCCGCTATTGGCATATGCAGAAGTATGTCTCACTCCGGGAGAGGTAACCAGTTCAAACAGGTTTTGACCAGTCGTGAACCAGTTCTCTGGTCACCATGCCAACTACTCTACCAATGATAGTAAAACATGATCATGTGTTCGAAGCCGAAAGAAGTTGGCAGGGTACATCCGACAGAAAAACAATATATCACAAATTCAGCTGGCACAGACAAAACTGGCGCCGCAATGGGGTTGATAGGGATTCAGTGTGACCAGTCGGGTGACAGGTGGTAGAATATTTGTTATCTAAAGAAGCAAAATACTATACCTAGCGACAGCATACCACGAGATTTTGACCAGTGCACATCATATGTGCACCAGCGATAACGAGTCAAAAGTGGTATACCGTCACCGGGTGTGATTTATTCCCTTTATATCATAAGAGTGTATTGGAATTCTAGCGTGGATCTTGAAAAATGTCTTTTAATTTTCCGAGAGCTGGTTTGCAAATTGTGGTATATCGTAGTTATTTTTACGTTTCGACCAATCAGATCGGTGTTGCATATTTGCCAACGCAACCTAACAGTATTAAAATATTGGAGACGTGGGTCAGTGAGGTTGAAGTTTCGGCTGACTCGCAGCGTGTTTGCAAGGTTCTATCTGATTGGTCGATTGTCACTATTCACAGCAACTTAGGGAGTTTATTTGTATTATTTCATTATAACGGTACGATTCTGCCAACCAATTGGATAACAGCTTCGAAATCGCTGCAAGCCGGCCCTGAAGTTTTTCCCGTCAATGAGCCGTCTCTTCTTAGAAGTTGTGCTGATCACTGATTTCGTTTCACTGGGCTTGATATAATTGCGACAAGCACTGGACACGTAAAGACACATTAAGCACTTCTCATTGGACTGCGCACTGTGACTCTCTTGTGAAGCGAGCAACTTGTAGTGCACGTACATAGTAATATCCCGATGATGGGGCCAATAATTATGGAACGTTTTAAAAAGAATTGATTTAAATGTTAAAGTACAAAAACGGCAACTGGTTTGTAACGTAGGCACAACATTCTATGATATGTATAAAAACACTGATACACGGTGACTCCGAAGGACAAGCGCCGAGCGTACTGCCTGTAGATGTTCCCTTTTTCGGACAAATCGTTTTATGTTTTATCTTTCGTCTCGAATTTCTAGGCCGGCAGCGCGATTGGCATTACGCTTAATTTCAACCATGAGCACAGAAATAAACACTTGCAACTTATCTGAAGACTACAGTCGGACGGCTCTCATGATAATCATACCTCTTTTTGCATGATGTACCATTTTGTGATATATCGACCTGAGGTCAATCATTTGGTACAGCAATATTCCTATTCTTTACTAGGAGCGAATGTTTACAAAATGCTGCATTCAAGTAAAATTCAGTTTACATGCATACATAGGGTAAACAATTATGCCACGTAAGTCAGTGTACAATAACTACGTCAACAAATTTGTTCCGTTCAGAGATGTTCATTCGATAATAGTCTTACCTGTTGCAAATAGACGACTAACGGGCACATTGCAGCCCCAAACGGCCATTGTTCAAGCGCGAGGGCAATAGTCGTGAACGGCATACACATGATCGCCATCACAAGGTCTGATACGGCTAGATTTATCAGGTAGGAATTAAAATGTGTTCTCACTCGGTTTCCAAAAGCCAGGATCGTTATCGCCAGGGTGTTTCCGCACACAGAAAGGAACACAGTTACTGAGAATACAACACCGATAACCAGACGTGTAGTCAGTCCCACGGTATGGGCTCTGTAAGGCTTTGGACAGTGTTGGTCTATGAAAGCTTCATCCATTTCATCATAGTCATAGTAAAAAGACGACTGCGAGTAATAATAGCTCCCGATGTAATCAGTCTGAGACGTGTCGTTTGAACAAACACCACACAACAAGCAATATAATTGACTAACAATTTCCGGATCTGTCGCAGAGTAGTCGTAGGTTCCCATTTTTTCCTCCTTTCTTGCCGTGTGGTAAAGTAATGTACGTTGTAAAACAGGCAGCCGTATGCTAGTGCGGCAGTAGAAAGTGTTTTCAATGCTCTCCTATTGATTACCTTTCAAGGAATATCAGTCTTCATGTGCCTTTATCCCATGAAAGTATCACAAGCGAAGTATTTCCAAATTCGTTTCTGGGCATTGGAACCAACGTGGCTGTGTCTGTTTCATCTGCTCATGCGGTCGTCGTACACGCTGTTAGTTACCAATCGGGGCTTGCGTCATTGCGTTACGTCGATAAAGATTGACGACTGGTGTCATCTTGCGAATACGATTTCACATTGTCGAGTTGAGGGTGAACCATTATATTAGTGGGTAGAGTCGAACTAGGAAGTTAAGATAATTAAAAAAATTACAGGATATCTTGAGCCAAGGAATTCAGCTTGACATCGATAGACCATTACCCTCACTTTTGATCATGGTCTAAATAAAACAAAGGATTGAAATATTTTAGAATGCAGCACCTCTCTGAAGTCTATTTTGCTCGCATTACCAGTGAGCGGTAAGGGAATTATATCTCTTATGAAATCAAGTAAACAATAATAAAATGCCAAAATAATTCATTTTTCATTTAGGCGATTTTCTGAAGTATAATACTTTGAGGAAATTAGTTCATCCAGGACAAGTGGACTTTATAAATGGTGTTTTCAACCGGGTTCGAACTCACAACCCGACGGTATCCAGTCACCTAGCAAAAAGTACAGACACAAACGATCAGCCAAATCCACACTCTCAAAAAGAGTGGTTCAATAACCGAACTTAGTTATTACAGTTTTCTGACTGCGACCCCTCCACACGTTTTAGAGTTCAGAAGCACTTGCGCCCGTACACTCACAATCACACATCGCACACAAACTTTATCGAAGCAATGAATACATCGCTGAAACTGGGCGAAAGACAGCCTCGGGATCAATTCTGTCCACCAGCAGAGCTATAATCGGCAGACTCATTGGATTATTATGCACTTTAAGAAAGAGTTCACAAAGATGACTAAAATATTTTAATAAATATAATGTAATAGCTGATATTTTTTTATGTTGCCAAAGAAAAATGTTAAATATGAAAGCTCCATTTCATTGACTTATTATGATAAATATAAATGATGTTAACATAGTTTAGAATTCCTGCCTCTCATCAGTAGTCCAAGTTAACTTGTGCAAATTGCGACAATGATAAAGAATCAGGGATATGGGTAGAATACGTGGAAATAAAGGCTATTTGACGAGATAAACAAAAACTAAACGTCATCAAATAAACAATTCTGGTAAGCTCAGAAAATCCTTTTTATATAAATAAGCTAAACTTTTGTTAAAGTCGATGAAATATCAAGAACAGCCCGCCTTTTGAATTTTTTTGGTCATCTTTTCAACTTCTTTCTGAAAGCGCATTGTGATCCAATGGGTCCCTGATTATAAGTCAAATGATTGTGACAGATTTACAAAAAAGAGTATTTTAAATGCTTTGTTTTAAATCTTTAATACAGTGGCTGTGAAAGAAATAAAGGTTGGTTTTTTTCACTTGTTAATATATTTTCATCATCATATATGGAAGAAGTGTGTATTGGGCAAGGTATTACAGAGCTTATTCATTTTGCGTCACTCTGCCATCATTATGTTATTGGTACGTATGTGACATTTCGCCCACTGCGATTGTTGCTTTTCATCCCAAGACCAATAAAAATCAAAAACACGTAAACAAAACATAAATGGTAATTCTATCAATGTAGCAGTGTGACAGGGCTTCATCACACAAGATATTCACATGTCCAGAGGGTGATATGAAGAGTTTACATTTCGATCGTACAGCATTGTAAATAACCTCCGTATATAAAAGGTATGTTTACGAATACCCGGAGGAAAAACAGCACCTGGCAGTATGTAACCAGATGTATAAGAAAGCAAGGGAGTTATCTTTGAAAACTTCGAGTCATTAATCTTTTCATATATCCCTATACGTCCTCTTCCTGGCTTATCCTGGAAGGAAAATGGTGAATGCAATGAATGCGATAAGTACTAATAGACAAAAGCAAGAGCTTTTGAATTTTGCTTTTGCTATCAAATATTAACCTTTTATTAGAATAGTTCAAAGTCGGACTGAATAAAACGAAACGTGTCATATAATGTATAAAATTTACTGTCATCGTTTGGCAGTTCTTTGTAAAAAGGGGAATATTCTTTCTTTCTTTTTTGTCTTCAGTGAAGAAGTTAAGGGTACGTAGGATATTTTTCTCTTGCCGTTCATTCGACAGGTGGTATATTCGTAAGGCAATATGTGCAGTCACTTTGGTCTGTATACTTTACGAACAAATATACATCTTGCGAAAAAGAACGAGTTTATAGAGAAAGCAAAAAAGTTGTCAAAGAAGGAACAGAACTTTAGAGATTGACGTTGTCTATAGTATCCAGGCAGGCCTTGGCTGGCAGAATGACGATTCGTCTCCGGAAACGAAGGCCTGATGAAGTTGAAAAATTACATACCCGGTAGAAAGACCCTTCGAGTTTGCTCGCTGAAACCGCTTTTATGTCATGCTTTCTTCACATGTAAATATGAAATAGTTAAACTTTTAATGAACAACCTTAAACAACATCCGCATGAACCATAGTTACACACATAGTCATAACTTAACATGGCACTTGCAAAAGTGGTTAGCTTAACAAACTGGCATACATAACGGCAAACTTGGGTAACAACGAACTGCGCGATTTTGGTTAACTGTCATCGATATCATCTCAAGCTAAATAAAGTGCGAAACGTGAGTATGTCTGGTGTAATAGTATTTACGTCGATATGTGCTGACTGCGGGTATTTCATTTTCATTTGTCATTTTTAGCTCACGTGTGTAAACACGTGGGCTATTGTCATAGCGATGTCTGTCTGTCTGTCCGTGTGTGTGTGTGTGTGTAGGTGTGTTAGTGGTGTGTGTGTGTGTGTGTGTGTCTGTGTGTCTGTCTGTCTGTCTGTACGATAACTCAAAAACGCCTGAACGGATTCAAGTCAGATTTGGTACACAGGTACCATATGCTACTTGCAAGAAGTGATTAGATTTTGGTTAGTGTGGCCTGCATATTAATGAAGTTATGCAATATCGTTTTTTTCCGTACAATGGTTTCCCTATAGAGACGGTAATGACAGTGTAGACATATATCAAGAATACTGCACAAATTTCATGAAACTTTTCACAGATGACAATCTCAGAACATTATGATGGTACTGTGAGTGTCATGCATATTTAATGAACTGTTGTTATTAGTGAGATAACTCTGAAATTCCAGCACCAAACTTGATGATACTGGCCACAAATATTGATCTGATATATATCTAATTATACTTTGAAGCATTGGGCAGTGTCAAGTTAATGAATAGGTCATTTGCATATTTTATAAAGTTTTGTAATTAGTCATATAACTCCAATATGACTTGACCAAATATGATGAAATCTGCTGCAGATACTGATCCGACTAATATCTAATTGAAGTGTAAAGCATTAAGTAGTGTGAAATTAATTAAGTGTTCATTTGCATATTTAATGAAATTTGTAATTAGGTATATAATTTTGAAATTACGGCACCGAAGTCTTTGAAATTTGAGTACAGATATTGTTTTGATAAATATCTAATTGTACTGAGAAGCATTTGGCAGTGTCAAGTTAACAAATAGGTCATTTGCATGTTTTATGAAGTTTTGTAATTAGTGATATAACTCCAAAAGAACTGCTACAAATGTGATGAAATCTGCTGCAGATACTGATCCAACAGATATTTAATTGTGGTGTAGAGCATTTACTTGTGTAAAGTTAATTAAGGGTTTATTTTGTATTTTTAATGAACTTTGTAATTAGTGATATTACTATAAAATTACAGCGTTAAATTTGATGAAACTTGCTACAGATGTTGATCTGATAAATATCAATTGTACTGAGAAGCATTGAACAGTGTCAAGGTAATAATTAGCTCATTTGCATATTTCATGAAGTGTTATAATTAGTCATATAACTCCGAAATAACTGCATCAAATGTGATGAAAACTGCTGCATATACTGATCTGACAGATATCTAACTTTGTTGTAAAGCATTTAGTAGTGTAAAGTTAATTAAGGGTTCATTTGCATATTTAATAAACTTTGTAATTAGGTATATAACTCTGAAATTACGGCACCAATTTTGTGAAACGTGCTACAGATATTGATTTGATAAATATTCAATTGTGCTATGAATCATTAATAGTGTCAAGATAATTTAGGGATTACTTGCATATTTAATGAACTTTGTAATTAGTGACATTACTCTACAATTACAGCATTAATTAAATGAAACGTGTTACAAATGTTGATCTGATTGATATCGAATTGTTCCATGAAGCATTGAGCAGTGTCAAGTTAATTAACAGCTCATTTGCATATTAAATAAAGTTTTGTAATCAGTGATTAAAATCTGAGAGTACTGTGCAATGTTGAAAAAAACCTGCTTCATATAGTGATAACATATATCTTATTGTTCTGTGAAGCGCACTACTATTAATGAACCTGTTGTAAAACACGTGAGCATATTCAGTTCATATCTGGTCCTAATTAATCTTCGAAACAACTAACGTAATCGCAATTCATTTTAGTCCCATGGATGTTCCCCAATGATAGTTACTTATTGTCGACTGCTGTGCAGTCTCAAACAATATACAATTCCTTTTGAAATTGAACATTATTTGTAAACTATTACCATGTAAATTAGCCTATACATTAAGGTGTTCAAATAAATCGTTTTGCTCTATGGACACGCGAAAACCACATGCAAAATATAGATTAGCAAGCAAGTCATTCTTCTCAGGTAAACATACTACAGAAAGCCGACGTCATGGCAAACAGTGTCAATAGTCAGAGTGGCCAAGTAAATTGTAAGCTCCTTTCCTAAATTACGGATTCAGTGAGTTTTAAAGAGAAAGTAATTGAATCTCAAATGTCACAATTGTGATCGATCGCTTTGAGAGATACCGCTTAACGGACCTACATGTTTGTGATAGCAAAGAAATGACACAATCTGACCGATTTAATGTTGAGTGTGTGCTGGGGGTCAGATAGAAACAGATATATATGAGAGAGAGAGAGAGAGAGAGAGAGAGAGAGAGAGAGAGAGAGAGAGAGAGAGAGAGAGAGAGAGGAGAGAGAGAGAGAGAGAGAGAGAGAGAGAGAGAGAGAGAGAGAGAGAGAGAGAGAATGAATTGTTTTGGTAATGATGTGCATCTCAAGTCGATCGTATGTAGGGTAAAGACACAACAATATCGTATTTTGCATACTAGGGTCAATTCGAGTATAGAAAAAAAGCAATTGCACGTGAATGTCCGGCTACCTTGCCGCATATACATTGTGTACACTCAGTATTATGTACATTGCACAAGTCACGATTTCAATAAACAAACAGACTCGTGGACGGAAAAAAGACAGACGGATAGTGAATGAGATTGATGGATAGATAGGTTAGAAGGGAGTATACAGATAGGTACATCGATAGACAGACATCTAGATAGATAAATAGATAGATAGATAGATAGATAGATAGATATGTTGATAGATATTTACAAAAATTACTTCAAGTACAAAATAATAATATAATTATGTTACTGAAGTTTCATGCATCCTGCAATCTTCAGGCTGAAGTGAAAGGATTCTTATCTCTACACTCTCATTTTTACGTTTGTGAAGTACCATTCTATTTGTAGGTGTTGTTAACAATTGACAAATTAAATTTTTTGAGGGGAAGAAATTTTGAAACCAACTCAGGGCATTTGTTTAACAGCGTAGATTTATCAGCCTTTGAATGAGTGTGCAGCTTTTACCAAAAAATCACAACTGTGGATCTCCAAACGCACCCATTCGGTAGATCGTCAGAGCTCGTTTAAACGAGTCTGTACGCAAGAACCAGGACATTTCAACCAATCAGATTTTAGGGGACTTAAAACTTGGGTATGGATATTCGCGATAGGACCAATATCTGCAAGTTAAAAAGCAGTGGTGTGATTGGTCAGTAGTTTCTACTGGCACTTGCTTGCCGTCCGAGGGCGTATTTTACTATCGCCTTCCAAAAATGGCGATCTGTGCGCTTGTGATTTCAAGGGTCCAATTTGACAACTGACTGAAAATCTATACCCTTTACACGTGAAGTTGAATAGGCAATCAGAAACTCTTTCAATATACTTAATCATCAGTAGAAAAAATTATTAACATTACACGAAAACAGTCACTGTTCGGTTCATTTTGAAGCCCTAGGCTAGAATGTAAGATGTAAGATAATAAGATCACACTTGAATATTTGGGTTCGGCGATACAGTAATCTCCGAGCATCCATTGGAGCGGTAGTTTTGTATTACCCTCACATGTATATGTTAATATTATTGCATATTGGCCTATACATATGCAGAGT
Source organism: Ptychodera flava (assembly GCF_041260155.1). NCBI lineage: Eukaryota > Metazoa > Hemichordata > Enteropneusta > Ptychoderidae > Ptychodera > Ptychodera flava. Next base: position 44,575,596 of record NC_091930.1, on the reverse strand, counting down.
ACGATTCATATTCTGTGCACATGCCAGCCCGTGAGGGTAACTGTATGTAACTATTATGTTATGTAAGTCATTTTCCGTCGGTCATTTTCATGACCTGAGATTAATTAGTCTAGAACATTCTTGAGGTCACTGTCCTTCACAACCTCACGACCTTGAATTCAATTTGTTATATTTGGAACCTTCTAGAAATTCAATAGTCCTGTGTTACTTCAAGACTTTGGAAACTCCATCAGCATTAATTTCAAGACTTTTCAAGACCTTCACAGCAACGCTTGATTTATTCTGCGGACTTTGTGCAACCTCAAGCCTGCAGGTAAGGACTGTTCACTTTGCCTCGGTGTCTGATTCTGGAGCCTAGTGCCGTCCCAGCTGTCTAGTTTTATTTTGCATTTCAAGTTACTACACACGATCGATAGTCTCCTGAACTACAGTTAGTAAATTATCTTACACTTTCAGCCATACCGTATGAAAACATACAAATCTCAGTTCCACACAGCTACAGCCCACCAACACACAACCCGTGACACACCCTGAAAGTAGTTCGGTAAACCGACAAACAATACACAAAATAATCATTAAAAAAGTCTATAATGCCGGCTAGATTCATCGGATAAACTTGATTTAAACAAATCGCAATCTTCACACCTTGTGCTAAGTTGTCACCAACTGTCAGCATCTGCAGTGCAGAAATTCACCTGCTTAAATAGTTTACGAACACATCTGTGGTGTCTATCCACCCCTCCATCAATCCATTATCTATCCTACTCTACAGACACAGACGATGCCTACAGCACCGTTGACTTCGTCAGACTTGATAAAGAGTAATTACAATTAATTTTTGACTCAAAATATGAGAAAAACACGGGGAGAAAAGATCACTTTTTATTGATTTCAGATAATATGATCTACAAGCAACAGTGCGAGGCGGCTGCTTAGAAGTACTATCATTTTCACTTCAATTTCCGCAATCGTTGCGTGAGTATTTCTCACGCGTAATGAAATAGATGTACTTTAGTCCAAACTTTAATGCCGTACACTTAGCTTGAGGGTATTGAAATTTGTAGCCCCATGCATCCTTCTTTTATGATGATTGCATTTGGGGTTACGATAGCTGGCATTCGAGATAAGTTGTAAATTAATCTTTTATGTGAACATTTTGATCGAAAGTGGGTGCAGACGTATCATGCACGTCATGTCACGTGTTTTTTCGAAAGAGTGAACTCACCCTTCCCAACATATGGCACAGTCCATGCATCAATCTGCAAGTTGAATAGGCGATGGTCCCAAGATAAATGAAAATATTGCTAACATTTGTGGCGGGGTGCGTTGTACAAAACATATCCCTTTTTTAAAAAGTTGTATTAGTCATAGACGCCGCAAGGAAATACTGTCTAAAAAGGTGACATTCTTAATTTTTACATCCTATGGTTTGTTATTGACAATTCTGTCTCTCTAACGTCGAAACTGCCGGTCTGGCAAAAAAGACAACCAGAAAATCGAGACACTCACAGCAAGACTAAGTCTAAATGGACTCAGTAAGCTCTTTAATGTAATCATGGTGCTCAAAATTGAAATTGGTGGAAAGTCTGAAATTTAGTGTATGTGATGGGCACAGATTTCCTCACTTCGGTTAAGGGAATATCAACAGCGCAGTGAGAATGAGCACAAGCCTATTTCACAGTAGAGAGAAACTTAATGATATCAGATTATCTTCACAGTTGTTTGTTCCGCAATTTAGCCAAAATTTATTGCAAACGCCTACATCCACCTTTGTTGAAGTCACACTCAGCTTGGTTCACGAGCTAAAATTTACGCCTGCCAAATGGTGCCGAACAGCGTATTGCTGAATAGGACAAGAGTCCTATTCAAATACACTACGTGACCGCTTGACCAGCCATCACTTGAATGCGATATTGTTGCACAATTAAGTACAGGTGCTGTACTTTACAACTTATATTGAGGTGACAATTTTGGGGAAAAAACCATTAACTTTGTAGTCAAACACCCGATTAGTTGCTAGACAACTCACTCTAGTTTTCCCAGTTATGTTGTACTTTCTTTTATGTGACTGTGCTTGTAAGTGTTTTTTTTCACACACTTTTCTGAAATGGAAATAAAGTGTTATTGCTATTAAAGTATTATTATAAGCCAAATACAATTCTTAAAACCCAACTCAAAACATCGCTTTTGCGCAGTTGTCCTTTTCTAACGAGCGATAATAAGTTAGATGAGTTTACAAAAAACAATTTTTGATGTCTGATGTCACATTCAAACAATGCATAGTCCAGTTAGAACACCTCCGACCCCAACCCTACACCAACAGGAAGTTGAACCAGGAAAGAAATTGCGTCGTGTAGTCCGATGCTGAAACTTTCGGGCATATGATGGACTCTATGCATAGCGGGGAGCAAGGGTGTATTTCCAATACGTCAAGGGCTGTAAGTTTTTAGATTTGCTAAACCTTTTACCGCTTATTCAGCAACTGTTACCTGGAAAATCGGAGCCATGCATTCGGCTGACGTCGATAGTGCGGCAATGAAGTCACGGAATAGGTGTTTTACGCTCTTACAACTGTAGCTCGTGGTTACATACTCGGCGAAGGCCTCTGTGTGCATTAGAAATGTAATTCGACACACCGCCACGGTCACTTTACCAGAAATGTAGGAAATTGGAGTACAGAATTTATAACTGCGGTCGTACTTTTTAAATTACCGGTGCTGTGATTAGCCTTCTACTGTCACTCCGCAATAGGTCTGGTCCTACGACCCATTTCTACCGCTGGCTGCGCTGCTCACGAAAATAGGGTCAGGTATGGCCTATTGTAATCATGGCTGTCAATTGTCAATGTTACGAGCGCAGTGATTGCATTGAATTTACTTCAAAGTTGCTGTTACTTTCGCATTAGGAGGGATAGTCTGTCACGTCTGATCTAGAAAACAAGACATAGGCGATAATCGTCATTTCATCACTAAACGCCGTCATCAAAGAAAAAAGTCGGAGACGTTAAAGCGAAGCCTTGCAAATAACTTCAACGTTCGATATTTCGTCGCCTTATTTCTCAGCTTACCACTATACAGATATGCCGATCACACAATCTTGTCAGGTGACTGTGCTCATTAATATACAGTAGAAGGCCAACGCGTAGTCCGTATCTGACCCTATTTTCTTGAGCAGCGCAGCCAGCGGTAGAAATGAGCAGGGGACTACACTTAGTCCGCGATAGGTTGAAACATTTAAATTCGTGAATGCTAAATTTAGGCGAATGAGTCTAAGAGTCTTTTCCTGAATCCCTCGCAAGTGATACCTCAAAATACACTGAAGATCAGTTCTGATGCTTAAGGGGATAACAGGTATAGGTGTATTGGAAGCCATCGATGCTGGTTTATTGAATGAAATTATGCCTTAATGTGGGGGAAATTCATCTTCGAATTAGGCGATAGCCATTTCATTTCCAAACTTCCCATCTTTCTAATACTTACAGCAGCAGTCGCAGTGGATCTAACCACAAGCTTCTGTAGCTGTATACCTAACTGCAGTATTTCCCGTTACACATATACGACAAGCCTGTCTTCTATGCTTGATATCAATAATACGTATATTCATTTTACTTGACTTTCTTGTTCGAAAATCCATTCGTTACGGGTCAGGGACCTTGACCTTTAGTCGCTATTTTATCAGTCGTCGATTCAGCTTCACTCTGTTGACAATGATCCGTTCAACATCGTCTGCAGACCATCGCTCCTCTAGCGCTTCGGTACTGGAGTAGGCACGCGTTTGATGGCGGCCATCTCCACAGCAATGTTGTCATAAAAGGTACGCTGCTATGATCTATCAGTGTTATTGGCTAATCCTCATATGTTTTACCTCTGCTTTTTACTAACGTTTCGCATAATCCCTGTCATGGATAATAACGGAAATCGCATTACACATGAAGTGAATTTATTCCGAAAAGGAAACCAAAAAACTTGTATCGCGCCAAATACTTTAAAAAACGAGATTTTTTGACGAACGATCATTTTTAAAACAGCACGCGGTTACCACATTTAGGCCACATATAGGTAAACCAATATTTGCAAAACTGTAATGCCACATATTGCTAGTTTTCGTGCAATGCTACCTTAAAAACAAAAGATCACAAAGAAAAAAGCAAAAGTAGTGTTCTTGATAGAATCTACAACTGGCATAGCAAAAAGAGCAAATTACGAAATTGCATTCTATCAAAAATAAAGCCGTTACACTTTTAGTTCACTTACCGTACACAAGTATTCTCTTCATCCGACTTGCCTGATGTGCTGACAGATTATAAGGTCATCCGCTGTGTGGAGTTTTCTGGTTTTGGTTTATTCCTATTTGTTTAAAATGCGCTTCTCTATAAATGTTTAGTTTTGACATGTTGAAACTCATTCCATTTAAGCATTGTGTCTATTTTGGAATAATGAAATGTTTTTCCCGTCGAGTCAAAAAGTATTGCCAAACTAGAGTGCTCAATAAAAAAACTGAAATATAAGAAAAAAAATCAATTTCAGTGGGCTAGTTTGAAATGGGAAGAGGAAATTTGATTATATATAGATTATGAGTAGTGTCGCATGAACGATATTGTCGATTAGCGACGATAAAACGTCCACACTGAATATCATAATTCGGGTTTTCTGATGTCTGTGAGCGATATGCTCATATTAACGATACCATTAAAAGACTCATAACGATATACAGCGCTTTTGTACACCGAAAAAAATCATTTTATTGGTCAATGCATAGTCCCTTATAGAGGGACTGTGGTCAATGTCAGATTAAAGGGGACCAGAGTAGGTGTAATCTATGTAGCATACAGTCGACATTATATGTCTTAGTAAGCTTCGTTCGTTCGTGATTTTAGGCGCCAAGGGAATGTAGATGAACGCAAAACAAAATGTTGTTTGCGGATGATACGATTTTCTGGACTGTGACCTTATTTATCTGCATTGATATTTGCTTCATCATTTCTTCAATTGCTAATTTTAGGAGGATGACTTACACTTCCAAAACTTGCGTCGCTTTATTCGGTAGAAACTTTAAGGTTGATATTTTTTTTATAAGTAGTCAAAACTTATAATATTAGATGACTTAATGAAATCGGACAGTAATATGTTTATTTGAAACATTGACAAAGCACAAAGTTGACGGTAATTTAATACAAGTTAGTATCAGCTATTTACCTGCTGTCTTAATTGTTTGATCTCAAGAGGAGGTCTTCATACGCAAGTGTCGCCGCGACTGAGGGACCGTGGATAATTAAAACATGCGCACAGTAAACTAAACATCTGTGTTTAGGAGGAGGGGGTTTGGCTGCATTTCGATTAGCGTGCGCAAAATTCGCACTTCAAGTTTTCCAATCGCAAAATCTCGCAACACGGTTTTTTTTTGTATCTAAAAATATCGCCACTGGCATTATTTGGCGTGTATGTGATGTTATCTTATTCGTCAGATTACACAGGTTTGGTGTTGTGGTAACACACCAAACCTTTGTAATCTGACGAATAAGATCACATCTGCAACCATCAGAGTGAAATGAATTAAAACAGTGTATCCAAAATGATTGTAACGTCATTTTGCAAACCCCCTCCCCCCTAAACGCAGATATTGCGTTTTGTCATCGACTGAGCTCTGTCCTCCTTCAATGCGTCCGTCCACGCTGACATGCCTGAGCTAATGCCTCTCAAATTTGGTACAAGGAAAATACACTCGGCGTGCAGAGTACAAATACAAGTCCATTGTTTTTGGTATGGCATGCTTAATTACTGCCAATTCGCATGACTGATAACTTTTGAAAAAGAGAGAGACTGCGCTAAGTTTGATTAAACTATGTACAGATATTAGTTACACATGTATTTACAATGTGTTTACATGATTGTGTTTATATAGTTCACGTTTCATCTTGAAGTATATAAAATTGTAATTAAAGATATACTGTCACCTGTTCCAATTTTACCACAGTTACCATGTGAAGCAAAAATCTAACTTATCACAGATTTTAAGCGACTGGCAGCTTTTTAAAAACATCGCCCTCACATGGGCATTTTGAATACAAAGGAACGCCCCTTTGACCATACATGGACATATTTAGATTTTAGGTGACTGTATACCTTTAAGATAGGTTGGTCTGATTTAATTCACAATCGGTGAACAAGCCGTCTTTTTGTGTAGTTTTGGCACGATCTACCAACTTGAAAGTGGTGCTAGTATTTTACTGTTAACTGGAATACTCGCCACGGCTAATTAACACTTTATATAAAAAAGCCAAAAAAATGTACACTGACAACACAGACAATATCATGTACTAAACGCAAACAACGAAGATGTGAACGATGTTTTAAGTTGCTTCCTTTGATTACACACCAATAAATACGATAAAATGAAATATGGTGCCTTCCGTCTACATGGTCCACATAACTAAACTGAAACGATCGATGTAACACAGATGTGGTAACAAGTGATTATCGATCAAAACAAGATTTCTGGAGAAATTCAATCTAAAATGACATCAATAATACAAAAGGGATATTCAACACACAGCTATTTATAACGAGATTTGAACTAATTTGGGATAATTTGATTGTGATTACTGTCGGTTTCATTTGCAAATGTAGGCTCATCTGATTTTCTTTTTACTTTTTTTAAGAATCATTTTTAATATTTCAACACTCAGCTGTTGGGCACCAAATACGTTTGAGAAATTTGAAAAATATGAAGATCCAATTATCCCGAATTAGTTCCAATTGGTTTTATATGTTCTTGCTGATAACCTATATGGGAATGAGACAGGGATAAGTTCCAGTCTGCGTATCCTCAATAATTAAAAAACAATTGCTAAACAAATTCAGATATTTATCTCCATAAGGTATTAGTCGTATTTACTACACATTATAATTAATATTTAAAATGAGTCAATATATTTACAATTTAAATGAAAATATTCCATAGCAATATTTTATACACGTTTGGCATTCATGGTTCTATTCCATACGCAAATGCCTTTAATTTGATATATCACTCGATGGAGGAAAAGTAAGTTTAGAGTTATTAACAATGAATTTTTTCAATTCGTTATCAGATTCATGCAAATTAAGTACCCGTGTGCATTATGCAAATTATGCAAATTATTTGGCACCTGCAAATCGTCAATTTCGTGAAGCAGGGGTAATAGGCTTTCAAATGACGTTTGATGTGGCTGTATGATGCGGCTCTACGTGTTAAAATTATTAAAATATCTTTATTCAAACGGGGAAAATATATTGTTCTACATTAATGTGAAAACATTTTTAGTAAAATTACTTTAATATCCTTTTGGTTATCCCATTTTGCATTCTGCATGCAAATACCTTTCTTTCTTTTGGTATATCTCTTGATAGTTTAAAGTATGTTTAGAGTTGTTAATTTCTAATTTTATATCCTATTTATGCAAATTGCGTGCCTATGTGATTTATGCAAATTAAGGGCTACGGCCGTACTTGACAGTTCCACATTGTAAATTTTCTTGAAGTAGAAGTAACAAGCTTTTAAATGGCGTATGATGTGGCTGTATGATGTGGCTTTATGTGGTAATTTTTTTAAAATATTGTTATCCAAAAGGGGAAAATGTTTTTCATATTAATATGAAAATATTTCAGTGAAATTAATTTGAATATCTCTTTGGATATCCATTTAGTGTTCAACATGCAAATACCTTTCATTTGATATATCACTCGAATGGTATATCAAATGCAAGGTATTTGCATGTACAATAAAGATATGATCTCCAAACGTGTATTGAAAATTTCCTTATTGAATATTTTCATTTAAATCGTGAATATTTTGACTCATTTTGATATTTATTAAAACTTGTGAGGTAAATACGAACAATGCAAACATTATGGAGAATAAATATCTGAACTTTGTTTGTGCAATTGATTTTTGTTTATTGTGGCTACGCACACTGGGACCATTCCTCGTCTAATTCCATATAGCCGAACAAACAAGAACATAAATCATATAAATAGCTGTGTGCTTGACCGTCCTTTTGGATTATTAATATCATTTCAGTTAGAATTTCTCTAGAGATCTTGTTTTGATTGATAATCGCTTGTTACCACATTTTTCTTACATCGATCGTTTCACTTATGTGGAACATGTAGACGGAAGACACCGTTTTTTATTTCATCGTATTCATTGGTATGTAATTAAGGCAGGGCAACTCGACACTTCGTTCATATCTTAGTTGTTTGCGTTTTGTGCATGACAGTGTGTATATTGTCAGTGTATGATGTAAAGTGTTGATTAGCCATCGCGCATTTAATAAATGGAAAGCAACTCCATACATTCTCGTTGTTTGCCTTTTGTGTATGATATTATGTATATTGCGGAAGTATATTATGATTGGCTAGTTTATGTAGAGTTGCGAAATCGCAAACATTCCGCCCTGAGCGTAGCGTGTGGCCTGAGATAAATTTGGGACTATATTTAGTAACGCAAATTAATAAAAGCTTACGGTTAAACGAAGAAGGATAGTCACTGACAAAGTTGAAGTAAATCTTTCAATGTTTTAAGTGTGAATTTAACGCACTTTGTGGCCACGTGAGGAGAAGAATCATGTTCTGCTAACCATTCAAGTTGAATATGCAGAGAAACAACAAGCCTCCTGCCACCCACTACCACAAACTGTGTTCTACGTGATGCTTGGATTTGCGGCAAAAACGATCTAAGTGAACTGTCACTCCATGAATTAACAAAGTAGTAGTGCTTTCAGTACAAACGTATCCACAATATGTCGTAGAGAACACGCTGGTGACTAATGTACAAAATCGTGTCAAATATTTGCCATCAATAATATTATACGCAGAGTATAGAGTAGACTTGCGCGATGCAAGCCATTAATACAAACACATGACCCCATCTAGCACTCTAATCGTTTGTTTCATATTGGGTGATGCGATGTCTTGTCGTGGAGCTTTCGTTTCAGTCGGATTAAAGACATTTTTTTTTCGTTTCATAAAAAAATCGCGTCGGTAACGATTTTATGATCACGGTACTTGTGATTCGTTCCATCGGTACCGTTAATCATTGCACATTTAGTTTTTCGACTTGTCGGTATTAGGTAAACAAAAATGTCAACCAGCTGTCAACAATATCCGTTTGTTACTAAGATTATCCGTATTGCAAATACTTAGTATGTAGTAGTGGCAATAATTGTCTGCAGCAAATATAAAATATGCAAAAAGATGCAAAAGGCCGACAAATCGTCCAGTACAACACTGCCATTGTTAGAAGCTGTGCTATTTCCTGGGAATTTTAATAGCAACAGATTTTTCAAGATGGCTGCACCAACATAGAGAAGTTGCAATATCAAGATATCTATGAAAAATGTTAATGTAGCAGAAAACTGAGCATAAACACTGTTGGCCCACATAAAAACAGCTGCAGACTGATTGCAGACGATGTTCACAATATGCTGTAAGGCATGTTGATGTAGATAAATTCGAGGAGTGCAAATAAAAAAAAATTAATAAATTATGCAACCATTCAAAAATAGAAAACCAAGCATTTGAAGTATATGATCTCAAAATAATATTCGTATTATTTTATATCATTCTGTAGTGGCAAATATATGTGCGCGGGATGTGGACTAGATCTGCAAAGAATTCGGGCCGTAAAAAGCTGTTTTCATCCACGGGATATTTTTCATGTACGTCGCTGGTTTACTTGCATCCGAAACAATGTAAAAAATTAAAAAAAAATGGTAAAATAGCATTGCATTACCTAAAGATTATTGATGTATTTTGTGATGTCAATAGCTAAAAAAATGATAAGCTTGAAGCTGGCAATCTGCATGGTACTGTCATAATTCGAAGAGGAAGCTATATGAGGCTTGCGCTGGAACTATCGAGTTCGGACTGATTAGTGATATAGAAAACTTGAGCTTGTTTATTAAATACCTGACCATTGATAGGCGAAAAATCCATATAAAAACAGGGTTGAAAAGAAATTAAGTAATGGAAATGTCAGGCAGGCTTTGCAAGGCTTGAATAATGTGATGGGGAGACACCAGAAACAACAGCGCATGTCCGAGGATCCAGTCAAGTTTGCGAATGATCCCAAACAATTTTATCCATGTTATGATCAAAATATCTTTACCAGCAAGTGCGATCAGATCGATAACACTCTCAGTAAATCATGTTTTGAAGTTGACGTACAGGATGTATCGAAATGTGTTTGCAGACTGAATTTGCATAAATCCACACACTGCATGAAAACCCAATAATACTTACTGTATTAACATGGATTATTGCCTGTATTTTAGCTGAAGAGTGCATATACAGATGAATACAGTCAAGAATCCGTTTTTTGTATTCAGCAAGCCTGTATTCATGTGGATTCATGTGAATTCACGTGTATTACACTATAATACAGGCAACTCATTAATGTGAATTTATCTGAATAATTGGGTTTTCATGCAGTGTCAGATTGAATGGGAGACGGGTGTTGAAACAACGTTCCTAACAACTCGTTCATGTATTTATCCAGCTATTCAAGACTTTGTTCAATTTGAGTCACGTACCTCGGTTATGGAAAACCTCTACCATTATCCTTGTCCCTAGAAAGATAGGAGCTAAAGACCTGAATGATTTTCGCCCTGTTGCCCTGACATCGATCATAGCAAAATGTTTACAACGACTTGTATGTGACCAATTAATTGCATCTGTCACCGTTTATTTACATCCACTTTAATTTGCTCACAGGGCATGTAAGGGAGTCAAGGATGCAACTTAAACTATTTTTAGTCTAATAACAAGCCATCTAGCTAACGCGTACGCAGGTTATTATGTACGTGTTCTTTACATGGATTTCCAACAGCTTTCAATACTGCTTAACCACATTTCTTGTTGCAGCGGCTTTGAAATGTTAATACTAGTCATAACATTATACGATGGGTGAATCGGTTTTTACGTGACCGACCACAGTGAGGCTGTGTAGCGGGCATTCTATCCAAAGATATTGTGTTAAATACAGAAGTGCCGCACGGTTTCGTCCTATCGCCAGTTCTGTTCTCCATCTATGCCAATGAAATGACATGCATGAATTCAGTCTAAGCGTTGATAAAATGTGCAGATGGCATGGCTCTTATCGGTTGCTTAAAAGATGAATTTACTCATAATAGTCTGTCTCATTATTTTGTTCAGATTGATCGACTCAATGCTTGGTTCAAACAAAGCTTTCTCGAACTCAATGTTGGAAAAGCAAAAGAATTGGTATGTGATAACAGACGGGAAAGGAAAACACCTAAAGCAATTGTTATTGATGAGGAGGAAGTTAAGATTCTGACTTTGGCACTGGCATTGGCGACAAACTCTGTTTTTTGGAAAAAACAGGTATCATTTACAAAAAATCTTAGCGAAGACTATTCCTGCAAAGGAAACTGAAAAACTTCGACTTCAGTCAATGTATACTTGAACGAGTTTATAGAAGTCTATTAGAAAGTGTGATAAGCTTTACATCGTAACATGGTATGGAAGTGTGACCATAAGAAGTAAGCTTAAACTTAGTTGTGTAATTAATATGGCTAGCAAAGTTATAAGAACACAGCAAGTTCCTCTGTCGGTCTTATACCAATGCTATGAAGAGAAAAACGCTATTCCTAGTGATGTCACCCATCCACTTAACACATCTTTCCAGAAACTTCCATCTGGGTGAAAATATCGAGTACCAAGAGCCAGGAGATATTTTTTACAAACATACTTTCAGCCGTCAGCAATATGTACTTTAAATGCACAGAATGAGTAGAACTCATTTTTGAAGTGTCTAACCACTATTTTCATTCACACAACTCTCCTGTGCTGTTAATCACCAGTATTTTGTGATGTCTCTACTCTCTGCCGTTTTGACTGTTTCTATATTTCATTGTATGTATTTAACTGTGAGTGATAGAAAAACTCTTTTCCCTCATATGGACAATAAAGTTATTCTAATTCTAGTCCTCACGAAGGCTTCAGAGTATCCCTCTCATGAGAGAATGGGTTTGTGAATCTGTTTGTTTGAGTCTGCCTGTGAGTCTCTGACTGTGGGTGTTTTTTTTTAATACGGTGTCGTGGCTTTGTCAAATACAAACGCCATTAAGAACACTTTAAGATACCAAACAATACTTTGATTACTACTGATATTAGAAAGGATTCAAAAATACAAATTATTGCTTTCCAATGAGTGGCATGCTGCTGTTCCATTGTTTCAAACCAACTCCATGAATAAATCAAAAGATTTATAAAAAAGAGATATGTAAGTGGTAACAATATAATGGAGGTATTATGCAAAACATCTCCATGAAAAGGAGCCGCTACAAGGTAATTTTTTAAATATGTAAACGAATTAGACCGACGGCATGTTGACGATCCCGTGCTGGTATTTCGAGACACTAAAATTGTTATAGTCCAACTCGAGTTGAATTGCGGCGGCATTTATCGCGTCCAAAGACGCTAATGTATCGAATGTATGAAATATAATATTTTGCACCAATTTGGAAGCGCCCAGTTTCTGTTGACCTTCTGAGACAATCTTGTAGCGACCAACCCGCCCGAGGCCTTCTGCACAATCGTAAATGACGTCATCTCTCTTTTCGTCATTTGTATGTATGGCATAGAATTTTTTCCAGTTGAAAGTCGCAGCTGACCCGAGCTTTGAGTCTCCACGGATGTGTTACGCCAAGCCGAGAATAAGATAGGTAACTTTTCTTTCCTTTAACGTTATTTAACAAGGGGAGCATGGTAAGCTTCAGTAAAGATGCTAATCTTGACCAGGGGTTCGACTGAACATAATATTGATAACAAAGCATAACGATCCAAGCTAACACAATACGATGCAAATAAGACAAATGAACTCTTCTAGTGACGGTGAACGTGCATGGTTTATTTTTAAACAGTTATTATTGAATGTTTGTAACAAACATGCACCGATTGTTAATCAACGTGTTAGGGGTTATGTTCCAAGGATCAATGATGAAATTACAGCAACAATGTAGGAAACACATACCTGAAACAAAATGCGGAACAAACAAATAATGCGAAGATCACAAACGTTTACGTAACAAGGTCAAACAGTTGGTTTCTTGGGCCGAGAGTGATAATACAATAATTTTATTTCTGAGAATTCAAGCAATCAAAAAATTAGTCAATCATCAAAATGCTTGTAAACGGTAACTCCTCGCCACCAATCGACTTACTTTAAAAGTTGGATGCACAACACTTGTAAAACCCATTGACATTGTTATTAGTTTTAATTGTTACTTTACCTTTCTTTATCTTTTTTATTTTTTGATGAAAACGAGTCTGGTTTTCGCTAAAAACATAGCACGTCGACCACCTTGACAAATATTGAAAATACGAAACTTACACGAATTGTTTTCCTCGATCCAAAAAAGCTTTTGATACGGTTTATAATCGCTTACCTAACAAATTGAACGTATCGGTGTCAACAATAATGCATTAGATTGGTTTCAGAACTATCTCTCAGATCGCATTCAACAAGTCTTACTAAATGGCCAGCTCTCTGATAGAGAACAAACCTCTAATGGGGCGCCTAAACCTTGTTCCTTATTGTACAACTTTTTGAATCAACCTTTGTTTTTTTATGTTATAGTCACTTCACCATGGAGCAGCTCGTATTATTCTGAATGATTTTACTAGAAATGGGCATCCTTTTGTTAAAGAGCGGCCGCAGTTACCGGCAATACGATCGAGTCGAGACGTCAAGGCCATGTGTGTCACTGTGATGTTCAAGATGACCATTTTCGGCGGCGAAAATTGGCATGCAGCAGTTCATCAGTGTGATGATGCCATTGATAGTCGTTAAATTTCAACTGTTTTTTATACCTGCTTAGATTTGCACTTATTTTGTTGTACGTGTAGGTAATAAAGAAAGCAGTCAGACGTTTTGGAGTCGAAACCTTTATTAGAAGCATCACAGTCAAAATTCATAAAATTACTTGTAGTAATAAAGAAAGCATTCCGATGGTTTGGAGTTGAAATCTTTATTTGAAATATGACAGTCAAAAATTAATAACAAAACTAATAAACCGCATAAAAACCCGCCCCTCCCCCACTGCTGTTCCCTCTTACCAGTTTGACTACTAAATACTAAAAATAAGATATTTAATTTGGTAAGATTCTGAAGATTATAACTTTATCGAAAAGGTTTATTGCCGACCTAACACACACAAATCTATTGGGTAAAACATTAAACGACATCGGAATCTGTACACTACTTCAGTGCGTCAGCTGCAAATTTGGAGGAGACAATATAACGAACAAATACACAGTTAAATCTATGAATAATAAATTAACAAATGATAATGCCGGCTCATACTCTAGTGTCCGCTGATTTTACAGGGCATTTTCTGACTGACAACTAGAGACGCCTAAATTATAGAAGACCCCCCAAAATAATTCAGTGTCCACACCTTTTATTTTACCTCAACTGCATGTCACTGACAGCAGTCCAGTCGCCGTTTACACTGTAAGACTGCATCAGTATGCTTCATGTTAGATCATGCAGCTGCTACACTCTGTAAGTTGGATTTGTCAAGATTGTGGAGTGTCAGGTTTCAGGAAGGAGGTCGTCCATTTGAATGGGCCTTTTCAAACATTGTGCCCTTAACAAAATAATCTCAATTTGCCCTAAAAGTTATTAAGACCTTGCATGATTGTCATTTCATTGGAATTGCAAAACATGTAGATGAGGGTTTTGTGTTTTATCCCCGTTCTCCGTCAGCTGGTCGGACATCCACATTGTTGATGAAATAGTCTGATCAGTGTGATCAATGTTAGTGTATTCATACCTGCTTCGGGAACGCTTGTTTCACAGAAGAAGGCAGCCTTGTTTTTTTAGTTTATTGTGGCACAGTCCTTGGTGGGGGTGACTGTGATTGTGGGTTACAGTGGTGAAAATTGTTTAAGAAACATAGCAAACATCAAAAGATCCCCTATCAATACCGGGGCTTTCGTTTCAAATCGGCAACGCTTAGCTCTTCTTCGTCAGTTATAAAAGAGAACCATTTCGCTATGATTACGATAACGGGTGGAATACACCTCGGAAAGATTATTCGAAATCAATCATTTCCTAATTTACCGATAGCAGGGACTCATTTTGAAGCTCTTTGTGTTAAAAAATTCTCCCATTTATTTTTAGAAACCTACATTAGGGTTACATCCAAAAAAGTTAACAAAGGGGTGTAGGCCATGTTGATTTACAATGTCGTTAAATGTAAAGTATTTGTTTTTCTTGTACCAAACTTTGCATAGTGATCCCTAATTTTCAGTCTTGGATTGGGGTTTGCAAGATAATCGTTGAAAGCTACGAAGAGGAAAATCTTGAGTCTCCAAGTCTTCCCTTAGGCCTAGCCTTCATTCCAGTTTTTGGCCATACAAATTATGACAGGGTAGTTATCCGGTTCAGGCCCGAGAACCGGATAACCACCACGTCTATGAATTTTCGGCGTGAACGAGGGCGATAAAACTTCAAAGAATGCGTCGGATCAGGCTTGCAGGAACGCAAGCACATTATCTCCACTTAGTCCCAAATTCTGGAGTCGGCTCTTCTAAGTGATTCTCTGCACTCCCACCTGGCCAGTCAACAACGACTGGATTTTCGGTAGTTTGAAAACGGCGGCATCTAACGATGTGTCCATGTACATTGAGATGAAACGGATACTAGCAAACTATTGAAAGTGCATGTTATGTTGTAAAATACCCGAGTCACTATTTTTGGTCGAAAATAAAAGAAATGCGTTGCGACACACGATTATTACAAGATTATAGCTTTATACGTAGCCGGTGGTTATTAACGTATTTATTTTCTATCTAATGTTAGCCTAGTATATGCATGTAAGATATATATAAATGTGATCCAATTTTGATATAGTGAAGTCTAATTTTGATATGCTGCCTTATTCACTATACTCACATGCCGGCTAGCCCTTGTACAACTGGGAACACAGCTCACGGCTAACATTGCCGGCTAACTTCAAGTACGCCATGATTGACAGAGGGTTAGGCCGTTGCAGTCCCCTTCAGGCCCATACTACCCCTTCAGAAGAGGAATAAGTAGTCCACAATCCTACTAAAAGCATTGTCTCTTAGTTTTTTGTCTTTTTCTGGCTTATTTTTGATGTTACGATTTTTGCTATATTTGCACAGAAATTCTAAACGATAAAAAAACACCCACAATGACACAGAACTGCAAAAAAATGCAAGTAGGTGAGCTGTGTACTCATAGATAAGGGGAACCATGTCTTAATTTTCTCGATTCTCCTCTCATAAACTCGAGACAATTTTACTGACAGTTATACACTATTATAAACCAGTCTTGTTATGAGGGACTGTATATACACTAAAGTTTTCGATTTCATAAACCATAATTCAGATCTCTCCGTTCAAGTGACGAAGTTTCTCTTAAATCTCAAAGAACAAGACCCAAATTCTATGATGATAATTCTTTCTCACATGCCGCTGTAGCAGCAACCATAGCTCTCTTTTTCCGTAGCACGACTCGGAGTTTGTCCGACGCAACACGTATTCATCCAGGCAAAATCAATCTGAGCTACGACTGCACAGATGAATGCCGCTGCTTCCTCTGAAGTTGTGCTAAAAATAGCGTTGAGGACCCGAAAAAACGTTATACTTAGTGGCGGTGTTCGTGATAAGTTGAACAGTGTTTCTGATCCATCACTGACCATGCTTCGTTTTGGCGTCAAATGTAAAGTCCATTGTTATCAGTCCGTACATATTGCCAAACACTCCCTGTAGCTCATTAAGCTGGCACAAGCTCTCGCAGAAATTTGTATTGGATAAAGCTGTCACGTGGCGTTAAACTTTGATGTCAAATTTTAGAAATGTTCAGTTCATGCCAATAAAGCGGCTTACATCGTATGTATTTCATGTGTTTCATTGTTTGTAAAATTTATGGCATCATGAAAAATCCTTTAGTGTGCATGTTTTGTGAGGAATGCCGGGATCTGAGTGGTTCAATCTGTTACTTGCCTCGGGGCAAAGGTTGAGCGAGGCAAACAATATAACAAATCTTTCAGAAAGACACCTCTCTAATATAGGATATTTGCCTACGTGATTTGCCTGGACCAGTTGAAAAGAGAATTCTTGGTGAATCATAATCTTACGATGACTCTCATTAGGCGTTTTGTCACCTTATGTTTGTTTACCTGTGGATGTATCCTATGGCACCTTTTTCCAACGAGGAAGACAAACCACCTGAAAAACCCCAACATCATATTCATCGTCGCTGATGACATGGGTAAGTTGGTGTCTTCTGTGCAACATTTCATCTTCAAACCGTGAAACCATCAGCTGTTTCATTTCTTAGTTTACAACTACATGCACTCGGCATTTTCAAGTTACCGATTGGCAAATTGTACATTTGTTCTACCTCAATGAACGATACCCTAGCCGAAAGGCTGCGTATAGATTTGACTACCAAAGTTCAGATAACCTCGTTAGACGAATACACTGTATTTCACAAACTATCAGTTACAATTGCAATTTCTTATCCAAGCGGATTATAGTTATCCACTGGACCAAGTATAGTTTCCTGTGACTGCCAAAATATGTAGTTGCAAGGGAAATCACCGTCCATACTTTCCGCGTACACTTGTACCTTTGCAAAGTAGTCGACACCAGTTGCCTGGCCTAAAATTGGCACAAGGTTGATGCATTTCAACATGCATTTGTAATACACGAATATTGGTGTCTTCTTCCGTTGAGTCACATCCCATTGTGGTCCCATTTGCTTCTATCGTCAATGTCTTTATTTCACTGACAGCCATATATTCATTTCTCAGCATATCTATAGGAGACAAATACATTTCAATCGACGGTGAAAAAATAAGAAAAGATCATGTTCATTAGCTATGAATATTAATGTATATTTGGAGCACAACTTTGCGGCAAGCGTAGCTGCTAGGATTTTACAGGCCGAATAATTACTGTACAGTCGCAGGTTAATTTAACGAGCATGCTATTTGCAGACCTATTCACACCGTGAGTAAAGGGGCAAACGGAATAAAAGAGCGACGCTCATTATTCAAGATGCCTTCTACCACGCAACACTGGGTGAGAGCTCCATACAATTTAGCCTTTTGGCTTTGTTTCGTTTAAACGTCACAAAAAACCACGGTTGTCGTCATCGTAAATAAATGAACGATCGATTACAACCTTTTATGTTTTGATTCCGATACGCTTTTGTCCATTATATTCAAAAAGTTAGACGAGAATCCATCGTCCGTGCACTTCAAAAAGGCCTATAATCACATGGCTGTGCAAAGCATAGTGTATCTCCAGGCTTTTGTTTAATCCTTATCCATGATGTTTCTAAAAATAGATCCAAACGGCCACAGTAGTAGTTGCAATGTCTATGCTATGATCATTCGACGCAGTGTATAAGAAAGTATTTATACTAATTAAATAATTTTAGCATATTTCTTTCCTTGGACGATTGAAGCACAGTGATGTCATGTGACTGCAATTACCACTTGTTGCATTGCATTGGCTGTCGCATAGCTCTCTCCCTGTATTTAGGTACGAACACTCTATCGACCGTTCCCTCGACATCAAAATGATAAGAAAACGAAAGTCCACGCCGAACTGAATGAAAACAATACAAGCCAATCTCGAAATGGCAAACAAACCTCAATTTGGAGTTTATGTGTGTTTTCAAAACAAGGTTCGTCGACATAGAAATAGCTGACGTACAAGTTATACTGTACATCCCATCTTATTATATTTTTTTGTTCGTGGTCACGTTAAATTTGCTTATGTGATAGTCTCGTTATGTCAGAAATGTAAAAGCTTTCAAAATAAAGCTTTCATCCTCGAACAATTTTCCATGCATAATTGAAGCCACACCATTTGTCAATCCGTTGGTTTAAACACTTTGATTCAAGAAGCTGCAAGCAAACCAATACAATCGCACACAACAACTGCATATAATATATTATACAGGAGACGCACAAGGGGTTTGAGGCCCCAGCAGTTTTGTCACAGGTATGAGGCCTTAGGCGCCGTAAAATAACATTAAACTATGTGGTGAAAATTCACTTCTGAGTCCGTAAGCAAATGCTTTTTTAAACTTTCAGTCATCAATTTAAGCCAGCAAAGATCCCTTTAGTTAACGGAGAGCGTCTCGCTTTCCCTATATAGCACCTTGATATTCAGCCTCCATGGACAAGAGTCGGCGTCAGTGACGTGTTTCATCGACTCCTCGGGCTCCTCTTCGGTCATCATAAATAGAAAGAAACAAATTACTGTAGTCACACTGGTGGTACATCTTGTTTCAATTGTGTTAAAGTGAAATATTCATTTCGAGATTGAGCTTGTGATACTTTCAAAATCGATTTTTGTATGTTATTAGTCCCCAAGGACACCATCCGGGGGACTTATAGGTTTGGTTATGTCCGTGCGTGCGTGCGTGCGTTCACGTAAATATCTCAGAGATGCCAAGAGAGATTTCATTCAAACTTGGTAAAAGGATTATTACTGATGTCATACATATGCAGGTCGATTTGTTTTGTGATCCGATCCAATATGGCCGTGTGGCGGCCATTTTGTTTTCTGTATTTGATGTCGGTGCGTATGTTCACACGTTAATTTCTCAGTGATGCTTGGAGCGATTCCTTCCAAACTTGTACTCAGCGATGCCGGGCGCGATTGCATTGAAAGTTTGTACTTATTAATCCCTATGTCATATATATGCACGCAATTATTTGTAATGATTCGATCAAAAATGGCTGTGTGACTGCTGTTTTCTTTCCTGTATTTGATATTCATCCACAGGATTGCCAGGAATAATCCACAGGGGTTCAAGGATGGTATTAATATTAATGCTGGTCCATGCATAGGGGCTCATGAATGCAGAGACAAGCCGGTGCCTATTCTTTTTAAACTTGGTACAAGGATACTACACTATGGCATACATATGCAGGATCATTTATATTGATTTGGCATGCATAATCAGTGCTAATTTGCATAATTTGGGATCAGAGCGCTGTTTCTGGTACGACTATGCGAAATTTGATGAAACTTTGTGCAGATGTTTTTCACACAGAGTCTTAAAATCAGTCTATGAAAATATCAGTATTGCATCAATTAATTGCTAGTTTGCATATTGATGAATTTTTGTAATAAGGGTGATGTCTAGAAATACTGCAACAGATTTAACGAAACAAATTGTACAAATCTTCAGCACGCAGTCCTACTATAGTGTACACTGACACTTAGCAGTATCATGTTAATTGCTTATTTGTATATTTCATTACTTTTCCTAATTATTGGGCTATCTCCAGAAATACTGCTTTAAGTTTTATGAAACGTGGTGCAAATGTTGATCTGTAAGTATTATAATACTATGTGAACACATTAAGTAGTATCATGTCAATTAATTGCTAATTTACACATTTGATGAACTTTCATAATTATTGTGATATGTCAAGTAATGCTGCATCACATTTTATGAAACATGGTACAGATTTTGTTCTTCCAGTAGTCTAATGGCGTGCAAAGATATATAGCAGTTTCTTATCAATTAACTGCTTATTTTCATATTAATGAATTTTCGTAATTAGGCTGATATGTTAAGAAAAAGTTCAACAAATTTCATGAAACTTGGTACAGATGTTGAACTCAAATTGCTGTAACAGTGAATAAAGACATTTATCTGTGTCATGTTAATAAAGTTTTAATTTGCATATGAAATGAAATTTCTTGATTGGAGTGATATGTCCAGATGTGCTGCATCAAATTTGATGAAATATGGTACAGATGTTGACCTTTGAGTACTGTAATACTGTGTGAAGACAAGAAGAAGTATCATGTCAATTAATTGCTAATTTGCATATTTGATGAACTTGTGAGCACAACATCTGTACCAAGTTACATGATTTCATGTAACTTGGTACAGATGTTGTGCTTTTATTGCTTTAACAGTGAATAATGACATTTATCAGTGCCATGTTGATAAATTTCACTATGCGTCATTAATGAACTTTCCTGATTTCAGTGATATGTCCAGAAATACTACATCAACTTTGATGAAACATGGTATAGATGTTGATCTCACAGTGCTGTAATACAATTCAGTGACGCTTAGCAGTGTCATTTAAATTAATTGCTACTTTGCAAACATAATGAATTTTTTTAGGGTGTATACCCAGTCGAGTTGTATGAAATGTGATACAGGTGATAATCTGTCAGTGTTATAACTGAATGAAAAATGATTTGCAACATCCTGTCGATTAATTACTAATTTAATCATTTTTGTAATTAGGGTGGCAGCCCAGATAGATTTTACATTTTCACCACCATCGAGCTCATTCTCGGCCATTAAGCCTCATCAGAATTGCAGTATTTTGAATCACAGACCCAGTTAATGAACAGGACTCAATCCTCACTCTCCAAGGACCTGTTATCAAATTACCAATTAACAAGTAGGGACTGTGTCATCAACGATGTCTTGTTACTCATGGTTGTTTATATTTACAGTAAAACTCTCACTACTATTACAGAACGGTGAAAAGCCGGAGCATATTCGTACTTATTGAAAATTTAAAATATCACATTTATTTGATTCAAGTCCTCAGAAATAGGCAGTGATCAAAATGTACATTTCGTGTCAACATCCATCTAAGCAAGTTCTACCTGTCCTGTAAAGTCATAGCGAGTCTACGTATGTATGACAGCATCGTGACTTTTCCAGTCTGGTTTATTGTTATATCGGAATAAGGCTGAACCCTTAGGCTCTTGCAGAACATGATATGAATTGAGAGTGACAGTGTTTAGCTATCATTTTTTTTAATTTTTTGCTTAAGAAAGTTATCAGGATATCCTCCATCAGAGTACAGGGGCTCAATAGTGGCAACTGAAATATGAGAAAGAATAAATAATACTCCTATCAAACCTTATTTTCTCTACGAGCGTTTTTCCATGTTCTCTTCTTATTCCGTTGCCAATTGTGTGCCCCTGTGACCAGAGGCGGGGACAACAGTGCAATGTAGTGAAGCGCCACATCGCTAAGGGAACAAATTAACGCATGCTCCTATTGCAGCTCCCTAAGCCGGTCACTGATCAGCAGTGAGTGATGTTTACGCAGTTCAGTTTGCCATATAACATGGTCATAGCTGCCTATCAGGCTAACATTTATTTGATTCCTTCAGTACCGAAGCAGTCATAGTGATTTCTTACACATTTGTACAGACACTGTGATGTGAATATTTAACAGACTGTCAATTAGCATATGAAACAGTTACCGCACGCTCGTGGCTACCTCTGCGGCTTTTGTACTTTTTTACATAAACGATGACTTTGTAACTAACATACGTTAAAAAAAAACTTTGAGAGCTATGACGGTTGTTGAGGTCAAGCGGTCATCAGGCGATGCACATCATATCTTTCTCTTTCTCTTTCACCTTAGGTTGGGCTGACGTTGGTTTTAATAATCCTTACATCATCACTCCAACTATCGATAAACTTGCCAGAGAGGGAGTCATTCTAAATCAATCATACGTGGCACAATCTTGTGGTCCGTAAGTACTGCCAAGTTCTTTCCTAAGCACACAGTCCACTCTGACGATACCATGTGAACTAGTAGGTTCTGTATAATAAACTTGGAGTTCAAGTATTTCGTTTGTCATAGAGGATTTGGGTCTCGATATTTGTGTTTTTTTTTTCGTTGAGTAAAGCATCCTATTATATCAAGTAGTTCTTGAAAAGCAGAATATTGTTAAATTTGACCAGCCACCGTTTTCCTTGTCATATAAAGTGCCTTCACCTAATCTAAGCAGAGCACTGATGTAGCTTTAGTTTTCATATTCCTAGCCCTGCGTACAACCTCTTGCCGACCGTATCATGCATGAACGTGTCTAATGACCAGCCGCTTGACCCTTGACCATGAATCGCTGTTTAAGTATCGGTTTGGGACGTCACGAGAGCAAATACTTTTGCAGTCTATGAGCAATTGAGTTATTCGGGTAGGCATAGAGCGGAATCGACTTGATTTCGGCCTAAAATAGTTAGAGAAGGTAGTTTTTCGTACGTGCACGGTCCACATCGGAATGTCGGTCGCCGTATTTTCCTATGAGAGACAGCAGTAGGGCTATGGTTGGAGGCCATAAAATGCCAGGATTTACGCAGCATGTACGCAAACCTATCATATTCCGTATGTATTGATCCAGAGGAGACAAAATCGCAAGTTTTTTAAAGATTGTTGCATCACTTTAACAGGCAGGGAGGGAGTTGATATCAATTATAAAGAAGGTACTGTCTAACTTTATCACCTGTATAACACATTTTAATCAACAATACCATCGTGATCTTCTGACTTATTTTTCTGTAGTGAGAAAAATGCTAATATTTCTTTTCAAAATTTGTTGAACATCGTTTCAGAAGTAGGGCATCGTTGATGGCAGGATATTACCCCTATCGTCTTGGTTTCAGGTAAGATGAATGTCAATATTATCAACAATAAATAATTTGAAATGAACAGAGAAGATTTATTCTGCGGACTGGTATTTCCAAGGTAATGTTTGCAGTAAAACACACCATATTGCTAATTCTGGGGAGGAGAAGATAATTGTACGAATTTTCAATTCTCGACTTGATCTTAGTCGTACATGGTCGACGGACATGACAAAGCATCTCCATATGCAATTTACAAAACAACCGTTATTAGTGCCTTTGTTCTTTACTCCAATGCAAAGAATTCAAGGACCATGCAATATATTGTACCCAAGATTCATTATTCAATTGTACATCCCGGTGCTGGTATCGTAAATCTTAAATCTCGTTAATATGATAGGAATAATATGGAATATATTATGCACAATGTATATTGTCTATTGTGTACACGGTGGTAGCAAATATTTTCCTACAGAAATCTCTGTCAATTAGATTTAAGAAACCTGATTTAGTATCGACTTTTTTTAAAGCCATACATGTTCGGAAAAAAATGTAAGCAGGTATTTGTCGCAGTATTTATTATCACGGATTGACATTTACTCAGCGTCTTTCAAACGTAATTTCGAAGAAAATATAAATAGTAAGCAATATTCTGTTTTAAGTCATTTTCGAAAGTTATTGTATCAATTAAATGTTCCTCCAAATGAGATGTACAATAACATTGTATTGAATATGTATTTGAAAGAACAGAACATATTTTATTTATACGAGCTTCCCTTTAGGTTCGAGGACCAAGGAACAGAATGCCAAGTGGACTGCCATTAAGCAGAAAATATTGCCACAAACTCTTAAACAGATGGGCTATTCAACCTATATGGTTGGAAAGTGAGTTACCAATTTCAATATTCATCCGATCCATTGATTTGTATGTATGTATGTATGTATGTATGTATGTATGTATGTATGTATGTATGTATGTATGTATGTATGTATGTATGTATGTATGTATGTATGTATGTATGTATGTATGTATGTATGTATGTATGTATGTATGTATGTATGTATGTACTGATGCACCTAGTTAGGAATTTACTTATATGCGTGTCTTCTATGTTCTTTAGCCTCATACAATGACTAAGACCCTCTCACCGCCCCTCGGCTTCGTACCTTTATTTTCAACCACATTGTGATGCGTTCTCAACGATGTTTAGAACAAGCGAGGCTCAGCTAGCAAGCCGGCTAACGCGCAGCGAAACTCGACAGCTTTTTTTTGAGTCTATCTGCGCTTAGCTCAACTGTTTAGCTGTAAAATGGCTGTCAGAGAGTGTAACAACGCCCTTGTTTACCTTTTGGTATAGAATGAGCCCATAAGACAGATATTTGGACACTGTGGTGTTTTCAATGCATGTTTGGTCAACTGCTAATTTCCAATCTTATTACGGTATGTAAAGTTTTCAAGTTACCTTCATGAAAACAAGATGCTGGAAGATTTTATTTCAAATATCGATTCATGTTAGTAAAACAGGCAATGAGTAAGGTTATTCTAGAATGAGGTGTTAATCTTGATTTGGTATGAGTATGGTTAAAAGATTCCCGCAGGGGTTAAAAAAAGTCTTTTAGCGTTGAGTCGCGTGCTACCTGTACTGTTAGTACAATGTGTTGTGTCATCCACAGGTGGCATTTAGGATTTTGCAAGGTAGAATACACCCCTACTCGCCGTGGATTCGAGAGATTTTATGGCTTCTACTTAGCTGGTGAAGATCATTACAATCACTCCAATAGTAAGCACTCACTAAGATTGTGTTTTTACAATTGTATAGGGTAACAGGTTGAAAGCCTGTGGGTTTACATTTACCGTTATGCTCTTTTTCGTTCCGTTTCTTTTGATCTCATGGCAAAAACGACTGAGACAATCAATGCTTTGAGGCCAAGAGTACGTTTCATGTAGAAAAACAAACGTTGTGTCGGGGCAATTATCACACTTTAATTTAATGCATGTTTAACATACAAACAAGCCCTATAACGGTGCAGTAGCCATGACAGCTGTTCACACACAGATCTAGACGTGGCCAGATGTGACTATCAGAGCTAGGAATCACAGCTGGCTACGTCTATCAATGCATACGTTTACTTTATCCCTCTACTATCACATTAACGGCACCCGAAAAGTCACAGGTTTGCTATTACATTAGATTGGTAACCCCGTACAATTAAGCTGGAAACATTTCCGGCAATGATGTAGAAGTTGTATAGCCACAAACTGATGACATCAAGATTGCCGTACACAAAACACAGACGCCTTGTAATGCCGTCAATGCCTAACTTCTAGTTTGTGTAGGGTGGAGCACAGTTGGGGCCAGGAACTAGGGTTAGCCGACAAATTTGTCCGAACAGACATGAGCGGCCTTAATCGAAGTTCCGACACTTAGTCACATAAACCCAAGTCCTGGCTCCCAATGCACTTCACCCGACACAAAATAAAGCCCAACAGTTTTTAGGGTTAGGGTTGTAAAAGCTGTATAACCACAAACTAATGATGTCAAAGGTGTGTGTACTTATGAAAATGAGGATAAAGGTTATGGGCGCGATAAATTATTTTTGAGGTCAGAGTTAGGAATGGGAACTTGGAGACTTAGAGCAAAGTGATTGAAAAGAAGGGTCCCAATTTTTAATACCTTCACTTAAACAATCAACCTTCAAGGTCCTTATTAAAGGCGAAACGTTAACCTTAAAAAGGTATATGAGGACATTCAACAACGAGGAGCTCTAACAACAAAGTCAAAAGCTTTAATAAAAAATTTCTACAGCGAGAATAGCCATAAAAAGAAATATAAAACACTAATGCGGAAACAGTTTATGAAACACGAAAAATACATTTCAAACACAAACAAACACACAACCGCAACACATAGAAGTTGATATTTTACTTCCAAGTACAATCCACATATCAAAACAAAAGATATCAATCAAGTACTCCTTAAGAACTGGGTCGGAATATAAAAAAAACGAATCCACTTACACTGAAACTGACAGCATTTAAAACACAAACAGTGAAACAACAATCCAAGGAGAGCAAGTATCAAAACCGACTGAGGAAGCGACCGCACACTGGACTTGTAACTTCATTTTGTTGATCCTCACACCTTTGCCCACACCAACACCATGGACGGCATGTGGAGGCATGGCAAGCGACTCTTCAGGTTTATTAGTAAGCTGTCTTTATAAGTTTATGTGGCGTGAATGTCATTTCTTCAACATATTCCAGTTCTTTATCCTTGAGTTAACAGACCTTTCATCGTCCAAACACTGGCAAAATACCATGAGGTGCAAAATGTTAAAGATGGTCTGACAACTAATGACACACTAAAGATTTTTTTTTACCAAGGAGGCCGCCGCTGATGTGTGACACTAGGAATGAACTAACCAGACGAACAAATGATTCCTTGCTAGTGACCATATATCGACCCTACATAACAAATTGACAGCCGATTTTTTGCGCTTCTGTATTTCATTCACAACATCAACTGGTGGAATTTTCATAATATCATTTTTGTGACATCTCCCACGATTGTTGTTAACATTCTAATTTACAATAGCAATGGAATATTGCATTTAATATGTTTTCACCGGAAACTTTCATATAAGCTGTGTTATGACAAAAGAGAGCACATAAATTTGATATTGTAAAAACACTGTTGCAAACGACTAAAATCAACAATAAATATCAAAGACAAATTCATATTCACGATATGAAACGTGCTCAAAACCACACTTTTGAGTAGTCGACATATAACACATGCTCGACAACCACACGTTTGAGTAACTGTGCATATGCGACAATTTATACGGAATTATACTGAACCAATGATGTACCTTCACAGCAAACACATCAATGAAAACAAAAATAAAGAAAACTAATAAAATAGAGAAAGACATAGCAAACCCACACAATAAGCACGTTAATGAAAAAAGAACAAAAATAAAATAAATAAATTACTAGATGGAAGGCCAAAGATTAAATTAAAAGAATCCAAAATGTCTAACACTGCATAAAAACCCTATAATACTTACTGTATTCACATGTATTATTGCCTGTATTTTAGCTGAAGAGTGCATGTACAGATGAATACAGTCGAGAATCCATTTTTTGTATTCAGCAAGCCTGTATTCATGTGAATTCACGTGTATTACACTATAATACAGGCAACTCATTAATGTGAATTTATCTGAATTATTGGGTTTTCATGCAGTGTAAAAGACTTTAAATCGATACAAAGGAAGAGTATAAACATTTCTGTGTGAAAAGCCATGACTGACTTAAGTGGTCTAATATCACGTTGTCATGAGTCGAGTATTATCATGTTGTGATGTGCATTTAACATATTGTTTAAAGCATTTCCAAAGTTGTCTTAGGAATTACCAATGTTGCCCTTGGCATTTACCATATAGTGCTAGGCATTCATTATTTTATTCTAGGCAGTTAGTATACTGCCCTAAGCACTCAATATGTTGTCCTAGGCATTTAATATGATGTCAAAGGCATTTACCAGGCTGTCCTAGGCACTAAATATGTTGTCCTAGGCATTTGATATGTTGCCCTAGGCATTCAGCGAATTCCCCTGGCATTAGATATGTTGTCCTAGGCATTTAATATGTTGTCCTATAAGCACTTGTTATGTTGTCAAGGCAATTACCATATTGTTCTAGGCATTCAACGGGTTGTCCAAGGCATTCAATATGTTGCTCTACGCATTTAATATATTATCCTAGGCATTAAATATATTGCCCTTGGCGTTCACTATGTTGTTCAGGGAATTTAATATATTTTTCTAGGCATTTACCATGTTGTTCTAGGTATTTAATATATTGTTCTGGGCATTTGATATGTTTTCCTGAATTTTGGTATACAGGGACAACTGTTGGGACAAAGATTTCTGACAAAATGTCACATGACTGGCCACATCCTATACCTCATTAATTATGCACATATCGAATTGTGGGCTTTACAATAAATCTAGGTCT
Source organism: Ptychodera flava (assembly GCF_041260155.1). Taxonomy (NCBI): domain Eukaryota; kingdom Metazoa; phylum Hemichordata; class Enteropneusta; family Ptychoderidae; genus Ptychodera; species Ptychodera flava. Next base: position 44,547,121 of record NC_091930.1, on the reverse strand, counting down.
GACTTTTGGTAGACAAGGATAAGTATGTGAGGAAAGTTTTTTGACATAATGTCACATGACCGGCCACTTCCCGTGTCTCGATGATGATACACATATCTAACTCTGGCAGAATGTAGAGGTCTAATATTTTGCGTATAGGGATTACAGTTTAACCATTGCCTTATTTTCTCGAAACCCTTCATTGCTGCTTTGCAGCTACATGTTTATTTTTCTATTGAATGTTACTAATTAATGAAGACAGCCAAGATTAATCTGACAGCGATGTTTCTATCTTAGACTTTATTCTTCGTGATCTCTGAATATTGTTATGAACGGAGTTCAATTTGCATGATGATGTCAAAATCTTTGGAGTGTTTGCCTTCAAAGCAATCATTGATCACTGCATGTGCACTACAACTTAACTTGAATACATTATCGTCAACATGCCACTTCAATACTAGTCTACATTCATGATTGAGATAAAGTTACTGTAAAGATTAAACTCTCATGAAACATCAAAAGATAATTCAATTACCTCTGAGTCTTTATCAGTAAACCAGACAACACATTTAATGTTCGTTTGTCTTGATATGGACTTGTTGGAGTTTGAATTATATATTTCGTGCATCATCTTTCATAAAAGAGCTCATGATTGCTAAAGAGTAGCAGATTTACTGATTGTTTGTATGGAGTTAACTGAGCATACCCATGCTATTGCAACAGGGTATACTAGTAATCAACATTAACGGAATTGTGATGGAAAACATATATTTCCATGACACTGAGAGACATGTAAATTACAACATGTACTGTTAAAGCTCGCGGCAAGAAGTAGAAAGGAAACATTGCAATGCCTACGACAATATTGCAAATGCCTATGACAACATATTTAATGCGTACGAGATCATATTAAATGCCTAGGACAGTGTAATGAATGCCAAGCAACATTTTGAATGCCTAGAACAATATTTTTAATGCCTAAGACAACATATAAAATGCCTAAGACAGCATACTAGATGCCAAGGACAACATATTTAATACCTAGGAAAATAATCGCAATCATACCAATCCATAATCCAATGACAGTAGGTCGGAATTCGGAAGACAATAGTTGTAAACATAGACACAAAACAGCACAGAACAGACAGCAAATAGACGGCACACAAACAAAGTCACATTCATGAAAGAAAGATATATGGACCTCTGGCCAGAAGACCAAGAAGTGATGTCAGGTGTTTCGAAAATAGTAAGCGCATCCTGCCCCACATGTGGCACCCGCCATATATCAATCTATAAGTCAGATAGGTAGTGGTCACTAACTAAGGCCCAATGTCACCGATGCCATCAGTGATCATTTGTCGAAGAGAGATATTGTATTTATCTACCAAATTCTACAAATATGTTGTCGATGAGGAAATCAAGCATACTGATAATGTCTTTCTCGGTATAAAACACTTTAGCATTAGTAGTATTTTTAACAAAATATGTAGAATTATACCCTAATACTACATATTTGTAACGACGTGAACCGTTTTTGTAGAAAAATGCTTGGTTGATGATGTTTTTCAAGCGTTCTTTCAATTTATTATGTGGTATTGTGGTATACAATGTGGAAAAATCGAAAGTTTTAATAGATGTTATTTTTGAAACAGATCTTGATTTCAAATTTTCCAAGAGTTCCTTCGAATTTTTTAATATCCACATTTGATTTATACCACTCCGAGAAAAGACAACATCACAGTATGCTTGAAGTCCCCGTTTAACAGTACAGAGAACAGAAGTCAGTATCTTCGATAACTCTGTAGTTGAACATTTTGAAGATCCTGCGATAAACCTAGCTTTGTAAGGTGTTTTGTGGAGCTTTGGTATCCAGTATAAGCCAGGCAACTTATTATGGTCATCCTTTATTTTAACATTAAAATTATCCATGAATGACTTATGGTTTGCCAAAATACTAAATCCTTTGGAAACTTTATTGAATACCCCTGACAACAAATTTAATGCCTAGGACAACATATTTAATGCCAAGGACAACATATGAAATGCGAAGGACAACATACCTAATGTCTAGGACAACATATCAAATGCTTAGGACAACATATTAAATCCCGAGGACAACATATCAAATGCCTAGGACAATATATTAAATTCCTAGGGCAATATCTCAAAAGCCCACGATAATATATCGAATTCCCAGGACAACATGTTATCGTGAATTTCAAAATAGATTGGAATTACAACGTACTTGGTTGATCAGAAAAAAAACGTTTCTGGCGATAAAAAAATGCAAGCTGAATTCATTGCAAACGTTCTCCTTTGATAAATTTTGCAACAATTTAACAATATTTGACAATTTAACAACAATATGATCAATGCTTAGGTCAACATCTTGAATGCACAGGACAATATGATGAATGCCTAGGACAACATATTAAATGACTAGGACAATGTATTAAATGATTAGGACGACATGTCCAATGCCTAGGACAACATATCTAGTGCCTGGGACAACATATCTAGTGCCTAGGTCATACTTAACGCATAGGGCAACATACTTAATGTCGGGGACAACATATCGAATGCCTAGGACAAGGACAGAATGTTAAATGCCTAGGACATCATATAAAATACCTAGCAGTATATAGAAATGCCTTGGAAAATAAGGGGAATGCCTAGGACAACATAGTAAATGCCTTGGATAACATACTGAAAGCCTAGCACAACATGTAAATGCCTAGGGCAACATTTGTAATTCCTAGGACAACGCTGAAAATGCTTTAAACGATATGATGTTAAATGCGCATCACAATTTGTTAACACGCATGACATCATTATATGAGACCACTTAAGTCAGTCATAGCTTTCCATATTATTCCCTGCATAGAACTACCATTCCTGGTCAAAATGCCTGATATACAACAATATATACACATATACTGATTCTCTATATGTGTCAAATTCGTTAAGTATACACGTATGTATACAGATAAAATGCAAAACTATAGTCTAAACTTCGTGTGCAAAGATGTGCATTACGTATACTCATGATCTGCGTAGATATACGCTACGCATATCAACGTGTTGGAATGTTCCACATACAAAGATATACGTTACGTATGCAATTAATATTGTGTTCCATATGCATGAATATACATAAATATACATAGTATATATCAAGCATTCAGTCCAGTGGCATCCCAACTTTATACGAACATTGCATCCTTCAAATGTTGAAAGTGGTAGATTCTAGCCAAAGTAGCGGTATGGCTTGTTTGGAACAAATTAGTAAAAGTTCTAAATAACACTTTCTCTCCCTATAATAAATAAACTGTTCCTTCCACATACATATCAGGATGGCTGAAGATAACATGTATACGGTAAAGCAATATTAAGAGGGAATGAAGTGAAAATCGTAAAAATCCTAAGTTTCCACCCCTCCCCCCTCGTTTCTAACTTTAATCCTATAAACAAATTGTCGCCCTTTTATGAACGTAACCTTTAACCCCTTCCCATAAGTACAAATATCTCTTGACCTATATCATAATACGTTATAGTATCGAGACTAGCATTCCTGGAATGCTCAACAATTATATTTATTACATACCTTGTATATCGAAAATTGCGCGCTCCATAAGATTCAATTGTCACTTCTGTGCTACGTAGTCATAATTTGACTGAACGAGAACCAGAACCAGTTTCAACTTAATGCGGTGTTCCATCATGAAAATCGTTCTATTTTTTTCAACATATTTCATTTAATATGCAAATGAAGCATATCGTTGCCATTGTATGTAAGCGCAAACATGAGGAGTGAAAACCTTACAAGACAGATATGTAATAATAACATTATATAGCAAACACAGGCAAGATAAAATGTGAGATGCAGACGCATGGCAAATGGTCACCTATCCTAGGGCACATTGCCCAGTGTCTAGGCTATAACATATAGCATACATTTTCTGAATGATTATCTTCGCTGAACAGGTAATGGTCTGGACCTTCACGACGACTTAGATCCAGACTGGAGTCAAAACGGAATATACTCGTCGGTGAGTATTCAAAATTTGCTTAACAAATATTTGTTTTGATCAAAGCAAGGCGTGCCTGAAATTACGTGGATGTTTTTGATTTGTATCATGGACGATAATTTTTATCACAGAACAATACAGTGCTCATAACATTTTCTGTATTTTTTTGTAAATAAAGTCGAAACAAAATGTATAATAATCTAATAAACATACATTAAAGCCACTATAGCAGCAAATGTGTAATAAACCGATCTCAAACTATCCTCAGTTTCCAAGAGTTTTCTTTGAATAAGACCCATTAAAGACTAAAAAAGTGTATAAAACTGTCATAAGTGTCGAAATTGGCACGTAATATCAAACGTTTTAACATCATTTAGGATATTCAAAAACTAATCAAGTAACAGAAAATAAAGATTACAACAACAAAATATCAGCCATCGTATGTTGTTCATTCAAGTAAATTTCATCTTGCTTGTTTCTTGGATGATCACGATGTGTATGTGCACGAAATAGTGCATTTTTTTACTTGTAGGTGAGGGCGCTTTTTATGAGTGCGGCATTCGTATATAATTTAACCTGACTGTGTTTAAACATGTAGGCATGGTCAAAACAGCGAGCAGTGATACGTCATTTAATTGTCACATTTACATACAGTAAAATAATGAAAAATGTGTCTTTATTCTTACTTTAAGATATTATTAATATAAAAGCATCAAAGTCGAAAAATGGCCATGAAGATCGCGGTGTTCAAGGTACTAGAAATGCGGTTTTGTCCATTTAAATTATATGTCAAAATTCTTTCTTTACTAAGGAAATGTCACAAATTGCTCTGTTTTCCAATAAAGCATTCCACGCGCGGCTAACAATGCAATAACTTGAAAATTCAAGATAAAACATGTTCTGTGTTATCTCAATGAAAACACGAATTCAAAACGAAAAATTAGAAAAGCAATGCGCTGAAAAGGATTGTTTTAGATTTTGGCCTACACAACACACGTGAGAGAAATCCTTCCTCATTAATAAATCGCTGATGAAACCAATCACAGTAAAGTATGATATATTTCTGGTAGTCAGCTATCATTATTTGGCATAGTTAGACAGGTAATCAAACATTGAACGACATGATCGATGAAAATGGGTCAAAGATTTAATGTAAACTTGCAACTTTGTAATGACCCTATTACAAGGCCTGGATTCAACACAACCATCGCTCTTAATCATCATTCGGGTCTTTCCTTGTAGTTGAACTAATAAGAAAACAACAAATTTGAAGTATCCACGATGACACAAACATTATGTCACATCCACCTTCACTCCTCACCTCCTATTAATTTATGTGGACTTTTCTTTTTACAGTACCTGTACAGTGATAAGGCTGTGGATTTCATTGAATCCCATGACAAGGCGAAGCCATTTTTCATGTACCTCGCTTACCAAAGTATACACTCACCAAATGAGGTAAGTGACAATAATTGCGCAACCTTGTTTTAATATATAAATATTTCAAATTAGGTAAGATACATCAGTTTATACTAAGATTCAACTGCTTGTATAAAGTAATAATAAAAAGCAAACCCTCAAATCAATGCAATTTTTAAGTACCGTGCCCGGCCGAGTGCCATATTTTTTGGACACATCCAATCGCAGATATATTTTTGTATTCAGAAAATTGCGCTGTCTCCAGGGTATATACCCTGCATTGGGTTATGATATCTTAATTATTTGCCTCTTTTTCCTAGATTATTCTCAAAATGTATGAGAGAGAGAGAGAGAGAGAGAGAGAGAGAGAGAGAGAGAGAGAGAGAGAGAGAGAGAGAGAGAGAGAGAGAGAGAGAGAGAGAGAGAGAGAGAGAGATGGCCATGGATGGATATTGGTTTGGCGTCTATCAGATAAAGAAAGGAATTTACTGAATGTATTCAATCATGTATATCGATGGGTACTTTGTTTTGCCATAGTTAACGCTTTATGATTTTCATGATTTTATAACAGGTTCCACAAAAATATTTCGACATGTATCCATCAGTGAAAAATGACGGGCGAAGGGCAGTTATGGGTACGTATGTCAACACTATGTATTTTTTATCATGCTTTATTTCTTCTAAACAGTGCGTATATCCTTGAAGACTATGACGGCCGTTGTATCAACAGTGTATCTTGAAATCTATAGACGACTAATTGGTTATGGCAATACAGATTTGAGAAACCATAAGTCTCATTAAAATAAAACACTCTAAAGTTTAATGCTCATTGGTGCATGAAATGTCCGACGGACTTTAGATTGTGCATGAATACGACCTTTGCCAATCCTTTGCACTAATAACGACGGTTGTCCATAGCAATGAGAAATATTAAATTTATCGAAATTGCTATCGCCAGAAAATTAGTCTGTCTGGTTTAGTGAACATTTTTTTAATAAGGCATTTACTCCCGCTGTCCTTAAAATACCTTTGAATAACCTTCATTCAAGAAATGTTATCAGCTTTTTACTGCACATGGATAATATGATGAAAGTTAATTGCTATAGAAATAAAGGGCGACGCGCTGACCATTAACGTTTATTTGTGGCCAAGGGCGAGAGGAAAGCCAAGAATTAACGGGTAAGACTTGCGAAGCCCGTTAATTTTGGCTTTCCTTTCGCCCGCGCCCATGAATAAACGTTAATGGTCAATTTCCATTATATTATCAATGGATCCCCAAAACTGTCGAAGTTTACGAAAGTTTCCCACGCGAACGACAACGGTGCCCAAGAACTTGTCAGTGAGTAGTGTGTGCGCTGTAAAAAATTTGATAAAATCCGGTTTGTTTTTCAAAAAAAGAGTGTAAAACTTGGCCCACAAGTGTTCCATTTTATTTTATGATTGATTATGATATTTGTACAAATTACACTTTACGTTTTAGCTGAGAAGTTACGATGTTTACGATATTATTCATTTTCACGGTCACAAGAACAAACTACTATTGCGTATTCATGGTCGATCACATGGTTAGCTCGACCAATTAAAATGCGACGGACAGGGCATGGTAATATAATGAGGATTGTTCAACAAGAGAATTCAACATCATTTTAAAAATGGGTTATGCCACGTTGGTTTTATTATTAGCCTGTTTCAATTTATAAACATGTGCAAAGGCAGATGTTATTGCAGATGAATAAGTGCCATTACTACCAGTACTTCCATCATCTCTCTCATTGACAGCTATGGCGACAGCTCTTGACGATGGTATAAGTAAAGTCGTAGATGCCTTGAAGAAGAATGGACTGTGGAAAAATACTTTACTCATATTTTCATCAGATGTAAGTTCTGCTTTCAAGAAATAGTCATGTGGGGATTCAAAAGATACATTAAATTTTGTTGTAAACATGCAAACAAGATGAGGTAAAAGAGCATTTACAATTACAGGGTTCTTAAAAATCTTTGTGGGAATTGGGTCTAAGCAACAGTATGTTGATGGTGAAGAACAGATTATGCTACGTATTCCATCAGCAGTTGTTGGTTTAAAAACATCGAGTTTACACTCAACACTCACTACAGTGGGAAGCTTTGCAAGTTGATAATTTGAAAGTGTGTAAAGTATCAAACTTGTGAACAAGTAACTTCACACGGTCAAGAAAGAACTTAGCAAAGCGATTTGCTAGTTCCAGATGATCCTCATGAGTTGGCAGGGGTATAGAAATCTCATCATGGCCAAGTACTTGAAACAACAGTTTCTGGTTACCTGTACTATTGTCAACGAGATCAGCGTAATGTTTTTTTTTTCTTGGCAGCTTCCATAAGGTGCGGACATCTCAAAATAATTGTTTCAATTTCATATAAATACAGCATGTATCAATCACTATTCTTTCTGTCCTACTATGCTATTATGTAAACATTCACTATAACACACTCATTTATCGAACACTTCAAAACCTAATTGCCACGGTCGGCATGAAAGCAGTCAACTTTATTCTGCAAGCATATTCTGCATAATCCTTTACAGCAAAAAATATGAAGGGGAATAAGCTCGTTATGGTGAAATTTATTTTCATTGTTTTGTGAGATCCTATTGTTATTTCAATCGCTATTATTATCAACTACAAAGACAATGGTTGAAAAGAGATGATTGACGGATAACAAGAAGCATCCCTTGAAGTTGGAGAACAAAGACACTACGAATACTTATTAAACTTTGAATCAGGATCGGGAAGATATTAAACACTTCATCTCTAGAAAGATATCAAGTTGTCACTTCAGAATATTCAACCGGCTGTTTTTGTTTCATCCACTACGTCTGTTTGCGATAAGTTTGTCACTTTTATTTTCAAGCCTAATTTTGTCAGCATTTATAACAGGTAAATTACGAAACTCTAACATTATGATGGTCACCTTCATTGTGTTCCCCTTCATTTTCCGACGTAGAATGGCGCTCCGGTAAATGCTGAGCACGAGGGAAGTAACTGGCCACTCCTTGGTGTTAAACAACAGTTATATGAAGGAGGCACTCGAGCTGCTGCCTTTATTCATGGCGATATGTTGAAGAAAACTGGATATACGTACAATGGGTCTGTATTAATCGGTGATTTTCGCATTATTTATGTAAAGTTTACTTTTGCGGAGAAATAGCTCCGCATTTAACTCTTTTACCTGCGTCCATCAAGCAGCACAGATATTGCTGACAATAATAGTGTATCCCTGCATTGTTAACATTTCCCCGTGTATTGTACTAATTACGTCCCGTACCGGACAATGTCAACTTCCTGGAAAGACCCGCCGTTGATCAGGCATATATTATAAGCGCATGATTTTATATTTTACAACGACAGTGCTTGTATCCCTATGTTGTAATCGTTGTTGTTTTCTTGAAGGATGATTCACGTTGTTGATTGGCATCCAACTATCGCAAACATTGCTGGTGAAAAGTGCAAGGTAAAGTTTCACGGTTACATAATTACAAGAATGTGTTTATCTATGCCTAGTAGTAAAATCTTGATTTAAGAGATATAGACAGGAAAAGACCAGCCTAAAATACTTAAAAATGAAAAGAACATAATTACAATATATATATATATATATATATATATTATTATATATATATATATATATATATATATATATATATATAAAATAGTTTAAATCCACGTATTTACCGTTCCTTGGTTCGTTTCAAAAACTCGAGATCATACAGCGAAGATTGACTTTCGGCCATTTTGAATAAAGCTTATGAGGACTTGCTGGAGCAGTACTCACGTTTTCATTGGCGGATAGAAGCGTCACGACATAGAAGTAAGCAATTAAAATAGCCAATAGAATCGTCCGTCGCAATTCATGCTATTTGTTTTTATTCAGGCAATCCACGCAAGACACGCTATGAGGTGATAGTAGTCGATCGTCTGCTAAACTTTGTTTCATATTAAACCCGCTGAATAATTTGATTACACTAGTGATAGGTATCTGAACCATTTCAGAAGGTAAACAATATTTAGCCGGTCAATCTCGACAGCTGCCGGCCCTCATATGCAAACCCCGACTCTTTAGAAAGATTTGTACGTGTCTTGTGATAAGTTGGAAGTGTTTTCGAGGCACATTTATGTGTTTTCGCCATGAATTGTGTTGAATTAGACCTTTTTATTAGATCTCAGCAAAGTTAACAAATAAACCAATGATTATCAAGTGTGTATTGACTACGTCACCAGCGGCAGCAGGAGCGTGCCGCTCGATCGTTCGGCTTATATATATATATGTATACATATATATATATATATATATATATATATATATATATATATATATATATATATTATATATATATATATATTATATATATATATATATATATATATATATATATATATATATGTATACAGACACTTTCCAAATCAATGGGATTGATGACTGCATCGATTGAGTTGGAAAAGCCATGTATGTGAGGGATTTTGACATGTCTCTCTGACGGATCGTGCTATCTTTATAAGTAATTTGATATATTAAAACGTTCAACAATAGGAGACCTAACACTTTTGAAAAATTTGAACAATATAAAGATCGAATTCTTCCAATTTGTTCAAATCGCGTTATTTAGAATTCTAGCCTCTCCTATATCCTAGAGTCTATTTTCATATATAGTAAATCTCCTGAATGATAAGTTCTTTCGATATTTCAATGTAGTAATGCGGTAAACAACAAATAAAAATCAAGTGATCAAGTTATTCGTTCTTCACTTTTCAGATGAAGATATGGATGGCATTGACGTGTGGAACGCATTGTCGACTAACTCATCATCGCCAAGGAAAGAAATGGTCTATAACATAATAACAGACTGGGACGTAGCGGCGATTAGGTGAGATCATATAAAGTGATGTGGTGTTACTCCTATAGCTTGAATACAGTTTCGTTTTTATTCCAAAATTGTATATATATATATATATATATATATATATATATATATATATATATATATATATATATATATATATATATATATATATATATATATATATATAACACCTCCTTAAAAACCAATACCTTGTGATGTCGAAATATAAAGGCAGCAAGATTTTGCTTCAGTTGAGAGAAATTGATGTTTTGGTGATTTACAGTCATGGCAATAGCATTTTGGCGATGGTATTTTTGCCTTAAAACCTTGAAGTCGAACTGTCTGCTTTCATATTTTTTGATTGATTTTCAGAATCGGCGACTACAAACTGATGACTGGCAAGAACCACCATAATGGTTAGTGTCAATCAAAGTTTCAGAATTAATATCCAGGCAAACTTCAAGACATGTAGGGTTAAGGAAAAGGAGTGTTCATTTGCCCCCTTTTTTGGAAAATCTAAACCTATTAAATCTTAATAGGAGTACAATCAAAGGTTTGACCAACTGGCACTGATTTTGTGAACCACATTCCTTTTTTCGGGGGATGGGGGTTGATTGGCGAATAAATTTAATGATCGCCAGATTACATATATTAACTGCATCATATGAATTGAAATATGACGTGCTAGTATACGAATGTTTTTTTTATCTTTATAAAGTCTCTCTCTCTCTCTCTCTCTCTCTCTCTCTCTCTCTCTCTCTCTCTCAGCATGTTGGACTCCACCACCAGAGGTCGAAGGAAAATGGGGTAATGCATCGTGTTTCGTACAGCAAGAGGGCGATGTTTACTTATTCAACTTAAAAGGTATATGGCCCATTAATCCCTAGCTTCAAAACTAAATGGAATGAATTGGGCTTTGTTGCGGTATACGCTCTAATTATTGTATTAACTGAATGTGACTACGTAACATGAAATTCTGTCACTATTATCAGATATGCTCGAGACAGTAATTTCAGTATGCTTAGCAATAGTTCTATTGAATTGCGTTTGCTTCATTCTGGTACAAGAAACGTCCGATTTAAAAATATACAATAGTTTCATGTATGTCGATGCGTCGAACGTTGCAGTATCGTCTCAATATTAATTTTAATAACTAAGATAAGTATTGTTGCCGATATTTGAAGCTACAGATCGTGATCACCTTTTTGCTGACAGTGAATTTATATCCGTTGTTAGCTTAACGTATCGTTACTCGCAAAACTTTACTAAATGTTTTAGTTGGAATAGTTTGTTTAATTACAGATAGGCATAGGTGTTTTAAATTTTGAAACAGGCAATGTACTTATCGCTTTTCTTCAAACGATGAAAAGTTGACGTGTACTCCTTAATTACAAAGTTAATTGAGCTTTAAAAGGATAAATTAGAAGTAAATCGGACAAAGTTAATAGTTGCTTTGGATACTATAATTTCTTTCGATCTTTACTTTCCGTTTTAATACATCAACTATTGATTCAAGTGAACTAAGCTCATGTAAGTATTACCTGCACAGACTCTAGGGGCAGTTATTTTGTAGGCGAAAGTGCTGGTAGAGTTTGACCGGCCGGAAACACATAATCTAGTGTCAGCTTGTTCGTAAGCTTGTATTTCAAACAAATGACACCGTCCTTTATAACGGTCACCACCAAAAAAAATGACGTACCCAAACAATAATCTTGACATGAGTATAAAGCATTGCAATGGTTATTTCTTACTCCTGGCGTTGTCGGACAAAATCAACAGAAAAACACCCGAATTCGATTGAGTGGTTCGCAAACAAGTGCTCTTACTTGTTCAGACCATATATATTATAAAACCATTGCACGCCAAAATGTGCAAATTAGTTCGGAAAATGTAATGTCATATAATGATGATAAGTTATGCTCCGGCTCAAACTATTCTCGCTAGAAAACGTATCAATTTTGTTCGGTTGATTACATTCATTCACAAAAAGATCATTTCGACAATTTATCTTTTTTTTTTACATCTGTAGATGACCCTTGTGAACATATTAATTTGGCGGAAAAGTTGCCTGATAAAGTGGATCTATTAAAGAGGCGTCTTGAAGAAAAGTCCAAGAAAGTGATACCAGGCTTTGAAAAGGTTGAGCAATCCCCGGAATCAGATCCAAGTAACTTTGGGGGAGTTTGGTCACATGGCTGGTGTTGATAACATTTTCCTGCTTTTGACTGCCACTCCTTACTACACTTGTATAGGCAATGAGGCCTATACATTCAAGTGTGTTTGATTTGTTAACATAGCAGTGAAAATAACAACAATAACAAAACACTCGCACCTAAGGTTGTTGATTGCCTTAAATTTCGTTGTCAAATATTACATAAATCTCCATTTTCGCAGGTCTTCACTTGGGAGTAGCCCGGTACAGAAGCTCATGGCAGCAGTGGACTTTAACATTTCCCGTTATTTGAACGCTTGAAAGCTTATTATACCGTCCCGCCTTTTTCAAATGAAGCAATCTGATTGGTTGATCATTGCTATAAATTAACGATTGAATTCCGAACAGTGCTGCAGAGCGGATTTCAATAAATTAAACTATACCAATGCAAAAATGGCGTCACATAAACATGTTCAAATTATGATTATTGCGATGTCCGAAGGTGGTTAAATCCTGTGCTGTAAACGTTATGTGATACGCGTGGAAGGCTATGACGAGGAGACTATTTGTTGTAAGGGATACACGAATATCAGGAAGGTGTACAAAATCGTCACCTTGATAACATTGCTTTTTGATGAACGAAAGCGATAGAAAATAACAACATAATGTTGTATGGAAGTTCAAGTGATGGAAATGCAAGTAAAACTATTTTTTAATACTGATTTTAATTTACGGCCCCTGTTCCCTAATGGAAGAGTCCTTTGATGTCATATTTCCCGTAGCTTCCATTCCATCTGGCCAAATGAATTATTTCCACATTCAAAGAGTTTCAATGGTGACAACAACTCATTTCACTACATTATTGGTTTTACTTTGATCTTGAAAGTCTGTTGTTTTTGCGTAATGCGAAGAAGTAGTCAAATGGCATTAATTAGAGTCAAACAAATAATTTCACGTATATGATGATAACACGATTGGAACTAATTTGGGATAATTGGGTGCTGAAATAATGTCTTTAAAATCTTCAAATGTAAACTTATCTGCTTTTCTTTTAACGTGACACACTTGTTTTATGAGTAATTTGTAATATTGAGACATTCAGCTATAGGGCACCTAATATTTTTGAGAAATTTGAAAAATATGAAGATCCAATTATCCCAAATTAGTTCTAATCGTGTTTGATGTTTTCATGGATAGCTACTCCTATTTTCGGGATTAAATTTCAGCAGTGATTTTTCTGAACTACGTTTTTTATCCCAGAATTGCACACGTATTTTGATTTTGAACCAGGGGTTAAAAGTTTTATGTTAGTCAGCTAACTGTTTGTGTATAAAGTTGTTGCCTAATCATGATAGACTACTGTGGGAAAATTGCAATGTGTTTCCTAATGTTTACATTACAGGAAATATAGGCGGAGTCTTGTGCTAATTTTTGATCGTGCACTTCGTTTGCTGCATTGTTGTGACAGTGACCTCAAAACCGCAAATGAATTTATTGGCGAAATCTGATTAGTAGAAACAAGATTCTGTTTCTGGTCAGGAATTTTACAGACCGCATCTAGTCGTTAGAGGGGGAGCGTAGAGAGCGCCCTCAAACGACGGATCTTTCAGTTTACTTATAGGGTGGCTCCTAAAAAAATGAAGGAAATAGAACGACAAGATTACGGCTTATCAGAACAAGGTATTATCGAGCTATATACCCCTTCTTTTGCTTGCCCATTGGTGTTAGTTAAGAAGCCTGACAGTTCTTGGTGCTTTTTACTGATTTCCAACATTTGAATCAATAAACTGTACCTCATTCCTTTCCCTTAGTTGTCAAGAACAGACGAAGCTTTAAAAATGCTTGGTTAAAACAATCAGAAGTATTTCTCGACTTTAAATTTGCAACCCGGATTTTTCCAGTTAAATTAAGTGACGAAAGCATGCAAAAAAGAATTCTTCACACATCAAAGCTCCCCTTAGGGTTACGAAACAGCCCTAAATGTTTATCAACTAACTATTTAACATATCTTACGTAACATTCATTGTCAGTGTGTTTTGTTTTTAATTGAGGATATGACTTTTTTTAGTGACGCTTTTAACACTTACACACATACTGACATGTTTTTAACAAAGTTCACGAGGCAGGATTGAAATTCAAGCCTAGCAAGTTTCAGTTTATAAAGAAATAGCTGTATTTTTGGACATATTATAAGTCAAGATTGGATCAAAGTAGAGTAGAAGCCGTTCAGAATTACCCATGCCCGCAACTAAAAGTCATTTTTCGGAATGGCAAATTACTATCGGAAATTCATGAGGATTTTCTCTATCATTACTATGCTTTAACGCAAATTATTGAGAAAGGGTGTTAATATTTGGTGGAACGGTAAATGCGAGGAAGCATTTCAAAAAAAGACAACAAAAAACAAAAAACGATTACTATTTGAAGCACCAATGTTGGGGTACCCTGATGTGAAAAAATATTCCATTATCGATACCTATTGTTCAATCAATGTCGTTTGATTTGTTTAAGCTTACGATAAAATGGTGTATAGAGGGAGGAGTTAAAAATCATGAACGGAATTACTCGATAACGGAACAAGAAGCGCTTGCTTTTATACATGCTATTCGATATTGTGGTCCTTACATGAGAAACAATTATATATTTGTGTAAGATTTCATTCTAGTCTAGCTTTCATGTTTAGAGAAAAGATACCGAAAGGTCGCATTGGTCGATGGATCATGACTTTGCAACAATATGATTATGAAATTATTGCAGGCAAGGAAAGAAAGACATGAACGCTTACAGGTTGTCAAAACGACCATATCGTCAATGTAAAGGTTTTCCTGAAAGATGTTATCGAATAAGATAAGTACATGGCAACCTGGATTCAGGGCTCCTCGTGTAATGACAACGTAGGCATGCAATGCATTGCATGTGAAACAGGCGGATACTGACAGATTATGTCGTATGAATAGGAGACCATGAAATAACACATCGCGAGATGATACGTGAGCTTGTGTGAGTGTACTCATGCAGACTCACAACACTGGCGTGTGAGTACATGAGGTGAACACGGTTTGTCGGGTAAAATCGTGAGTGATGACGAACAAGCAGACCCCTGAATGTACAGTATATTATGCAGTATATTAAATAGTGATCAATATAACTGGGCAGATTTCGCGAGATTTCATGAATGTTGAAATGAGACCACAACCCTGCAATATGAAAATTTGGTTCGCTTGAGCTCTATCACTTCTGCTCGAGTATGGCGAATGCTCAGCTATAATAACTCTATGGAACTGTGACTTAAAACAAAATACATTATTCCATTTTGTTCATTCCTTTTCAAAGGTTAAATTGCTGAGCAAATTAACGACAAAGACACATTCTACAAAGGTCTATCTGCTAAAATACAGACGTTATGTAAGGTTGGAAAAAGTCAATCTACAAACAATGGCAAAAAGCAATGCGGCAACTGTTTATGTACCGTTAATCCATCCGACGACAAAGAAAAGGGTCATTAACCCTGCAAATTTATATTTAATATTTTCTTTCGCTTAATGTCGAAAATGATTGCACGGTAATTTTGGAAAATAACCCTAGTTTGCTTCGGAAACATTTTGCAGCACAGTCCACTACGCTTGAATCTTTTGACAACTCATACATCTCCTGGCCAAATAAATTATTCAGCAATTACTGTCCCGACTACCGTTATTCGTATTCTTGCGCAGAGGCCTGTTTTGAAGACGTTTGTAATTAGATGGCCCGTGAATTGTAACTTCAAAAACTTGAATATTCGTCACTGACTCTTTTGCAAAAAGAACTAAGACAGTTCTTAAGCATTCGAAAACTAGCGGCACTACTTTCCGCTCTAGAAATCGCCGTCAATGATGTCATGCTTTTTTTCTCCCCGAGAGCGATCAAAACCCACTCCAACTCAAGACCTGCGTGGCTATCACCACTTAGGCGCCAACATTCATGATCGGCTGATGCGACGAGCAAAATTGAAACGGGTTCGACGAAAAGCTGCCGCGGGTTTTACAGACAGTAGATGGGACGTGCTAAATGAAAATATGATTCCTGTCTTCCCCAGGGAGAACCTACATTGTATACTATGTCCGATGAAAAAAATCGCACTCTTGTATTGAGGAGGGTAATTTTGTTATACATTGATAATTACATCGCCCTTCGACTGCAAGAATGAAATGTATCAAAGACGTTCGTCTGTTCAGGATGATCCATAGAGTGATGTCAAAGATGTTAAAGAACGATTACACAGTAACACAGCAATGCTAAAAGTCAATTTTTATACTCCTCCTGAAGACTTTGCTACAATTACATTCAGCTGAGACCTTCGATTACATTCCAAATTTACCCCACACAGGCCTGGTTGGTGTTAGAACACATCCACTAATTGTACTAATGTCGGTGTTTTTCCACAAATATACATTTACAAATAGTTTTTTATACTTCGCCCGAATATTGCATTCGGTAGCTCAAAGTGGCTATTCTAACCATTTTTATAACCCCTTGACCTATGCACTTGTCAGGTGTAAATGTTTGGAGTCCTGTTGCCAATGAATAACTTCTTAACTACAATATAGCAGTTACACTACTAACAAGTTCTGTTTGAGATATGCCATGGCAAACTGACTGCCTTTAACACCTTTGAGCTGAGCAAAATGTACACATCGATACTGTCTTTCTGTCGTGGGCTCCGATTGTCTGTGTAGTGAAGGAAATTCCTATGAAGAATTTTTTTTTTTTCCGATCGGTTTCCTATCTTATTGCGGAATGGGCAAAAAGCAACGATGCCAGGAAAAATTGGAGACTCCATCATTTTGTTGTGCTCCTTGAGCACGCTTGTGGTGCTCTCTGTCCTTTCCAAATACGAATCAAAGTGTACCGGTTTATCTATGTTATACGATACACACTCTTTCGACGTTTGAACATCATCGGTATAACATTTAACTTATTCGATGTCCAGAGAACCGTATTCTATTTAATATAGTGTACAGTATTTGCATGTGTATGTGTACCATGCAACGAATCGATGACGTCGCGCAACCAAATTTAAACTTAACCCCACCATGGAGCACGTTCCTTTCACTCCCGTATGCCACAGTAAATCCTAAACGAAACATATTCACAGAGTTCTAACATAGCACAAGTAGCGCTTACATCATTTACATAATGGAGTAATCCTGTAAATTAGTAAAGTGTATATATCTGCCTCGAGACGAATCTGAGGAAAGACAGTGTTTAATATGCATAGGCACATCTTCGCCAAACCACAAGAACCTCTATCATATTTATACTAGCTTGCTAAATAGGTCGTTGCTTTTCGTGTGGATTATTACGAAAACTGGCCATGCTGCGTTAGTCAACAATTTAATGTTGTAGAATTAAACGAAAAATCTTATAGCAGTTGCCACAACAGTAAGAGCGGTGAAGTTGGCATTTTTCTGTAAACCAGATTTGATAAAGGCAATAAATACATACAGGCCAGGGTTTTAAGTTCTAAATTAACAAGAAGTAATAGTAAAGATTACAGTACTGATCTTAATTTGGACGGTATCGGCACTCCTCCAAAAGAATTTCTAAATGCTATCGAGTCAATACAGACATATGGATGATAAAATTACTCCCTCTCTTGCTTATTGCTTGAACGAAACTTTCTTGAATGAGGGCTAATGACTAGCTTAAGAAAATTCAAAGTCTAAAGACTGTAATCCAAGTTTAAGGAAATACCTGTACAAAATTATACACTCGGCCGTTTTTTAAAAAATTCTAGCATAACCTTGTTGAACCGGTCATTAAAGGGCAAGGATTTTGTCATCAAAGAATAGAAAAAAAAAACAGGTTGGTTACTTCATTCTTAAATTCAAAATACTTTTGGTACAATTCTGAACATTATGACATTTATTGAGAAAGTTTAGTTACGACTGAACACACAAAAATCTATGTTGGACTTTAAAACATTACACGACATCGGAATCAGTACATTACTTGTGCGTCAGCTGTAAAATTAATTGCGCATCAGGAGGAGACAATATAGAGAGCAAACATACAGTTAAATCTATGAATAATAACTGATCAAATGTTAATGCCAGCTAATACTCTAGCTTCCACTTATTTTAAAATGCATTTTCTGACTGATCACAAGTGATGCCTAAATTATAGAAGACACCGAACAAAAAATTATTCAGTGTCGTATCCAAACGACCTTTTGTTTGACCTCAACCGCATGTAACTGACACCTGTCCCGTCGCCGTTTACACCTTTATATTAAGACTGCATCAGTGGGTTTCATACTAGATTAAGCAGCTGGTACAAATATAATTTGTAGATAGGATTTGTCAAAATTGTTGAGTGTCAGATTTCAGGAAGTAGGTCGTCAATTTGAATTGGCCTTTACAAATGATGTACTTTACAAAGCACTCTCAATGTGCCCTAAGAGGAACTGTGATTCTACATGTCCATTCAAGGGAATTCCAAAGCATATATGTGAGTGCTTTGTGTTCTCTCCCCGCTCTCCGTCAGCTGGTCGACGTGGTATAGATACGCCAAGTACCGTGTATTGATTTATTCGTTTCGTTCGACGCACGATGTAGTGGTTTTTGATATGCAAATATACAGCTTTCCAACGTTCAAAAAGTTGCAGAGCCACAGACTGCTGACGTCAGAAACGCAAATCAAAAGACGCCCAAGGCCCCTTTCCTGGCTCTTACCCAAAATAATTATCGCCCTTTTTGGAACGTAACATATGACCCAATTTGCACAAATACATTACGTTTGTGTCAATCGCCAATTCAACTGAGTAATAAGTATTTAGATAATGCCATACGTATACACAGAAAGACACACACAGACACAGACGGGCGGACAGACAGATACACACACAGATAGATAGATAGATAGATAGATAGATAGATAGATAGATAGATAGATAGATAGATAGATAGATAGATAGATAGATAGATAGATAAAATATGATGATAAAAATCAAAACGAGTGTTCTTGATTCTAACCCGTCCACAGATCAACGGAGCTAAGCATAACAATGATATCAAATATTTCAGTGAAAAGAAGCCCATAGTTTTTGCGCATATAGGTATGCTGACAATCTGTCGTAATGTTGCGTCGCCAAATTTAGCAAATATGCTATTACTTAGGTTGTTAAGTATTTTTAATCTCCTCGTCAGTGTATTTTTTCGACTTCAGGTGGTTGATGAAATAGTCTGATCAGTGTGATCATTGGTATACTAAGTGTATTTATACCTGCTTCGGGAACGCTTGTTTCACAGGAGAAGACAGCCTTGTTTTTGTATTTTATTGCGGCACAGTCCCTGGTGGAGGGACTGTGATTGTCGATTAAAGTGGTGTATAGTGTCGAAAAAATAGCGTCACATCAAAAGGCCCCCTTTTAAACTTTGGGTTTCAAAACCTGGTCGTGTTGCTTTCGATTTCGGCAATGAACAGATATTCTTCGCCACTCATAAAAGAGAACCATTTAGCTGTTATTGCGATTGTAATGACATTTCATCGGGTGAATGTTCATCGGGAAGGATGCTCAAAATTGATTATTTTCTCAATTTTTACCACTTGTAGGGGCTCATTTTAATGCTCTTTGTGTAAAAAAATATTTTCTTCGTCTGAGTTGTTCGAAAATTTACAATTGGGTTTCTTCCAAAAGAATTAACAGAGGTATGGCTACCATTTTGATTTTTTTTAATATCGGTAATAAAGGTATTTTTAATACCGAAGTTTGCGCGATGACGCCTGATTCTCATTCTTAATTTGGCGAGATAATTGTTGAAAGCTACGACAAGGAAAGGTCTGAGTCTTTTAAGTCTTCTTTAGGCCTAGGCCTGGCTGTTACATATTAACGTCAGTTTATGCGAATAAAGCAGCTTACAAAGAAAATGAGCTTACAGCTCATTTTCTCATAGTTTTTACCATCATCCGTTTGTAATTTAAGCTACTTGCACAGTGAACAAACATTCCGTGTGGTATGTGAAGAATGCCGGGATTTGATATAGTTGTTCAGCATTTGTCAGCAGTACGTGTACAATGCATGACCCTACAATCTGTTGCTTGCCTCAGGTCAATGGTTAAGCGATACAAACAATACAACCTAACTTTCCGACAAAAACACGTCGCTCATATAGGATATCTGGCTTCATTCTTTTCCTGACCCAGTTGAAAAGAGAAGCTGCACGCGGTGAATCACAATCTCACGATGTATCTTCTCAGGCATTTTGTCATCTTATGCTTGTTTACTTTTGGATGTATCCTGTGGCACTTTTTCCCAACGATTCATAAGAAGACCAGCCGCCTGGAAAAGCCCAACATCGTATTCATTCTCGCTGATGTTCGTAACGAGACCAACCACGTGGAAAAGCCCAACATCGTATTTATCCTCGCTGATGACCTTGGTAAGTTGGTATCTTCCGTGCAACATTTCATCTTAAAACTGTAACATCATCAGCTGTTTCATTTCTTGGTTTACGACTACGAGCACTTTGAATTGTCAAGTTACCGAGTGGCAAATTATAAATTTGTTCTGCGTCAATGGACGATATCCAGACCGAAAGGCTGTGTAACTACCAAAAAGTTCAGATAACCTCGTTAAACAATGTCGATTTTGTGTAATCCACTGGACCACAGGCATACTTTATCGTAACTGCCAAAATATGTAGTTGCAAGTGAAATCACCACCAATACTTTCCGCGTACATTCGTACCGTCGGTGATGTAACTTTACACCTGTTGCAATTGCCTGCTTTGAAATTGGCATGGGGTTAATGTATTTCAACATGCATTTATAATACTCAAAAATTGGTGTCTTCTTCCGTCGAGTCACATCCCACTGCGGTCTCATTTGTTTCTATGGTCAAAAACTTTATTGCACTGACGTCCATTTATTTATTTTTCAGCTAAGCTTAAGAGACAAATACATGTCAATCGACGTTGAAAAAATGTGAAAAGGTCACGTTTATTAGGTATTGATTTAAATGTAGATTTGGAGCACATCTTTGTGGCAAGCGTTGCTGCTACCTTTATCATGGGCTGAATATTTGCTGTGCAGTCAGAGTTCAATTAAGTAAGCATGCTATTTGCAGACCTATTTACTCCGTGATTACTGGGACAGGCGGGATACTAAAGGAGCAAGATGGCGGCGCCCGTTATTCGAAATCTCCCATACCATGCAAAACGGGGAGACAGCTCCACAAACATTTAACCTTTTGATTTTGTTTCAATAACAAAGATACATAAATCAAGGTTGTCGTCATCGAAAATACATCAACGCTCAGTTACAGATCCGCCATGCTTTCGTCCATTTCGTTTTGAAAAGTTTGAAGAGCAAAGACCGCCGCTCGTGAACCGAAAACTGCTTTCAACCGCATGGTTGTGCAAGCTACAGCGTGAACCTCAAGATGTGTTTTAATCAGAATCCAAGTTGGTCCTAAAAACAGATCTGAACGACCAAAGTAGTAGCTGTTACGTCCGAGCTATGATCAAACGACGCAGTGTAATAGAAAATATTTATACAAAATACTTTTTGCTATATTTCATTCGTTTGATCACTTATCCAAAATTATGTCACGTATCTGTACTTGACCGTAGTATGACTCTCACTATATTTAGGTACAAACGCTCTATCTATCTTTTCCTCGATATCAAAATGACACGAAAGCGAACGGCCAAGCGAGACCAACGAGAAAACAATAGATATCCAGCTCGAAATGACAATCAAACCTCCATTCGGACTTTCTCTGTATTCAAAATCAAGGTTCGCAAATCCAGCAACACCTGGCGTTCAAGTTTTACAATACTTCCCAACCTATCATTAATGGTTAAAGGTATACTGTCACCTGTTCTAATTTTGCAACAGTCACAAGGGAATTAGCAAATCTAACCAATAACATATTTTAAGCTGGTGGCCACTCTTTAAAAACAGCGCCCTTACATTGGCATTATGAATACCAAGGAACGCCCCTTTGACCATATATGGGCATTATTTAGATTACAGGTGACTGTATGCCTTTAACTGAACTGTGTTAGATCGCCTTATTTGCGTACGTGGTAGTTTCGTCCTATCAGATATGTAAAGGCTTTCGAGATAATTTGAGGGACGAATACCTCTGTATAATCGAAGCCACGCCGATTGTCAACTGTTGGCTGAAACACTTTGATTCGAGAAGCTACTTACGAAACCAATACAGCCGCAAAGGACAGGGGTGCACAAATGGTTGGGAAGCCCATTGGTTTTGCCATAGGTTTGAGGCCTTAGGCGTCATCTATTAATATTTAACTTGTGTGGTGAAAATGCTTTCTGCATCCCTGAGCGGATAGGTGTTTTTCCACCCGAGTATGTCAATTCAAGACAAAAATGTTCACGCATCCTAGAACCTAGAAAAGCTAAAGCACGTTCGCATTTAACTTTAAAGTTTCGTATATTTAGTTCATGCATTTCCTTGGAGATTGATATTCCGTGACCTCATCCATATCGGCAAGTGTTTATCTGTAATGTAACTTTATAGCGAATCTGTCAAGTGTATGTATGACTGCATCGTTAGTTGTCCAGTCTGATTAATTGGTATATCGTGATAAGGCTGAACCCCTAAGCTGGTCGAGAATAAGATTTGTGATCGCTGCATCAAAATGCAATAGTTCAGATAAATTCACACTAATGTGTTGCTTGTAGTAGAGAATAATACAGTGTCACGTAAATCACATTAGTTCACATGAATTCAGGCTTGCTGAATACAAGAGATGGATTCTCGACTGTATCCATCTGTATGTGCACTATATCAGCTAAAATACAGGCAATAATCCATGCCAATCGTGTAAGTATCATAGGGTTTTCATGCAGTGTTAGACTTTTATACTTTTTTTACATAAATGATGGCTGACTAAATTATATAAAATTCAAAAACTCGGAGAGCCATGATGGTTGCTGAGTTCAAACGGTCAAAAGGCGTTACTCATTATATCTTTTTTGTTTCATCTTAGGTTGGGCTGACGTTGGCTATAACAATCCTTACATCATCACTCCAAATATCGATAAACTTGCCAAAGAGGGCGTCATTCTAAATCAATCATACGTGGCACAGACTTGTGGTCCGTAAGTACTGCCGAGTACTTTCCAAAATACGAAAAAATCTAACTCTGATGATACTTTGCGAACTAGAAGCTTCTATATAATCAACTGGAAGTAAAAGTACTCCGCTTATCATTCAGGATTCGGACTTCTAAATTTTATTTACTTTCTCTGGGTAAACTTTGGGGCCGTGGATAACTGAAACAGGCTCACGGCAAACGCAACTTTCACATTTAGAGGGGACGGGTTTTTTGGCTATATTTCAATTAACGTGCACAAATATCACACCACATGTTTTCATATCGCAACGTCTCGCTACACGATTTTTATGTATCGCAAAATATCGATCTATATTGTTTGGCGTGTATCAGGCCAGTTCGTCCCCGGCACTACACCATTAACTCGAAATGCGTGTGGTTTAGTGCACGTGTAAAATAACGTAACAATCATTTTGGATACACTGTTCCAATTAATTTCATTCTATCGGTTGCGTCATTGTCGAGATGGCGCTAGCTGAACAAAGATTGATTTTAGAGGGGGTATGCCGGGGGTGGTGGGAGCGTATGCGTGATTTCATATGATGTAATTGCCGATTGTAGGTATGCCGATACAGAATGAACTGGTTGGATTTTCACACTTCCAAACTTTCGTTTATACGAGGGGGGGGGGGGGGTTGAGGCCATATGCAATGAGCTGCATTTACAGAGCGCATGTTTTTATTATCCAACGTCCAATTATACCAAATATGGTTTTAGCGCAATGAATTTTTTTCGACAATCATTGCATTTAGGCCTACTTATCAAGATACGCATCTGGAAAAGCAGTATGTTGTTAAATTTGAGCAGCCACCAATTCCCTCATCGTACAAAGTGTTTCTTTCAGTTTTAGCAGTAATCTAAGCATTTATCTAGTTTTGACTTTCATATTCCGTCAGTCAGTGTACAACTAGCGGGGACAAAATCGCCATTTTCAAAAGATTTGTTGCATCACTTCAACAAGCAGGGAAGGAGTTGATATCAAATGTAAAGGAAGCATTGTATATTTCCATCACCTGTATCAAACATTATCATCAACATCACCAATGGTGATCTCTTGATATTTTTCTTTCGTAAAGAACAACGTTATTTTTAAAAAATTATAAAACATCGTTTCAGAACTAGGGCAGCGTTGATGACTGGATATTACCCCTATCGACTGGGTTTTCAGGTAAGACGAGTGTATGTGTATTACAACAATAAGTAATTTGAAATGAAAAGAGAAGATTTATTCTTTTCTGCTGACTAGTATTTCTGAGATTATGTTTTGCATATAAACAAACAGTATTGCCAATTATAAGGAAGAGAAGGTAACCGTATTAAAGTGTCAACTCTCTACTTTGTCAGATTCGTACATGATCGCACAGACATGACAGAAAATCTTTATATTGCAATGTACACAACAATCATCATCAATGCTTTTGTTCTTTTCTCCATTGCGAAAAATTCAAGGACCGTGCAATCTCTTTCATCAGGGATTCATTATTCCATCACAAAGGTGCTTGAATCGTAAATCCTAAATATAATAATAATAGGATTTACAAGAAATATTTCATTATATAAGATATACATTAAGCAACTACTGTGTACACGTGGGTATCAAATACTTTCTTAGCAAAAAATCGCTGTCAATACGATCTAAAAAGCTGATCAAGTATCTACCATTTCAAAGAGATAGATTTAGGGTAAAAAACCGACAACGTAAACAGGTATTTTTAACAACACTTGTAAACTCTTGTTATCTCTTGTTAACTTGTCAACACTTGTTAACACTTGTCAACGTCACTCAAACTTGCAATTCCAAAGAAAATATAAAAAATATTATATTTTATGTTATTTCGTGATTTATTTTATCAATGTTATGTTTCCTAAAATAAGATGTACAATGACACTGTAATGAACATCTATTCAAAAGAATAGCACATATCTTATTTACACGAGTTTCTTTCAGGTTCGAGGACCGTCGAATACAACGCCAGGTGGACTTCCATTAAGCAGCAAAATATTGCCACAAACACTTAAACAGATGGGCTATTCAACCTATATGGTTGGAAAGTGAGTTAACAAATGCAACATCCATTAATTTGTTTGTGTATGTATGTATGTATGTATGTATGTATGTATGTATGTATGTATGTATGTATGTATGTATGTATGTATGTATGTATGTATGTACGTACCTACCTACCTACCTACCTACCTACCTACCTACCTACCTACCTACCTACCTACCTACCTACCTACGTATGTTGTCGTCTAGATTTTTGTGTATTTGCTGATGTATGTAAAGTCCCTCGTTCCCTTCGCGCCCGCAATAGTGTTTCAAGCAGGCGAGGATTTGAAGTCAGCCCGCCTAACGCGTAGTGGTATACGTTCAGCTCTTGAAGGATCATAGACGTAGCCGTGGAGCGACTTTTTGGGTGCCTAACAATGCCTGTCTTTACATTTTTGTATAGAATAAGCCTACGGAATAAATATTGGGACTCTCAATTATTTGCGATACTTGAATGGTCAAAGGCCTATATTTAAGCTCTTTTAGTTTGTAAAGTTTTCATGTTACCTTTATGATAAGAGAAACTTAAAACAAAGATTTTGGCCGGATTTTGTTTTAAATATCTATATCTGCTAGTAAAACAGGGAATTTGTTACTCGTGTACCATATTTAGTAAGGTAACTCCCGAATGGGGTATTTATGTGGTATGGTAATGTTTAAAGGACTCTCGCAGGAAAAAAGGTCTTTCGGGATCTGATCGCCGGCTACCTTTACTGTACAATGATTTGTATCATCCACAGGTGGCATTTAGGATTTTGCAACGTAGAATACACCCCTACTCGCCGTGGATTCGATAGTTTTTATGGCTACTATGTAGCTAGTGAGGATCACTACAATCACTCCGCAAGTAAGTACTCACTTAGCTTTTGTTTACGATTTTATAAGGTTACAAACTGAGAGCCGAGGGGTTTTTACTTATCGATATGCTCTTTTGCTTTCGTTTCGGCTCTGACGGCAAGAACGACAAATGCAATCCTTTGTGGCAAAGAGCACATAACATGTAGGAAAGAAACGTTGCGCCAACCAATTATCCCACGTTTATTTAGTGCATGTTTTACATACAAACAAGCCCCTGGAAACACAGCAGTAGCCACAAGGTGCGACAAATGCTGCCATAACCTTAAATATACTGATGATATATGTATAGATCACCTTCGGAAAGTGAAAACCTGCTTTATCGGTCCTTTTATCATGTATTAGGTAGTGTCGAGAATGACGTGCATGGGATGTTTAAAGCCACAATGGCTGGAAATGTGTCATAAACCGATCTCAAAATATCCTCAGTCATGAGTGTTGAAAATAGCTCTAACGTTTCATATCATTTTAGATTTCCCGCCATTTTCAAAAATTAATCATGTGCCGGAGAAAATAAAGATTACAACAACATATTTGTGGCCATCGTGTGTTGTGCATTCAAGTTAAAGGCATCATGCTTGTTTCTTTTATGATCACAATGTGCATATGTAGGAAATACTGCATTTTTTGTGCTTTTCATTAGGGGCGCCGTAGTCATTGACAAAATCAGCGAGCAGTGATACTTCAATACTTGTCCTTCGGTTTTGAGTAAAATCTATGTACTAGTCGCGTGTAATAAAACAGCACAAACAACGGACTAAGTACCCTCCAGGCGGGAAAGCATTTGCCCTCTATTCGTCGGGCAAATGGTCATCTAACGTGACCATGGGCACATGGTCCAATGTTTTTGCTATAATAGTATATGTTCATTTTCTGAATGTTTATCTTTGCAAACTAGTTGGTGGCTTGGACCTTCACGACAACTTAGATCCAGACTGGAGTCAAAACGGAACGTATTCATCGGTGAGTATTCGAAACTTTCATCATGCACAGTGGTTTTTAATAAGGATCGCAGCGCACGTACCTTAAATTACCCTAAGTGTTTCTGATTAGCATGGTTGAAGATGATCTTTGAAGATGATTTGTATTATTGAAGATGACCATCCTTATGATATTTTCTGTTCTTGTTGTGTAAATAAACTCAAACACAAAATGCCTTAAGTTTTCATAATAATCTAATCAGAGAAAAAATGGCCATAGAAACCAAGGTTTTACAGGTATTGCATATGTTGCGTTTCCATTGAAAGTATATTTTCAATACCCTTTTGTTGGCTAACAAAGTGTAACAGATTGCTCTTTTTTCCATTGAAGTAGTCTTTATGGATGGCCATGCAGTAGTTCGAACATTGAAAAAAAAACAAAAGCTCTGTTCTATCTCAATGAACTATGAATTTAAAACGGCAATGAGAAAAGCAATGTGCTGAAAACTATTTTTGAATGAATCGCTGATGATACTAATCATGGTAAATGAAAGTTGGTCAAAAAACAAATTCAAATGTAATCTTGTCATGACCATATTACAAGGTCTAAAGACAACAAAACCGTCTCTAGCAATCATCAATCAAGGTCTTTACTGTCAGTGGAGCCATATGAAAACAACAAGGTAGCCACGATGATACAAGCATTGTTTCAAAACCACCTTTATTTCTTCATCTTCTATCAATTTATATGGACTCTTTTCACTTTACAGTACCTGTACAGTGATAAGGCTGTGGATTTCATTGAGTCTCATGACAAAGCGAGGCCATTTTTCATGTACCTTGCTTACCAAAGTGTGCACTCTCCAAATGAGGTGAGTGACAATAATTGCGCCATCTTGTGTTAATATTTATATGTTCCATTAAGGGACTGTGGATAACTAAAACATGCGCACGGTAAACGCAACGAATTGGTTCGGCCTCAACAACCTCCCCTCCCCCCTCTCAAATGGAAGTTTGGAATGGCCAACCAAGCAACAAACCAACCAACTCAGCTTCATTCTAAACCAGCATACCGACAATCGGTAATTTCGTCGCAAAGATGGTTACCTTATTTTACACGTGCACTGAATCATATGTATGTCAAAAATGCTGGTGTAGCTCCGGAGTACGGGTGCTGCACTGGCCCAACATAAGAACGTATAGCGAATGTTGTGATATGAAAACATTGATTGCGATCTTTTTTAGCGCACAATAATCGAAACGAAGTCAAACTCCCTCTCCCTCTAAACACAGAAGTTGCGTTTCTTGTGCTCGTTTTTTAATTATTCAAGGCCCCTGAAGTACAAAGAGTTAATATTGTCCCTTTAATTTTATTGCATTTTCTAAAAAGAACTGAAACTTTTCTAAGTAATTTGGCTTGTGTTGGGCTAATTATCACTGTTTTTTAAATAATTTACTAATTGCTTGCTATAAGCAAAATATTTCAAGCATTTTGCAAACTGCAATGCATTTTGAAAATAGGTCACGAGCCATTCAATAGCGTTATATAGAAAACCATGATTCAGAAATTATTTCACATTTAATTATGCAAATTAGTTATTATCCCGTACAACTTTCTGTTTGTAATTATTGTCGTTTGCTCCTGATCAACAATTGATATTGAAGTGGACTGTATATCTATGGAGGAAAATAGATAATTATTAGATTGGCAGAACTGCATTTTATTTTGAACAATTGGGCCCAGAATTGTATTATCTAACTAAAACTAATATCTCGGCACGGACGGAGCAAAAGCAGCGACCACGATATGGAGGCGGCAATGGCAAAATCTACGGTAAAGCCGTCGACATCTGCAAGATTTGCTGCGGTGTCGATCGAAGACGTTAACCCAAAAACACCACAGTGCTCGCCACACCGCTTGTTAGACCCAAGTGTAGTCGTAGTTGACGCTTTATGTTTTTCATGATTTATAACAGGTCCCACAAAAATACTACGACATGTATCCATCAGTGAAAAATGACGGACGAAGGTGTGTTATGGGTAGGTAAATATTATGTATATCGATACCATAATTTCTTGTAAACAGTGCTTAGACCCTTACGGAGACCATGACAGCCATCGTGTCAACCGTGTATCGTCGAGTTCATGGAAGATTCATGAGCAAACTGTAAAACACACTTTTAAAAACACACATTTATGAAAATAAAACAGTCCGAGTTCAACGCTGATTATTTCTTAGACTGTCCTACAGATTTTTAGGTTGTACATGAATACGACTTTCATCAATCCTTTGCATGAATAACGACACTAGTATACAGTAAGGAGGTAAATAAAATTCGTGAAAATTGTGTCCGCAAACATATTTTCAATGGGGCATTTATTACCCTTTGTGTTTTCACTCGAAAAATGTTATCAGGCTTATATTGTGGAAGGGTATGTTGTATGATATGATTCTTGTTCGAAACTTTTAACAATTCATGATTGTTCAACCAGAAAATTCAACATAATTTCAGATCTGATGTTTTCCCCTTTGGTTTCCATGGCAAACATGTTTCAAATTGAACGCACACATGCGCAGATTAATGAATGTCTTTACTACTCTCACCGTCTCCCCTATTGACAGCTATGGTTACAGCTCTTGATGATGGTATAGGTAAAGTTGTAAAAGCTTTGAAGGAGAATGGATTGTGGGAAAATACCTTGATTATATTTTCATCAGACGTAAGTTAAGCTTTTATTTAAAAATCCATAGAACTGTCATCAATGCAGTGAATTTAGAGGCGAATGTATGCAAACGAATGATGCCAAATACTTGCCTTGGATTCATATGGATTCTTTATCCATACTTCGTTATTCATCCTGTCCTACTGTACTAAATAGGGAACATTAAAGGCGAAAGAAGAAAACAAATATTGACTCTATCCTTTTTGAATATATAAGTGCGAGTGTTGTGAAAACCATTACTGACTGGAACAGAAGAAGTACTCATTTGTAAACTGCGTGCAGGCAACCGTGTACAGCGTAGGAATATAAAACCGAAATTTGAATATGTTTAGTACAATGACACACTACAAACGTTCTGGCCTACATAATCAAGTTATTCTCAGGGCGATTCAAGCTTGTGAAATTAGGACTATTAATCGATTCTGTAAATTCTACAGTTGAAGTACTGGTATAAAGATGCATTCGCCGCCCCATCACTTGTTTCCTGATCAGGTTTAATGAGAGGTTGCCAACACAGCTTCTGCGGCATGAATTGAGTGAAAACACGCAATCTCAATTTGATACAGAAATTTCCGCGAACATTACTTTCATCAGTCTAAGAACAATATGTCATCTGAAAAATCTCCAAAGTCTCTACCTTTAAATAACGGTTCAGTAATCGAACTACGTTGTAACAATTGCCTCACCGCGACCGTTCAACATGCAGAGATTCATGCATGCATGCACTTTGACATGCATGCACTATTAAACGCTTCATCTCTATAAAGTTATCCAGCTGTCTCTTCAAAATTGTGAACCGGCTGTTTTTGTTTCGTCCTCTACCTCTGTTCTGCGATAGCTTTGTTTCCATTGTTTTCATCGCTAATTTTGTCAGCATTTAAAACACTTTCATTACGAAACTCCTAACATTATTATGGTCACCTTCATTCGTGTACCTCTTCATTTTTTCTGACGTAGAATGGCGCTCCGGTAAATGTTCAGCACGAGGGAAGTAACTGGCCACTCCTTGGTGTTAAACAACAGTTATATGAAGGAGGCACTCGAGCCGCTGCCTTTATTCATGGCGATATGTTGAAGAAAACTGGATATACATACAATGGGTGTGTATAAATCGAGGGTATTCATGTTGATAATCTGTATGATACTTTCGCGGTTCCGAAAACCTACCAGGACAAATAGCTCTGCATTTATTGCTTTCTACCTGTGTCCATCAAGCAACTCAAAATATCACTTTTAATCATAATTATGTATTCCTGCTCTGTCAACATTTTGCTGTCTAGTGCACCAATGACGCTCCATACCTGTCAAAGCCAACATCGTGTAAAGATGATATTCTGCCTTCGCTCATTCATGTGTTTATAAACGCAATCTTGTTTTTTTTTCCTTTTGCATTAAGGATGATTCACGTTGTTGATTGGTATCCAACTATCGCAAGCATTGCAAGTGGAGAAGTACAAGGTTCGATGTTTTTAGAACTTATATTAATAATAATATTAAAACATGCCTTGGTCTTTGGTCTACGAGAATATGCTATATAATTACAAAATGTTGAATAAAGAAAAATAGACAACTTTGGAATACTTTAAAAATAAATAGAACAGATAATACTCGTAACGTAATGACCGTGTCACCAAGAGACAAAGTCGTTACGTCACCCGTATTTTCCTTCGCCGAACAAAGAGAAATATTAGTGAGTTGTATCAAATATAGCCCACAGATAAGTAACATACTCTTACTTACTTTGGCGCATTGGGCATTAAAAAAAAATTAAACAAGTTATCGTAGATGACACAGTGCCCACTTGTTCATAGGTAATTTAATTACAAGTCCTCCAACAGCGAGGATATAGTCCTGTTCATTAATTGGGCTGTGATAAACATGCTACAATGCAGATGGGGTTTTTATGGCCGGGAATGAGCGCCATGGTGGTGAAACGTAAAGCTAATCTGGGCTCCTAATTACGAAAAAGTCATTAAATAAGCCCGGTAGTAATCAAGCGATAGGATGTTGCCAAACATTTTTTTCATTCTTTTATTACACCGACAGTTCATCACCTGAACCACATTTAAAAAGAAAAAAATGATGCAGTGCTTCTGGACATTCATCTCAAAAACAAAAATATTAATAAGTATACAAATTAGTTAATGCATAAACGATACCATGAAGTGTTACTGAATTATACTACAGCACTGCGAGATCAACATAAGTCATGAAATTTGAAGAACCACTTAATTGACATGCTACTGCTACATATCAAACGTCATTGTGTGTTGTCAGCACTCTGTCTGACCGACATCTGTACAAAGTTTCATCAAATTTGGCGCAGTTGCATCCAAAAAAAGAGCTCTAATAGCTAATTATGCAAATTTGCACAAATTATGCATGCTAAACCACATTTACTCTTTTACGAATTTTGAAAAGTATTGGCTCAGGCATATCTGCGATTTCTGTATGAAGAGATCACGGAGCCCCTGTGGATGGATCCTGGCACCCCAGGAAACAAAACGGCCGTCACGCGGCCATTTTTGGATCCAATCACAAAACAAATATATGCGTATGTGTATGACATAGGTAGTAATCTACATGCCAAGTTAGAACAAAATCGCTCACAGTATTGCTGAGAAAAACGTGCATGATCGGAAGTGCCGACATCAAATACAGGAACCAAGTTTGAATGAAATCGCTTCAGTGATATCTGACATATCTGCGTGAACGGACGGTCGGAAGGACGGATGCACGCACGGGCTTGACTAAACCTATAAGTCTGTCGGGACGGTGTCCACCGGGACCAATAATAATCGAGATATAGTAATAACACTAGGCGTTAGATTATCACATGGTTAATATAGGACACAGTGAAGGACAAAGAGTATTCACTACAAAACCAGTGCTAAGATAAGGCCAAGAAATCCAAAGTCGGTAGTATAAATCTTTATTGCGAATATAATAATCAAACTTATTAAACTGAAATAAATATCGAAAAAGAACTCACGCTGAAAGCAAAACAACACTATCCCCAATACTGCCTGACATTTTCGCTGGCCCCTGTGCGCAACCAGGGGCAGAGAACGCAAGTTTAAAACCTGTTTGTCTAATACCAATTTATATCTCATCACTCAAAGGGGCATAGTATAGTTATATGAATCCCTGTGCGCTGTTGAAAAAAGTCTCATACAAATCCAATAAACATGGTGTCGATCAGGATTTCCAGCATACTAAATAGTGTCTTTCTTTTTGATGAATACCCAAGGATAAGTAACGTTTTTGGCAAAATGTTCAGAATTATAGTCTAGTCCTATTCTCTTGTAACGGTGCTTACCGTCTTTTTTAGTGAAAACGACGCCTGATTGATAAGTTATTTCAATCTCTGTTTCAATTTATCGTGTGAATTGTGGCATAAAAATGTATCAAAACATATGACTAATGTATTGCTTTTCTGTCCTTTCAGATCAAGATATGGATGGCATTAATGTGTGGAACGCACTTTCGACTAACTCTGCGTCGCCAAGAGAAGAAATGGTGTATAACATCATGACAGATTGGGACGTAGCGGCAATTAGGTGAGATAATATCAAGTGGTATATACAATGTAATCCCTATATTGCGAATACAGTCTCTTATTTATATTGCAAATGGTGAATATATATAATCATTTTCTTTACCACCAATACCTGGCTCCGTGTAACAACATTGTCCGTAATATTTTCGGTCTGTTGAAAAAAGGGGATAGTCATGGCCACAGCAATGATACAGTGCATTTCACATAGGTACCGCAACTCAGCGTATGAGACGGACACAATTCATGTGCAAAACAAACGATAAGCTTGGGTATCACGACACATTTGAAAGTCACCGACTAATTGATTAATTACAGTAAACCAACATAGGGCAGCCGCTCTGTCTAGACTGAGAGATACACTTGATCTACAATGTGTGGCTTTTTAGTTAGTTTCTGTTGAAAATACCTTCACCTCTTGAACTCTTAGCTGAAATTGTAAAAGAAACAGTTACATTGTAGATCAAGTCAAGTCAACTGTTTATCTCTCAGTCTAGACAGCGGCTGCCCCATGCTGGTTTACTGTAATTAATCGACGAGTCGGTGGCTTTGAAATGTGTCCGTGATACCCAAGCTAATCGTGTGTTTTGTACGTGGATTGTGTCCGTCTCATACGCTGAGTTGCGGTACCTAGGTGAAACGCACTGTAATCATTGCCATAGCCCTTTGAGAATCTTCTTCTCTTTTGTAAACCTTTACCACTTTCATACCTTTTGATTGATTTTCAGAATTGGCGACTACAAACTGATGACTGGCAAGAACCATCATAATGGTAAGACCCAATCAAAATTTCTTACCCTGTTTTCACTATGACATGAGATAAATCAAGACTTCTTGAGGCTTACACGAAAGAGGTCGTTCACTTCTCTGGCTTTTATAAAAAAAAAATCATAAAATCTCGAAAGGAGTGAAATATTGGACTTCGCTGGCTGTCACTGTGCACAGCCATTTTGTGAACCATAATCTTTCTTTTTCCGGGAGTTTATTCGCGAAAGCACAGGAAATTTAATGATTGACCCATTACCTGTCACCCTGTCTGCTTTCTATATGTATCTGTATCCGTCTGTCCGTCCCTGTCGCTCTGTCTGTCTGTCTGTCTGTCTGTCTGTCTGTCTGTCTGTCTGTCTGTCTCTCTCTCTCTCTCTCTCTCTCTGTCTCTCTGTCTCTCTCTCTCTCTTCTCTCTCTCTCTCTCCTCTCTCTCTCTCTCTCTCTCTCTCTCTCTCTCTCTCTCTCTCTCTCTCTCTCTCTCTCTCTCTCTCTCTCTCTCTCTCTCTCTCTCTCTCTCAGCATGTTGGACTCCACCACCGGAAGCCGAAGGAAAATGGGGTGGTGAATCGTGTTTCCTTCAGCAAAAGGGCGATGTTTATTTATTCAACTTAAAAGGTATTTGAATAATTAATTCTCAGCCTACGAACTTTATGGAACGAATTGGACTTTTTGTGAGGATGCTTGAATTAAAGCCTTGAATCAAAGTGTTATTTCAGATTCGCTCGAGACAGTTACATGATGAATCAACATTTCGGTACACAGAAGTTCCGACTTCAAATTTGCATTTGAACTCGGAACTTTCTGTGTAGTAGCATAATGATGTGTCAGGCAGATTGTGTCCACATATTGTCAGGCAGTGATATTGACATCCATTGTAAGCATAACCTATTGTTTCTGACAAAGAAGATGCTTTCGTGTGAGGTGTTAGCTCAATTTCAGATAGGAGTAGGTGTTTGTAATTATGAAAGAAGCCAACAGGAAACGGAGTCACCGCTCTAGTTAAACCCACAAGAGGAACGTTGTGTATTTGTTAATTATAAATCAGTTGAGTTCATTATCGGGTAAAGTTTATACTTGTGTTGAATATGACTACCACCCAAATTAACTTTCTGTTTTAATTTATGGTATTATATATCTATTTATTCGAGTGTGCTTAACTCAAAAACACAGGTATGACCGGCACAGACTTTAGGGGCAGTTAGCCGAAAATTGTTGCTAGAGTTTGACCTCCCAGATGTGCAGAATCTAATGTCAACTTGTTTGTATGCAACTATGCTTAGTAATTTAAGCAAATTGACGTCGTAACTGATTGTAGTCACCTTGAAAAATCCTAAAAGACATAAAAAACAAACAAATCAAATCTGACGTCACAAAACGAATAATAACGTCAATAAATATACAGCATTGCGATGGTTATTTTTACTTCTAAGGATTTAAGACAAAATCTACAGCAAACATTCGACTTTTTTGAAAAGTTCACTAAAAGTGTCCTTGCAGGTAAGAACCTCGTGCCTATAAAACCATAGTACGCCAAAATGTTATATTTTTGTATTGTTGCATTATGCATCGACATATAATAATGACAAATTATGCTCTAGCTCAACACCTTGTCACATTGAAAACGTATCAATTTCGTTCAGTCGATTACGTTTATTCATAAGAAATACCATTTCGACAATTTGTCTTTTTCTTACATCTGTAGATGACCCTTGTGAACGTATTAATTTGGCGGAAAAGTTGCCGGATAAAGTGGATCTATTGATGAAGCGCCTTGAAGAAAGGTCCCAGAACGTTATACCAGGCTTTGAAAAGGATGAGTTTGTCCTGGAATCCCTTCCAAGTAACTTTGGTGGAGTTTGGTCACATGGATGGTGTTGATAATATTTCCCTGCTTTTGACTGCGACTCGTTACTACACTTGTATTAGCCAATTTGACCAGTAATTAGAAAGCATTCAAGTGTATTATATTTCTTACCGCAGTTTTGAAAAAAAAACAACACTAAAGCATTCGCACGTTAGGTTGCTGG
Source organism: Ptychodera flava (assembly GCF_041260155.1). Lineage (NCBI taxonomy): Eukaryota > Metazoa > Hemichordata > Enteropneusta > Ptychoderidae > Ptychodera > Ptychodera flava. Next base: position 44,510,643 of record NC_091930.1, on the reverse strand, counting down.
GCTGTGTAAATTCCGTGGTAAAAATGTATAAACACGATTGAAACAAAGTCGGGATAAACGGATTCTCATATTTTTGAAATTTCTAAAAAGTTTAGATACCCAAGAGCTGAATGTTGCAATATTACAAAACAAAATCATAAAAGAAGTGTTAAGCTTCAATAGAACAGCAGTTGAGCTCACATTTGCGGATTAAACCGACATTACTTCACTATCCAATTGTCAAAACATTAGTTCCTGTTGTGTTTATATAAACACTCCAAATTTGCATATATATGCTCACATGAAAGAGGCATTGTAGAGAAGCCTAGGGCAGTAATGGAATTTAAAACTTCGCCCGATTTGAATGATTTTTTATGTCAAGGTTATACCAAAGAAAGACTTGTCTCTACATTAAAACGCTCTTTTGGAAGATATCGCAAGCTGGTAGTTAAATACAATATCTCTCTTCGACAAATGATCACTGATGGCATCAGTGACATTTGGCCTTAGTTGGTGACCACTATCTATTTGACTTTCAGATTGATATTTTGCGGGTGCCTCATGTGGGGCAGGATGAGCTTCTCATTTTCGAAACACCTGACATAAATTCTTGGTCCTTTGGCCAGAGGTCCATATATCTTTCTTTCATGAATTTGACATCGTGTTTGCTGTTGTCTTTACTGTCTGTTTTGTTCTGTTTTATCTGATCATGAATTGGTATGATTGCGATTATTTTTGTAGCCTTTTTCATAATACACATTTTAAAATGAAGAAATCGTATTAGTAGGTCCACAAAGACAACTTTTGCTCTGAATGTTGACCAATATAACAAAAATAAAAAACCGAAGCCTATATATATAATATCTTATTATCTCTATCTCTGTCTCTGTCTAGGTGATGTCTGCATATTTGTGTGCCTAAGTGCTTGTGTCTGTGTGATGCTAACCAAAAACATTAGTAAGGGTCATGGATTTTTTTACTTCTGTCTGAAAATATTGAATGTCTTTTAGCGATAGACATGAAATCAATCATAATGCAGCTATTCTCGCTGATATATTCATCATCGTTGCCATTTTAAAAATAACTATATCACCGACCAGCGTAATGACAATGGTAACCATAAGCAAACTGAGGATGTTAGTAAAACTGATCATAACCATAAACATTGTTATCATCATGAGTTACATTTTATGAGTTACGTTTGAAATTTAAATGAAACAAAGCATTTTGCAAATAACGCTTTTTTGTATGAAAGCATACTTTAATCACATGTTACTCTTTCAGCAAAACAAAGCATAACACGATTGGAACTAATTCGGGATAATTGTATTTTAATATTTTTCAAATTTCTCAAAAATATTAGGTGCCCTATAGCTCAATGTTGCAAAATTACAAATTAATCATGAAAACAATGATAATACACTATCGCGTACATATGCAAGTCATTTTTGATGTGGCATGCATAATTAGTGCTTCTTTGCATAATTAGATATTAGAGCTCTGTTTCTTGTATAACTGCGCCAAATTTGATGAAACCTTGTGTAGATGTTGGACATACAGATTTCTAATAGCACACAATGACATATGTCAGTTTTATGTGAATTAATTGCTCATTTGCATGTATGATGGATATTTGTAATTAGGTTGATATGTCAAGAAATACCGCAACAAATTTAATGAAACATGGTATAAATCTTCAGCACTCAGTCCTACAATAGTGTACAAAGAAACTTAGCAAAATGTGTGTCTGTGTGAGACAAAATACCGCCAACGAGTGTGAGAAATCTGATCCCAGGTCCTTGGTATGTGACATTCTTTTTCTCACATGACCACAAAATGCGTTAAATTCATACTGGAAACATTGAATGTTATTTGGAAAATTCGTCCGGTTTTTTGTGAGTCTGTCACCATCCCGGGGTCACAAACAACATACAACGTTATCCAAAATCATGACAATGCTGTCGTCTGCCCCCGTACTCTGACCTGCTTACTTTTTAGTTCCGGTCCGTTTGTTACTCATCGTGCCATTGGATAATATTTTGCGCGTGGAACAAAAGGCTATCTATAATCCTATCAGAGTTTCTGTATTATATACTGCAGAGTGTGGGGCTGTTTCTGAGAGTGTGGGATCGACTTTTCCAACGCCGTCGATCAAACACTCCCAGTGGCCAGGATTTGAGAATAATAGAATCTCACACCCCCAAGGACCTGGGATCAGATTTTTCACACGAGTTGGGATATTTTGTCTCACACGAGCCGCAGGCGAGTGTGAGACAAAATATCCCCAACGAGTGTGAGAAATCTGATCCCAGGTCCTTGGTGTGTGAGATTCTTTTTCTCACATGACCACAAAATGCGTTAAATTCATATTGGACACGTACAATATTATCAAAAATCGTGACAACTCTGTCGTCTGCCGCTGTACTTTGACCTGCTTACATTGTAGTTCTAGTCCGTGTGTTACTCGTCGTGCCATTGGATAATATTTTGCGCGTGGAACAAAACACACTGCTTATCACCCAATCAGAGGTCGTGTATTATATACTGCAGAGTCTGGGGCGGTTTCTGAGAGTGTGGGATAGACTTTTCCCACGCCGTCGATCCAACACTCCCGGTGGCCAGGAATTTGAGAAAATGATTTCTCTAGATTCGTCGATTGCCTGCAGTATCAAATAACTACGTCATTTAAAATTATATTTGGGTAGCGTGTTCAGTACTCTAGTAATCCTTTACTTTTTATTCTCGTGTACTAATCTATAGTTGTGGCGGCAGAAGTATCTGCCCTTCTTCCAACAGTAAACTGTCCTTTTCATAATAACCTATAGATGGCGCTCTTGCTGGTGCAGCTGCAGAGAGCTCGGATGAACTTTCACCTTGTTGACATCAAAACAGCTCGACATTTAAATCCACCACCCGCTCAAATTTAAGCATAGCTCCAACTTTATCCCTTATAATTTTAAATTTCGTCACTAAAGTAACTTTTCTGAAATCGGGCAACTTTCTCAGGTTTTAATCTATACTATAAATAATCAGGTTTTAATCTTTACTACAAATAATCAGATTTAAGAGTATCTTTGGATTATGAAGAGACTGAGCTTTTTTGAAGCAACATATTTCTTTTTGCTTTCTTCGCAACAAATATAGATTTGGTAAATTTGAACACTGTACAAAACACCAGGAAGAGATTATCTAATTATGTAAATTGTCTTAACGATCTTGCATTTACCTTCCATTTTCACATTTGAGTGCACCCATATACACAAGGAGAGAGATTACAAACTTACAAATTTGCCTACAACAAGGTCCTAGGCCTCATTACAGACGATCAAGACAAAGTGTACCAGCAGGAAGTGCATATAACTTGACTTTGAATATAAAGAAAACATGTTTCAGGAATGGCAATTGTGACTTCAGGAAAAACAAAATCAAACAATTGTCAGTTAAAAACTGAAGGGAGTTCGATGAGTAAATATTACAAAGCTTTATGAGTGATTTTACATATGCCACTCCAAATAAAAGTCAGATAGATCGTGTCTCAAAGCTGCTACGATATTTTAGGCCCACCATTTTCTAATATTTACTTGTACATGATATCTGAATGAACAACAATGTTGTCGGACACGAATCGTCCCTTGAATAGAAATGTAGCCAAAATAAAGCCCGGTACTATATAACCACTAAATTATGCGTCGTATTAAAGGTTTAGAAATACTTTTGCGCCCTCAGCGGTGACAATTTTTAACCAGTTGTTGTACATGAAATATGCCATCGTGGAGATAGCTATCTCCGGTATATTTATGGGACTTTTAATACAGTATATGCTTGGTTTGTCAATCGACTAATGTTGTATTACTTATTTTAAAACTGCGGTTTTTTTTATTTTAATGATCACCTTGTGTTTCATCGATATCTATCTTGACATTTTGTTTTTAGACTCTGCACACATCTACACAATTCAATTTTATATTGGATAAATAAAGAGTACCAATTAATAAAACATATTAAAATGATAACATCAGCTTTTCATGAAATATACAGTATAGAGCAATTTTTGATCGCTGATATCAAAAGGCCACCCCTTTTGTCGGCTGATGTTACCATGTCAACCGTTTTGACACCAAAATTGCAATTTTCTTGAAATCGTTATAAAGGAACTTGGACATTTATCAAACTTGCACCATGAAGGTATTTAATATTTCTGATTGCAAATATGGCATCCATTCCATGTTAACAAGTTTGTATCATCTTAATACATTTTTCTTATATTCATGATACTGTTAGCTTTGATATACATCAAACATACAGCATAATGTGTTTGATGTTTGTAATTACAAATTGAGGACAAATTATATGATCACATGTTTATGCTTTCCGGAATCAAAATGACAATAATTTTGAAAGTAAGCTATCAATGTTGTGCATTGTCATTAAAGTTACAAGAAAACAGCATTTGGACTTGCCAATTACAAGTATTGTATTCCTTTATTTGGTCATATGTCTCCATGGTAACGCTATAGTAATTAAAGTTGACATTGCTTAAAGCAATCATAATAATGTGAATATTCATATATCTCTGCCTAAAAAGGTATTTAAATTCGTTGATCACAAAATTTGTCTCTATTTTGTGGTTTTGTATTACATTACACCTGGCATTGGAAAAAGTGCAAATGGGTGGGTGGGGGTTCGTGCTTTTTCAAACAGCGCAGGGTTGCACGAGATTAATTTAATTCACCCTATCAAAAACCCATTTTTCAGTGTACAACAGCATTTGAGAGGAAATAAAGGTGGTTCTCCGTGTTTTTCATTCTCTAAAGTCATGGCAATGAAAGAAAGTCTTAACATACTTTAAAGCAAAGTTTATTCGAAGAGTTTTTGGCATGTTATGGCTATATCAGATAAATACGTTAATACACAACATTTCTTTCAGGTCTCAATAATAACAGCCTCCTAATAAAAAATCGGAAAGTGTTTAGACATGAGATGTGGCTTAGCTAAACCAATTTTTTAGTTGGGGCCATGACGGAAAATATGCATATACTTGTCACATATTATTTTTGCTCCATAATGGATCTTTGTCAAAGTAAGATTTATTTAGGATAATACACATACTGCACTATATGTAACTAAGTTTCAATTTCAATAGCCTTCCAATATATTTTTTGGAGTATTCACTATGAGACATAGCTGAGTCTACATCATAGAAACTGAAGGATATGAAACACAAAAATATATTAGTTGACACAGATTATATTTACTCTTTACAGAAACTGTATGAAAGAATTATATTTACTCTTTACAGAAACTGTATGAAAGAAAGATACATTAAGGATAATAAATTTAGTGCACTGCATTTATTTGAAGTTTCAATACCAATGTTAAATTTGCCAATAATATTTTTGGATGTTTTTACCTATAAGACATGGCTGATAAGACTATAGCTTATTAATCGGGGCCACATTACTCAAAACATACGATAGTAGACATAATTTGTGTTTTCTTTATGATTGATCTTCATATCAAAGAAAGATCTATTTAGTATAATACATTCATTGAACTATATTCATATGTTGTTCATATTTCAATGGCCTTCAAATTAAAATTTGGTAAATGTTAACCTGTGAGATATAGCTTAGCCTATATCTTCTCAATTTGAGGTTATATGGCACAAAACATGCAATAGTTGACATAACTGCATAATTGATCTGTATGCAATCAAGATCTCTGTTTATTTGAATTTTTAATATTAACGCTTTCTAATAAAAAAATCGAACGCTCTTGTACGACATAGTTTAGCCTGCTGTGCTATACACTGACCCACATTAGACAAAATAGATGATTGTTACATTTACTGAGTTACATTATTTGATATTTCAGTATAAACAGTTTTATGATACATAATTACAGGTAAGGAATGCCACTACTTCATTATATGATCCGTTGGGCACGAACGTTATTTTCATGAGTGACGTGGTGATATTCTACAGTTGGCATTCACGAGCAAGCTTAATTGAAATGACTTCTGTACCTCACAGATCATGCGCTGAGGTCACATGGCGTTCTGTTATCAGTGCACATTTTCATGAAATTGGATTAAAATAGTCATTTCAGGCTTGAAAATATACTGTCAACAGGGACTGCTTTTTCTCATTTGCGTGAAATGCATGCAAATACCATTTATGTTTTGCAGGGCGTAACGACATAAACCGGAGTACACATGCAAAAATACGTATTACTAAATTTATCTTTTTATATTGGTATTTTTATTTTCTAAACTTAACAAAGTAAGTATATCATCGAAACACATGGATTACATGTCAAAGGTTAAAGTGTTGAATATTTCTTTAAAATTGCTTATTTTCATAAATAGGATATTCTGCTGATAGCTAAGTTAACATTTGGCCATTACGTGATACTTAGATATAATTCCCTAATATTTTTGTTTGGTTGGGCATAGGAAAATACGAGTGACGTAATGACCGTGTCACCATGAGTCGAAGTCGAGTGGTAAAACAATCATTTCGTTACGAGTTCTTTCCAAGCCGAACGATATAAATTATTACGGAATAATATACCTATCACATGAACGAGCAAAGAATTCCTAATTTTTTTTGAAAATGAAATGATTTTTTGACAACAACTCCGTGTTTAAACTTCTTAAACAACTTTCGGAATAATATCAATGCGCCATGGGCGAGTTGTCAATCATTTATAGTAGTCTTTCGCCTGAACGAGGAACACGACGCTTACCTTTATGTACAAAGCAAATATCAGATGACCTCAAACAACATTCTGCAAAGTAATATATGACTTTCAAAATAGACCTAGAAATTTAACTTGGAAAACGTTACGTTATTTTTCTAGAACAAATATTGACTGAATCTCAACAGCGCGAACACTGTGTAACAGCCCTACAATACCCTGATTGCATGCAATAATAAATCTCATGGAACCATCTTTCGAGTTCGTTGTTTCGGAAAATTATTCACGTGATTCCCTAGGAATATACAAGTGTTATATTATTGTGCTTTCGGAGTTCGGATTATGTTTGCTGTAGTCTATGAAAATATTGATTTCATTGCATGACGTTTTTTGAGGCTCAGCGTTGCAGTTGAAACTGCATGTCTACCGCATGAAGTACTCTGTGCGTCGAAAGTTCAGGCGGTGGTGAGGTCTATACAGACGAACCCCACATTGGTAAAGAAACTAAAACAGGAATCAGAATTTGCTAATTGGACGTTATTTGTCAGACTTCAAACGTTATGACTGATATTTACAAAATTTCACGTCAGACAAATTTTGATTGCAGGAGAAATATGGGCCGCCATGTTGTGTGTTGACATTGACGAGCACATTGACGATTGTGGGGAAAAAGTTCCGACACATCAAACTTGATGACGTAGACACGGGTTGCCGTGATGTAGAACGACCTAAGTATAAATCTAGGTATTTCAGAGTCGACAAACTTGGTCTGTGCATGAAGATAAAATACAAATGAACATTGTTGTCATTTATCTGTTTCACTATATCTGATATATTTTTTGCTCTGCATAACTTCCGGTGACAGATAAACTCTAAGCTTAATGTTTTGCTTATGAAGAGTTAATCTGCAGTAAGTACTTTACTTATTTGTAGACATACCCCGAGAAAGTGCAAAGTCCGTCCACAAATACCAACATTTTCGTAAAATTATTTCACAAATT